>NC_044549.1:92487639-92792920 GCF_007565055.1 Rhinopithecus roxellana | reverse complement strand
TCAAATCTCAGACTAGAAGATGACAGCACTAAAGATGGATTCACATACTCCAGAAAGCATTTAGGGAAGAAAAGACTTTGCCAGAGCTCTGGAAATAGTCCAGCACCTAGTAAATACCTAGCACTGTCTAGACATTTACCTTTAACAAGATGCTAGTTTCTGGCTCTTACTGACTCTGACTCAGGCCTTGTTCTTTCAACCAAACATCTGAAGACTTCAAGAAGTTAGAAAATAAACTAGAAATAGTAGGAGATTCCTATTTCCCCACCTACACTGTTAGGGTAAAATCAAGCCTGCCTGTCCTGGTGCAAGTTTGTTAGCACCTGCCGCCACCCACTGGCAAGATGAGTACTGCAGCTAATTGCAGTCAGCTCACCACTCACTGCACTGGCTGAATAGCCACAGACTCTACCGGCACAGGAGTATCCCTCCAGCTGCTTATTTGTTACTCTGAAAAACCATATCCGAAGATTAACTGTCTCTTCTAAAAAGTATGCATCCACTTCCCTCCCTCAAAGAAGCTGGATAGCTAGCTTTTGCAATCTATAGAAAGAAACGCTGTGATTTGTCAGTAAATTCAGCAAAAATTTACTGAGCACCCAGTGGTATAGGTGCTGGAACTATAAAAATTGGCAACCATAAGTGGTCACAAAGTACAGAAATTTCGCACAGTCTACAAAAGGACACCAGTATCTATATGGTGGTTATTGCTAAATTCCCGCTCAACTCTTCAGATTCACATCTAGCATTCACATTTCCACCTTTCAATCTTTTCCTTTAAAAACAATTTCAAGCACACAACTAAAACAACAATGAAAGTTTCATATAGTCCAGGAGTATGTACAGTGGAAAGAAAGTTTCCTCTACCTTATATGTCAGTGGAGAGACAGAAACAAAAATAAAAGATTGTAATTCAGGGTATCAACTGTAGCAGACATACAAGTACAGCATTATGGGAACCCAAAGGAGGGAGCCATTCTCCCTGCCTGGAGAAATTTAGGAATGCTTCAGAAAGACTGTACTGAGTCTTAAAGAATGAGTAGGAATTAGCCACATAGGAAGGAGGATGTAGAATTGAAATGTAAGGGCAAAGGCACAGAAGCTTGGGTGGGGCTCTGAGCACTACAGAGGCCCAGCACACTGCTGGCTGAGCAGTGAAGACCGGAGATTCCTGAGGCAGGGAAGAGGCAGAACAAGGGCTTTAAATGTCAGGTGGAGTCTCTGGGAATGAGGGCTAGTCTCCAAATGATTTTTTACAAGTTTTTGTTGCAGAAATATCCTCAATAGTCATCAACATTTTACCAATCTTTTTCATCTATTACCCTCACTGTTTTTGTTGTTGAGACTATGGTTTGAGTATTTTAAAGCAAATCCCAAACATCATGTCATTTATCCTGTCAATTTTTAAGCATTCTCTCTGTTAATGATTCTTACTTGTATGATTTACAGTGGCAAAACAGACATAACATTTTCCATTTTAACCACTTTTACGTATACACTTCAGTGGTATTCACAATGTCGTGCAACCACCACCACTATCTATTTTTCTTTTTATTTATTTATTTATTTATTTATTTATTTTTTGTATTGTATTTTTTATTTTGTTTTTTTTTTTAAGGAAGCATATTCTTTTTTTATTATTATTATACTTTAAGTTCCAGGGTACATGTGCATAACCTGCAGGTTTGTTACATATGTATACTTGTGCCATGTTGGTGTGCTGCACCCATCAACTCGTCAGACTATCTATTTTTCAAAACTTTTTCATCATCCCAAACAAAAGCTCTGTAGCCAATAAGCAATAAGTGCCCATTCCCTTCTCCCCTCAGTCCCAGGTAATCTCTAATCTACTTTGTCTGTATTAATTTGCCTATTCTGGGATAATGACTTTTAAAATATAAGTACCATGCCATTGTCTCACCAAACAAAATTAACAATTTTTATTAACATCTTTACTGATCTGTATTCAAGTTTTCCCAACTGTCTCTGAATATACTCAAAGATTTTAAGCAGAGAGATCATACGGTCAGATATGCCTAAGATCTGAGAGACTGCTTTCTCTGGAATGTGGAGAAGACTGAAGGGAATGAATCAGTGCTTAAGATCATTTCAGAAGCCAGTGTAGTAACCAGACTTCAGGATTTTCTATTTTACTGGCACTTGGCACCTATTGCACAGCACTCACCTGACAATTCAATTAATCACTTGATTGATTAGGCCTGGGAGGTTAGTAGCTAGCTGGGAAATGACAGCAACATTTAAAAAATCAGATTTAATGAAATGGCATAACACTTTATAGAACTCCCCCTGTAGATGTTCTGGAACAGAGACATAAATAAGGCCTCAAATAGTCAGGCCTTACATTGAAGGGGTTCTCAACTCAAATTTGGATTTGTTATATAATTTATGGACCATAAAACTTTCAGTACCTGGAGAAACTTCTGTTATGGATAATTGGTTTGGTTCAGAATAAGAAACAAAGAATAGGAAGACATGAGTACTTTTCCAGATAAAGGCAACATTCTGTGGCTGGTCCTTGATATTATTAATTCACTGATTAAATTGTTATATCAAATGCTCTGCAAGTAAGGCACTTCTTACATAAAGAGCAAGCTGCATGGTGTCTTAGTTAACATTCATATAAATGATCTGGAAAACAGTGCATGGGGAAATTGCCAAGGTTGCCGATGGCATTCAGCTCTTCCAGGGATTAAAATGCCAAGATGATTAGGGGTAAACTGAAAGAAGATGTGGACGTGGGCAGAAAAGTGGCAGAGGAGTTTTAATGTGACTAAGTGTAAGAAAACACATTCAGGGGAAATAATCTTATCAGAGGATCATGAACTGGAATGCTCAACTACAATCCGGTAAAGAAACCTCGAATGACAGAAAATTGTTTCCTGAAGACAGTCCTGTGAGCTGTAACAGGCAAAAACCAAAAAGACAGAGAGAGTGAAAGGTGAAAAAATGTTAGTTATCACTAGAAAGCTTATGGAAATCCAACATAAAGGGCTACTCATGCCTTAACCCCATCTTGTACAAGCTGTAATGCTTTCCTGTTTGTGATACAGCGTATTAGGTCCACTCACCTGGACACAAGTGACATGATGAAAGTAGAAATGGTCCAGAGAAAAACAGAACAAAATGAAACGGCTCTGATTTTAGTAAAGCTAAAATAATGAGTCTTCTTCAGTCTATAAAGGTAAAGATACAAAGGCAACACACGGGTGTGTAGGAGGAGGGAAAGAAAAACCAAACAAACACTGAGTGACCCTATACAAATCAAATCACTCAGCTCAGACCACCAAAATTAATCCTCACAATATGCCTCTTACAAGAATGTCGTCTTCATGTTACTGGTTTTATAGAAAAATGAGGCTCAGAAGAATTAACTGACTTGCTTAAAGGTAGCAGTTAGTAGGTGGCAGAGCTAGTAAAATTAAATTCCAACTCTTTTTTTTTTTTTTTTTTTTTTTTTTGAGACGGAGTCTTGCTCTGCCACCCAGGCTGGAGTGCAGTGGCCGGATCTCAGCTCACTGCAAGCTCCGCCTCCCGGGTTTACGCCATTCTCCTGCCTCAGCCTCCTGAGTAGCTGGGACTACAGGCGCCCGCCTCGTCGCCCGGCTAGTTTTTTTGTATTTTTTTTTTTTTTTTAAGTAGAGACGGGGTTTCACCGTATTAGCCAGGATGGTCTCGATCTCCTGACCTCGTGATCCGCCCGTCTCGGCCTCCCAAAGTGCTGGGATTACAGGCTTGAGCCACCGCGCCCGGCCTCCAACTCTTTTGATGAGCAAGCTTAGAGACCATATACTTCCTTAGGTGAGGATTCTGCTCTATTCATTTTGTGTTACCAAAGCCTGTCCTACTGTTTGACACATGAAATGTTTATAGAGTTACTGAACACAGCTAGATATTTGGAGGTTAGTATCAGAGAGCAGCTGAGTGCTATGGCATGTGCCTGCAGTCCAAACCACCTGGGAGGCTGAGGCTGGAGGATCACTTGAGCCCAGGAGTTCAAGTCCAGCCTGGCCAACATGGTGAAACCCTGTCTCAAAAAAGAAAAAGGAAAAAAAATCAAAGAGAACAACCAGGCTCAATCTGATACAGAGTCCTAGGCTTGAAGACCTTTGTGAATGCCCACTTAGTCCTTCTCTGGAGTTTATGAAATTTCATCAGGTGACCTGTGGGAGGCTTCAACAGCCTTATGTGGCAGATGAGATCCCTTAAGAAAAGCAGCAATTCCAAAGATCTGAAAATAACTAATTTCTGTGTAAACATCCCAGCTGTGATTTCAGTTGGGAACAGCAAATCACTTTTTCTGAACAGATTTTCTGAAGATCTCTATTTTGGGGAATAATTAAATGATGCAGTATCACAAGATAACGAGATTATCAAATACAGAAAAAAAAAAAAAAAAAAAAGAATCCTGTAACTCAGGAGAACACATGACGGGAAGATTAGATGCATTTGTCCGTAATTATAGCGGAGCTACAGAACAGAATGCTTTGGAGTCATGGGACAGATTTTCTTTCCATGACTGGCTTATAAAATTAAATCACGCTGATTTGATATTGGAGCAAAGTGGGTCAGTTACCAAGTTTGCTTTGAAGAAAGAGCAGGCAAATATAATTTTGAAGATTTGGCTTTATTTTATGCCAGATATGTAAGGCTCCTAGCATCGTGAATAGTGCAGCTCTACCTCCACTGTGCGGTCACGAATCACACCCACAGTCACAGCTATCACCAGAGCTGCATGTTCCCATCCTTTGGTAGCAGTCTAGATACAAGGAAATGCCCTCCATGATCTGGCCTCACCCTTCTGTTTGAAACTAATCTCTCTAAGTTTGCTTCAGAGTCTCCATAGGAATTAGAAAAAGGCACCTCTTCCTCAGGATGCCTGCAGGACACCCTCCTGCACTAGGGCACTTGGATTGGTGAGCAGAATGTGGGGCTGCATCCCAGCCCCTACTTGTCTCCTCAGATAGATGTCCTTGTACAGTGAACAACCTGTATAAGCATATGCAGGAGCCCTGCCCTACTCCTTCTATAATTCAGACAGTTTCCCAACCCCTGTGCCTTGGACCACAGTGAAATCACCCCTGCCATCGTTCTTCAAGGTCCAAAAGTAGTTCTGCCTCCTTAGGAAATCTTCCCTGACCTCCCCTCCTGCAGTAGTTTCTCCTCCTACTGGAAGCCTAGTCTGAAACCTGCTGATTTGTCACTTTAAACAGATAGTCTAGTATCATCAGCTGATTTTTAATTTGTGTTTCTTTTCTCCACTGTATCAGAAGCCCCCTGATAGTGCATACTGTCTTATACTTCCTTCCTATTCTCCAACAACTCAACCTCACACTCACCACTGCCTTACACAAAGCACACCTATGACAGTTAATTTTATGTGTTAACTTGATTAGGTCACAGGTCCCCAGATATTTGTTTAAACATTCTTTCTAAAAGTGTTTGTGAGGGTGTTGCTGGATGAGATTAACATTTGAATGAGTAGACTGAGTCAAGCAGATTGCCCTCCCCACTGAGGATGGACATCATTTAACCCACTGAAGGTCTGATTAGAACAAAAATGTGGAGTACAGGAGAATTTGCTCTTTCTGCCTGTCTTCAAGCAAGCACTGTTTTACAGAAAAATAAGGCTCAGATGAATTAACTGACTTGCTTAAAGGCAGCAGTTACTAGGTGGCAGAGCTAGTAAAATTTCTTTTCTTCTGCCTTTGGACTCAGATCAAAACTTACACCATTGGCTTTCCCAGTTCTCAGACCTTCAGACTTGGATCCCAACTATCATTAGCTCCCCGAGGTTTCCCGTTTGCCCACTGCAGATCTTGGGACTTCTCAGCCTCATAACTGTGAAAGCCAATTCTTTATAATACACACATACACACACACACACACACACACACACACAGATGCATACACATCTCTCTGTGTATGTATGTACAGACACACATATACCTATGTATACTCACACACACACACGTATACACACACACTTGGGCTGCTATATCAAAATGCCATAGACTGGCTGGCTTAAACATTTATTTCTCATAGATCTGGAGGCTAGAAAGTCCAGATCAAGGTGCCAGCAGATTTAGTTCCTGGTGAGGGCACTCTTCCTGGCTTGCAGCTGCCTTCTCTGTGTCCTCACATGTGAAGGAGAGTGAGTAAGCTCTGGTCTCTCTTCTTATGAGGACACTAACACCATCGTGAGGGCCCCACTCTCATGACCTCATCTCAACCTAATCACCTCCCAAAGGCCCCACCTCCAAATACCATATTAGGGGTTAGGGCTTCAACATACAAATTTAGCGGACACAAACATTCAGCCCATAACAACACTCTTAGTAAAGACCTATTTCTTGATTCCCAGCAGAGGACACCTGCCCACCTGGGACTTAAGGGAACAAGGAACCAATACACAAAACAATATCACACAAAAATACATGATACATCCAATGACAAAAACGAATAGCCATTTACATGTTCTGGTTGGGGTATACACACTCCCTGAATCAAAATGAAGGAAGAGTGCCCTCCCCACCGTGTTACACAGAAACAAGTTCTTCATGCCCACTCAGAAACGTTGCATTTTCATCAACTGCTGAGTGGCACAGTGGAAAGAGTGTGAATGTTAGAGCCAGACTAATCTGGGTTTACATCTCAGGTCCTCTACTTGCTCTCTGACCTTGGGCTTTTTTACTTCCTTGTTTCTTCATCTATAAGGTAAGGACAATACCCATTTCCAAAGTTTGTTAGAATTAAATGACTCTGCCTTTAATGTATTCCTGAAACATTATCTGTCCTCTTGGGCTTTTGTACTTCTTTCCCTCAGATTTTTGCATGTCCTGCATCTTTTTTAATGTGTAAGTCTCAGCTCACATATTCCATCCTATGTTTCTTTTTTTTTTTTTACTTCATGTGCTTTTACTTACTTACTTACTTATTTATTTATTTATTTATTTATTTATTTATTTATTTATTTTACTTTAAGTTCTAGGGTACATGTGCACAACATGCAGGTTTGTTACATATGTATACATATGCCATGCTGGTGTGCTGCACCCATTAACTCGTCATTTACATTAGGTATATTTCCTAATGCTAACCATCCCCCCTCTCCCCACCCCACAACAGGTCCCGGAGTGTGATGTTCCCCTTCCTGTGTCCAAGTGTTCTCATTGTTCAATTCCCCCCTATGAGTGAGAACATGCAGTGTTTGGTTTTCTGTCCTTGCGAAAGTCTGCTGAGAATGATGGTTTCCAGCTTCATCCATGTCCCTACAAAGGACATGAACTCATCCTTTTTTACGGCTGCATAGTATTCCATGGTGTATATGTGCCACATTTTCTTAATCCAGTCTATCATTGATGGACATTTGGGTTGGTTCCAAGTCTTTGCTATTGTGAATAGTGCCACAATAAACATATGTGTGTATGTGTCTTTATAGTAGCATGACTTATAATCCTTTGGGTATATGCCCAGTAATGGGACCTCTGGGTCAAATGGTATTTCTAGTTCTAGATCCTTGAGGAATCACCACACTGTCTTCCACAATGGTTGAACTAGTTTACAGTCCCACTAACAGTGTAAAAGTGTTTCTATTTCTCCACATCCTCACCAGCACCTGTTGTTTCCTGATTTTTTAATGATCGCCATTCTAACTGGTGTGAGATGGTATCTCATTGTGGTTTTGATTTGCATTTCTCTGATGGCCAGTGATGATGAGCATTTTTTCATGTGTCTGTTGGCTGCATAAGTGTCTTCTTTTGAGAAGTGCCTGTTTATATCCTTTGCCCACTTTTGGATGGGGTTGTTTGATTTTTTTTCTTGTAAATCTGTTTAAGTTCTTTGTAGATTCTGGATATTAGCCCTTTGTCAGGTGGGTAGATTTTGTAAAAATTTTCTCCCATTCTGTAGGTTGCCTGTTCACTCTGATGATAGTTTCTCTTGCTGTGCAGAAGCTCTTTAGTTTAATTAGATCCCATTTGTCTAGTTTGGCTTTTGTTGCCATTGCTTTTGGTGTTTTAGTCATGAAGTCCTTGCCCATGCCTATGTCCTGAATGGTATTGCCTAGGTTTTCTTCTAGGGCTTTTATGGGTTTTAGGTCTAACATTTAAGACTTTAATCCAACTTGAATTAATTTTTGTATAAGGTGTATATGGAAGGGATCCAGTTTCAGCTTTCTACATATGGCTAGCCAGTTTTCCCAGCACCATTTATTAAATAGGTGATCCTTTCCCCATTTCTTGTTGTTGTCAAGTTTGTCAAAGATGAGATGGTTGTAGATGTGTGGTATTATTTCTGAGGGCTCTGTTCAGTTCCATTGATCTACATCTCTGTTTTGGTATCAGTACCATGCTATTTTGGTTACTGTTGCCTTGTAGTACAGTTTGAAGTCAGGTAGCGTGATGCCTCCAGGTTTGTTCTTTTGGCTTAGGATTGTCTTGGCAATGGGGGCTCTTTTTTGGTTCCATATGAACTTTAAAGTAGTTTTTTCCAATTCTTTGAAGAAAGTCATTGGTAGCTCGATGGGGATGACATTGAATATATAAAGTACCTTGGGCAGTATGGCCATTTTCACGATGTTGATTCTTCCTATCCATGAGCATGGAATGTTCTTCCATTTGTTTGTGTCCTCTTTTATTTCGTTGAGCAGTGGTTTGTAGTTCTCCTCGCAGAGGTTCTTCGCATCCCTTGTAAGTTGGATTCCTAGGTGTATTATCCCTGATGAACATCAATGCAAGAATCCTCAATAAAATACTGGCAAACTGAATCCAGCAGCACATCAAAAAGCTTATCCACCATCAGTGGGCTTCATCCCCGGGATGCAAGGCTGGTTCAACATATGCAAATCAATAAACGTAATCCAGCATGTAAACAGAACCAAAGACAAAAAGCACACGATTTTGACATGCAGAAAAGGCCTTTGACAAAATTCAACAGCCCTTCATGCTAAAAACTCTCAATAAATTAGGTATTGATGGGACGTATCTCAAAATAATAAGAGCTATTTATGACAAACCCACAGCCAATATCATACTGAATGGGCAAAAACTGGAAGCATTCTTTTTGAAAACTGGCACAAGACAGGGATGCCCTCTCTCACCACTCCTAGTCAACATAGTGTTGGAAGTTCTGGCCAGGGCAATCAGGCAGGAGAACAAAACAAAGGGTATTCAGTTAGGAAAAGAGGAAGTCAAATTGTCCTGGTTTGCAGATGACATGACTGTGTATCTAGAAAACCCCACTGTCTCAGCCCAAACTCTCCTTAAGCTGATAAGCAACTTCAGCAAAGTCTCAGGATACAAAATCAATGTGCAAAAATCACAAGCATTCCTATACATCAATAACAAACAGAGAGCCAAATCATGCATGAAATCCCATTCCCTCCGATGTTTCTACTGACTATCTGAACAAAAGTAGTTTCCTCTGCGCCCCCCTCCATCATTCTCTATATTATCTTCATAATATTCATTATTTCTATTTTGAAATTTTTTATTATTCTTCATTTTATTATTCTTCATTATTTCAAAAGAGAAATTTTTTCAACTACTTATTATCCATCTGCCCAACGAAAATGTAAGCTCCATGAGAACAGCGACCTTGTGGTGGTAGCCACTGTATCAATCCCATGCCCAGCTCTGTTACAATGCCTGGTACATGTTAGTGCCCTAAAGTGTGTTGAATGAGTAAATGAGAATGTAAAGTATCAAGTGCACCACAGCCACACATTTTAGGTTTTTTTTTTTTTCTCCTCTTTTTATGTAAAAACCACTGGGTTAAAAAAAAACTTTCCTGTGTGAGTTCTTTGAAATGGAGGGCATTTCAACAAAATGAATTCATTCTTTTAATGCTGATCAGGCAGTTATAAATATAGACAAATAATGTTTTTTCCAATGTATGATGAGACCATCCTCCATCTTAATGTTCTATTTTACGTATAAGTCAACAATTACTGAAGAATTTATACATTATTCACATCATAATATGAAAAATTAACAAGATAATATTCCCTCAGCCTTCTGAGAGGGAAAATTTTGCTTAGAGATCTTCTACTTATTTTACTTGTGAAGAAACAGAAGCCTGAAGACAGGAAAATTTGACAAGTTCAAGATCAAACAACAGTTTGAGGCAGGCCATGTTCCCTTTCCATTCCACCATGCTGCCTCCTTAGAGCAGGAAAGGTAACTCTCCTCCAAATTGAAGAAGACTGGAATTCAACACATAGAAATCCCTAAGTGATATAACAGGATGTAGAAACTGAGGACCTGATTTCCACTAAGAGTGCTTGTGAGATCAAGTATCATAAAGAATGTAAATAATTGGCTGGGCGCTGTAGCTCACACCTGTAATCCTAGCACTTGGGGAGACTGAGGCGGGAGGATTACTTGAGTCCAAGAGTTTGAAACCAGCCTGGGCAACATAAAGAGATTCTGTCTCTACAGAAAAATAAAAAATTAGTCGGGCATGGTGGCTAGTGTCTGTAGTCCCAGCTACTTAGGAGTCTGAGATGGGAGGATCGCTTGAGCCTGGGAGGTTGAGGCTGCAGTGAGCCATGTTCACACCACTGCACTCCAGCCTGGGCAACAGAGTGAGATGCTGTCTGAAAACAAAAAATGTTAACAGCTTAGTATTATAGAAGCACAAGGGAGTTTTATTTTTATCATTTTGCTGATGCATTGATTCTGTTTGTAATACCACATCATCAGTACACAGTTCGTAGAGCAAATTGCTGCAAGGAAATGAAAGAGATCTCACATTCTGCTTTTGTTAGCAAAGCAGACTTGATCCTCTTTTCCTGGTCCAAGTGCAAACTGACATGGCTGGCATTATCAGCCTACTCACCACCATGGCTCAGCAGAAACATCCTCATACCTCAAGGCAACAATACTTTGGATTTCCAAATCCAAACCCAGGTGGCACATTCCATTCTACAATTTTCCAACTGGTGCCAATTCAGGGGGATATTATTCACTAGAATAGGCACTAACAACTGAATTTTGGCAGGCTGGGAGGAGAACTGGCACTGTTCTGGAAGAGTCATGCCACAGGTTCCCAGATGCACTTGAGTTTAGCAACATGGAACCACACAGGTTCTGAATGGAGAAATGGACCTTAGATGCTATCCTCTCACAGGCAAAGAAACAGAGGCTTAAAGAGAGAAAGTTGACCAAGATCACACGGTGGGAAAGCTGATGTCTTCTCAATCATGTCCTTTCTGTTAGACCAAGGTTAGCCCAGAGTATAAGCTCATGCCTTAATAGAGAAGTATAAAGATAGATAGTGCTGTTCTTGCTCTTTTCTCGTGAATTTGTCCATCCTTTCAGCCACCTCTAATGATCCACTGAAATACACTTCACATTCAAAAGCTCTAAAAAGTAGTTTTAAAAACCAACTCAAACTGGTTAGCCTGAAAACCTAGTTCATTTTTACCCCTAGTGTTTGGATACATTCCTTGGAAAAGATGTCCATTATGTAGTGCTGTTGTAATGAAATATATTCTATAAACCTTTCAGTATAGTGTAATTCTAATTAATTTACTCATGCAACAAAGATTAGAGTAGGCACCTATTATTTGTTCACCTATATGAAACGCACTTGGTAGGGGGGAGGGGAAGGAAAGACTTTACCCTGCTTTAAAACAAAGAAGAATAAAAATAAATTAGCGTTGGACAAAAATACCGTACATTGTTATCTAAAGTACAGGCGCCAAAATTATAATTGCAATAAAATGAATATCAACTAATATCTATTAAGCACTAGTACCTGTGCTAACCACTTTATACACCTTACGAATTAATCCTCATAATCAGTTATATAAGGTAGATAGCATTATCTCCCAAATTTACAGATAACTAAGGCACAAAGAGATTAAGTAACTTGTTCAAGGTCATACAACTACTGGGTGGCAGATTCAGGATTTGAAACTAGGCAAACTGACTCCAGAGCAGATCTTATTAACCACTTCATACTACACCTAAAATATGGCATTATTCAAAAATTTGTGTACATTAGGAATTTATCTGAATTGTTTTTTCTTCATTTGGGAGGGGATTTACCCACATGACTTCTAATATTTTCAGGCTCTGACAGTGTAGAAATTAAACAGTAGGATTTCAATATGTGATGTGGAAAGGGTGTTTCAAGTGACTTTAACAAAGGTAGTGCAGCATGAAAGTGAAATTCACAAATCATTGCCAAATGGTGTTGCAGTTACTATATAATACAGAATATACATACGGCAGAGAGGAAGTGACAGGGCAACAGGGATAAGATAGGATAAAGCCAGTTCCTTGCTCTTGGTTTGCCAAGGGCCAGGAGAGGGACTTCTGCAGATCTATGAAGCAAATAATTTGGAATTTGGGGAATGATGAAGCAGAAACCTTGATAGTGCTTTCTAGAAGCGAGATTTCTACTTGAATATTGTTTCCCCAGTTTCCAGATTCTGTGCTTTAGAGAGTTTCCTAAAATACAGCTAAAATCTTGAGGCCAGGAGTAGCTTTCCCCTTATGTGTAAACAAGTTTGGTATATGACTATCTTCACTTGAGTGACTTAAAGACGCTAGTCTGTCTCTATCATTCATGTGCAGGAAACTTAAAACGAGATCATCATATCCCACCTCATACCCCAATGCAAAAATCTCCTCTGTAATGTTTATAACAAGGGGATATCAGAGAAATTTCTCAGTTTTTTGTATGTGTGTTTTGTGGGGTTTTTTTACTTTTGGACAATTGACTTTTTCAAACTGGGCTGATATTTGCCATTTTGAAGCTTGCTGTTTGATTCTGGCTCTGTCCACATAAAACTGGTCTGCTTCTTTCTCGTCCATGTCCATCCTGTCTGCGACAGTGAACAGGGCCCCTTGAGACCACTTCTTTAGGCTACACGATCCCTATTCTCTCAAACATTCCTCCTATGATAAGGTTTTCAGTTTCAGCATGATGGCTCCTCTTTGAAAATGCTCTGCTTATGTTCTTAGTGCATGATAATTAAAACTTAATGAAATTCTTCCAGATGGTCAGATCAGACCTGAATAAAGCAGCAAGTATTGGAAGTTGGACAACTCTGAGATTTTACTCAGTGTGGCTTTCTCTTGACAAACTACCACTTAGGGAAAACAGAATCTTGGAGAAATGCAAGTCTGTTTATTTCTTCAAAGTTATAAATTTTAATCAGACCCAGCAGTATTAAATTTGTTCCATCACTTTATATTATGCCTTACTGTGGAAAAAATAAACTTAGAATCCTCAGCAGCTGGCTGGGCGTGGTGGCTTACGCCTGTAGTCTCAGCACTTCGGGAGGCTAAGGTAGGCGGATCACGAGGTCAGGAGCTCGAGACTACCCTGGCCAATATGGTGAAAAAGATACAAAAAATTAGCCAAGCATGGTGGCACATGCCTGTAATCCCAACTACTTGGGAGGCAGGAGAGTCACTTGAACCCGGGAGGCAGAGGTTGCAGTGAGCCAAGATCGTGCTGCTACACTCCAGCCTGGGTGACAGGGTGAGACTCCATCTCAAAAAGAAAAAAAAATCTTCAGCAGCTGTATACATTACTCCAAACTTAAGTTCATTATTTGTCATACAGCTATATTTAAAGAATATAACAAACACTTGTTTATTTGCTACTTGATCTTAATTTTTTTCTATATTAATATACACAGTTGAAATCGCTTGCATATTCCTCCCCAATCCTATTCCTCTACATCCCTTCCCTAGGGATAACTATTCTTAATTAACATTCTTTGTTTCTGTATGTGTTTTTATATAGTTTTACTACATGTGTATATATCCATAGACTGAATATAGTACTCTTTTGCTTGTTTGGGGCTTAATATAAGTGATGCTATTTTATATCTATCTGCCTACGACCTGCATTTTTCCCACTCAGTGTTATATTTCTGACATGTATTCATGGTAATATACAAAACCCTGGCCTATTTATTTTTATTATTTGAATACATCACAATTTATCTGTTATGACGAACATTTAGTTTACTCTGTAATTTCTTATTGCAAATAATGCTGAGTTCATCTTTCTTGTACAGGGGTCCCTTGCACAAGTCATTTCCCTTTAATTTTCTAGTAATTACACATTTTATTTCTGTTCTTTTTGTGGTTAGCCTTAATTTCTTTTTTAAAAAAGTACATACTGGCCGGGCGCGGTGGCTCAAGCCTGTAATCCCAGCACTTTGGGAGGCCGAGACGGGCGGATCACGAGGTCAGGAGATCGAGACCATCCTGGCGAACACGGTGAAACCCTGTCTCTACTAAAAAATACAAAAACTAGCCGGGCGAGGTGGCGGGCGCCTGTAGTCCCAGCTACTTGGGAGGCTGAGGCGGGAGAATGGCGTAAACCCGGGAGGCGGAGCTTGCAGTGAGCTGAGATCCGGCCACTGCACTCCAGCCTGGGCGACAGAGCGAGACTCCGTCTCAAAAAAAAAAAAAAAAAAAGTACATACTTTACTTACCTAAATATAACTTTAATCAATAGCTCTACTCTCCTCCCTAGTTTTAGTATACTTTAGGACTGGTCATTCCCCTTCTCTCTTTACTCTCCTCCTATGTGACATATTATTAGGCAATGTTTTAATTTCACCTCATTTTTATATGCCCCAAATTAGTCATTGTTTTTATCACTTTGTACAGTCAAGTTTTTTTTCTATTTTTGTTTTGTTTTGCTTTAGATTTACCCACATGTTTACCAATATTTTTTGCTCAATTTTGATTTTTTCACGTCACTACTTCCTTTTGGATTCAATGTCCTGCTTCCTGAAGAATATCTACTTTTTGTAGTCCTTTCAGAAGCGATCTTTGAGATGTAAACTTGACGCCTTTTTTTCTTTTTTTCTTTGAGACAGGGTCTTGCTCTGTCTCCCAGGCTGGAGTGTAGTGGTGTGATCATGGCTCACTGTAGCCTCAACTTCCCCGGCTCAGGCGATCCTCCCACCTTAGCCTACTGAGTAGCTGGGACTACAGGCACACACCATCACACCAGGCTAATTTTTTGTATTTTTCACAGAGACGGGGTTTTGCCATGTTGCCCATGCTGGTCTTGAACTCGTGAGATCAAGATCCATTTGCCTTGACCTCCCAAAGTGCTGAAATTACACGCGTCAAACTCCTAAGCTCAAGCTATCCACTCACCTTGAACTCCCAAAGTGCTAGTATTACAGGCATGAGCCACTGTGCCTGGCCTAAACTTGTCTATAATTGTCTCCATCTTATCCTCGTGTGTGTGTGTGTGTGTGTGTGTGTGTGTGTGTGTGTGTGTGTGTGTATGTGTGTGTGTCTTCAGACACAGGGTCTCACTACATTGCCTAGGTTGGCCTTGAACTCCCAAGCTCAAGTGATCTTCTTGCCACAGCCTCTCAAGTGGCTAGGACTACAGTTGCAAGCCACCATATCCAGCTTTACTGTCAGTCTTGAATAAAGGCTTAACTAAGTAGAAAAATCTAGATTGTTTTGTTCTTTCCTCTCAGCTTTTGAGGACAATATTCCTTTGTCTATTTCGCCTGCTCTCAGTCCAGCTGTGATTCCTTGTAGGATATCTCTTTTATCTTTGGATGCTCTTAAGACCTACTTTTTGTCTTTGATGCTCTGCAACTTCACTACGACATGTCTAGATCTGGCTTTATTTTTTGGAACTTTGATGTGCTTCCCAATTGATGTCTTTTATTAAGTTTGGAAAAACTTCAACCATTACCTCTGTATATTATCTCTTTTCCATCCTCTCTATTCCCTCCTTCTATAAATATTACTAGACATATATTGAATCTTCTCATTGTATCCTCCATGTCTCTTAACCTTGCTTGCATGTTCTTCTCTCTGTCTCTTTGAGAAGCATCATGGGTAATTTCAGCTTTACCTTCCAGTTCACTGGCTTTCTCTTTGGCAATGTCTAATCTACTGTTTATATGGCTATTGGCAATGACTTTATTTTTTATTTCTAGAAATTCTATTTGTCATATCTGCCTTATTTTGTTCACAGTATCTTGGTCTTTCTTCATTTTTTAAAGTCTTTCTTGTTCTTAACAATTTTAAATCTATTAATTTTACAGTAAAGATCTTTTTACCATTTTAGATTTAGATTTTTTAACATCTTAAGAAGGTTTATGTTTTCTTCTGATAAGCACGCCAAGGTATCAATGGCTGGGCATAATTTTATATTAACTGACTTATGGGGCCTCAGATTACCCATGCAGTATAAGTCCAAGTGAAGACAGGTCTGTGATTATGAATTCTCAAAGGCAGCATTTTTTTCTGTCCAGCACATAGGCTGAGATGGACAACTTTCTTGTTGTCCTCCATGTACAGATGAGATTTTTTTCCTATCTGCCACTTTACTGAGGGTCCCAGCCTCACTTGTGGGTCTCAGCTTTAACTCTATCTTGTGAAGACTCAAATTATCATCTCCTTTTGCTGTGTTGGTATTACAATCCAAGCCCCAACATTATCAAGACAGATATCCCAAAAGGCCTGACACAACATCTTACAGGCTTACTACTCAGTCTGTTTTTATTTTCAGCCTCCAGAGATTCTCTTAATTCTTGAAAATTCAGTGTATTTCAAAGAATGTTGTTATTTTTTTGTTCAGAGTTGAGGATTTTAAGGTTATTGAGTTCAAATTATTGCTGGGAAAAAAAGAAAATTGTTCTCTTTTTTCTGAGCTTTAGACAAGAAATTCAAAAGCATACTTCAATTCAGCAAATGTTTACTGGTCACCTACTGTGATGATTAAATTTTATGTGCAAACTTGGCTAGGCTATGGTACCCAGTTGTTTGGTCAAACATTCATCTAGATGTTGCTATGAAGATACTGTGTAGATGTGATAACATCTATAATCAGTTGACTTTAAATGAAGGAGGTTACCCTAGAAAATGTATGTGAGTCTTGGCTAATCAGTTTAAGGCCTGAAGAGTAAAAACTGAGGTTTTGCAGAGAAAAAGGAATTCTGCCTCAAGACTATAACACAGAAACCCAGCCTGCTGCCCTGTCTTACAGATTTCAGACTCAAGTCTGCAGTATCAGCTCTTTCCCAAGTTTCCAGCCTGTAGCCTGCCCTACAGATTTTAGACCTGCCAGCCCCCACAACCATCTGAGCCAATTCTTTAAAATAAGTCTCTATTTTTCTATCTCTTTCTCCTCCCTCCCTCCCTTCCTTCCTTCTTTCCTTCCTCCCTTCCTTTCTCCTTCCCTGCCTTTTTCCTTCCTTTCCTTTCTCCTTTCCTTCCCTTCCTTTCTTTCCTCCTTTCCTGCTTACCTCCCTTCCTTCCTTTTCTTTCTTTCCCTCCTATTGTTTCTGTTTCACTGGAGAACACTGACTGATACATTTACTATGAATAAGGCCTTTATGTACAGCAAAAAAACCAAAACAAAAAACAAGTAAAGAGCAATCGCTTTCCCTGTCCTCACAGAGTCTGTAGTCTAGTGGTAGACAAATAACTATAAAAAATGCAGAAATAACTCAAAACATTACAATAGCATAACAATTATTTACCCATTCATTCCACAAATATTTATTAAACATCCACTATAAGTGAGATGCTGCTAGATGCTAGAACTAGGAAGAGGCATAGATGCTCTAGGAATGCTGTAAGTATGAGACTCGGCTACAAACAGATAAAATATAACGTGTAAGCAGAAAGAGACAGGTATACTCTAGGATGAGAAGAACCTAACCCAAGTTGGAGGGGTCAGAGAAGACATCTTAAAAGAAGTGATGCCTGAGCTTATCCTAAATTTAAGTAGGAGCTAGCCAGGCAAAAATGAAGTAAAGGTTAGGGGAGGGAATTCTGGGCAAATAGCATAAGCAAAGCCATGATAGTGAGAAACACTTATGGTATGTGCAAAGTTACTGTACCTAAAATATGAGGCAAGGAAGGATGGCCGATGAGACTAAAAAGTTATGATACCACAACAGAGGATGATTGCGCAAGGTTGGAAATTCAGAAAGGTTTCTTGAAGAAGATGTCATTTAAACTTGATCTGGAAAGATAAATAATATTTTAATAGGTGAAGATGAGAAGGAAGGGGGAGAAAACATAGCATTCTGGGAGAAAATATAGGACACATGAAGGAGACACTGGGAAATAAAATGCAGAGGTAGGTCATGGCCAGACCACAAAGAGCTCTGAATGACTGATGATTCCTAGGATAGAGGTTGAGATGTATTCCCTCAGGTAGTGGCTAGAGGCCCGTGAAAAACAGAAGCTAATGAGGAAATTGTGGTTATAAACAACTACCACCTCCAAGGGCTTGGAAGGCCCCAAAATCACACCTGGCCATGGCATTTGGCTTCCTCTGAAAGACACAGCCAGACTGGCTAAGGGACAGGAAACATCTGTGCCACCATGACCTGCCTGAATCCGCTCTCTCCCTATCCTTCTTGGCACCACAAAAACTGGGAACAGAACAAAGGCTAAGACAAGCCCCAGCCTGGGTCCTAGAGGAAAAACAATAACAAGAGGGGGCCAACCTGACTTACTAGTGGGGAAGGAGAGGTGGACTCTGTCAGATCTCATCAAGGGCAATAAAATAAAGACTCATTGTTACTGTTTCCTCCCCTTGGGAAATAAAGCTCTAAAAGAAAATTGTGGTTAAAAAAGCACTGACCTGGAAAGGAAACCTGGGTTCTAGTCCAGATCCTGTCACTAGCTTGCTGTGTGAATTAAGCAAGGCGTTTAGCTTCTCTAGGTCTCTGTTTCCCCATTTGTGTTGTCGGGGATTTGAACTAGACTGGTGGTTCTCAAACCATGTTCTATGGAGCCCTGGTATCTCTGGGAACCTCCAACCTTGTTTCAACCAAAGGAGCTCCATTTTTTTAAACCAGTTTTATATATAGGGTTCTGCCTAAATCTTTGTTAGAAAAAAAAAATTCAGATGTTTTTTAAACTGTGAAAACCTTTGGACTTGAGTCTCTAAGATACTTTCTAACTTCAGTGGTCTATGATTTTGTGGTTTCGTAAGTTGCTATTGAAAGCTTCCACCTTGAGATCATTGGGGTTGACACTGCATAAAAAACTCAAGGTGAAGGGAAAGTCCAGATAGAGACAGCAAAGGCAGGTATGAAAGAGAAAGGAGGTAATGAACCCAGGAAAGACATCAGGAATCAAGAAATAGGCAGCTAAGGAGCAAAGCTTCCAAATAGATCCCAAAGGCTTTCCTGACATAGGTAAAATAAGACAACCTGAAAGATGACTGAAAGAAAGGGCTTCTGGAAAGAATTATGGAATATGGTTACATGTTTTCTTGTAAATAATTAAAACCACAAATAACAAAAGTTGCCTGTATGTGCCAAACCATAGCACTGATGCAAAAACTGTTATTAGAGAGTAAAGAGAGAAAAATAGCTCTTGAGGGGGAAAAAAGAGCTGGCAAGGTATCCAGGAGCATCTTATTTCTTTGTTCACGTATTAAAAATTCAGCAAATTTCTACCAGGGGCCAAAAGCTGTGTTAGGTTGCTACGACTGCAGGAATGAATAAAACACTATCTTTGTCCTTAGGGAGCACAAAATTTAGCAGAAGAGGCAGACACATAAATAAAGTGAGACGGGGAAGCTCAGTTCAAAAGACTTGCATGTTCACAGGGAAGGAAAGGCATATTTTAGGCAGCACTGGCTGATTTCAAATAGTGGCCAGAAGAGTTGGTTTTTTGTTGTTGTTGTTGTTGTTGTTGTTGTTTTAACCTAACCAAGGAAGGATAGCTGACACTTAGGCAGAAAAGAAGCCTGCTTCTCTAGGGACCAAAGAAAAAGAAGATAGGCAGATCTATTAAAATAATATAGTGAGGACAGGAATGAAGGTTAGAAAGCCAGAACTGAAAAGCAGGAAAAATGGAGCTTGTAAAAGGCTGGGCTTTCCAATACTGTGCATCAGCCACAAGTACAAATGAGATGTGAGATGTGAGGGGAAACACATGCTCAATTTCAAAGATTTGGTATGAAAAAAGAATGTAAAATATTTCATTAACAATTTGTTTTATATTGATTACATGTTGAAATGAGAATATTATGGATACAGTGTGTTAAATAAAGTACATTATTAATTTTATCTGTATCCTTTCACCTTTTTTTTTTTTTTTTTTTTTTTGCTGTGGCTACTACAAAACTTAAAATTTCACATTTGCAATTTGCATTATATTTTTATCAGATAGTACTATGTTAAACTTTTGCCAAGCCCAATAAATAAGGTGATGGTATAATGCTATAACGAATATCCTTAAGATAAAATATGGACCCCTAAACTTCCTCATACTCTACCAAAATACAACTTATATGGGGTCAACAGCATTCTGGGCTACTTCACAGTCCTGCGGCAGACAAAGTCTATGAAGGAGGAAGAAAAAGAAAAGTTATTCTACTTTATGCTTAAAATATAAATAGCTGTTTCATCACAAAACAGGGTACTTTCAGCAAGCTTTTCCATCTCTCTGGGCCTGTTTCCTCATCTGTAAAATGGAATAAGACTCCTTTCCACACATGTTCATAATTTATTCATTCATTCACGTATTTTTAGAGACAGGGTCTCGCGATGTTACCCAGGCTGGTTTCAAACTCTGGGCTCTAGCAACCCTCCTGCCTCAGCCTCTCGAAGTGCTGGCATTATAGGCGTAAGTCACTGCACCAAGCCTGTATTTGTATTTTAATTTGCATTTCTCAAAGTTTCTCATATATTATCTCAATTGAGTCTCACTTCAGCCCTGAAAGTTAGGCAGGGTCAAAATGATTATCCCCATTTTATAGGTGAGTAAACTAAGCCAAAAGAGGTACATTTGCTCATGAACATAAAACTTAAGACTTTGAACCTGGATCTTCTAACTAAAAGGTCACTGCTGTTTCTATTGTCATGCTACCTCGCACTGCACAAACATCACTCATCTTGCTTTTAGTTTTTTACTGTATATATTCCATCACCCTAACCTCACTAAATTCTATGAGTGCAACATGCCTATCACATGCATCTCTGTAATTGCTCTATCATCTAACACCCTCCATGCAGTAAGAACTCAGACTCAAGACTAAGTGAAGTGTGGCAGAGAGGGCGAAGATAGGAAGATATGGGAATCTCTGTTTCCAAATTTGCTCCAGGAAGGCTGACTCCTGTCTATGGGGAAGATGCCACTAACTTCAGGGCAGGAAGCTCTATCCTTTCCCAGAAGGGCAAAAGCAGAAAACAGACACAGAGGAGAAGATTTAAAACTTGACAATTCTAACTGCAACCCCAAGGCAGAATTTTTCACAGGTTATGTAACAGATTCTGGCACTTCCCAATTATATCATCCAGAATGCTGTTGGTTCCATTTCCTGATGTTATTTGGGAGGGGGAGTTGGGATAGAGCTAGTTCTCTGTCTCCTGGTTCCTCTGTAAACAATGAATGATGAGATCTTACACGGGCACAAAAATCAGAGCAATATATCTGAAGTAATTTCCAGCACTTGATTTAAAGAACAGATTTAAACAAGATAGGATATTTCTTCTCCTAAGGATTGTACACTGGTAAGGTACAACCAGGGACTAAATCTGTCTATCTCAACATTGAATCCCAAGTACCTAAGAAAGCTGTCACTCAAAACATACATGCTGAATGATTCAGTAGTCATCACTGGAAGAAAGTGCCTTGTAGTGTTCTCTAAGAATAATAACTGGATCTAGTTATCCTATATTTAAGCTCATGTGAACAAGGAGAGATCACAGTGATGGTACATCTTAAGTGAATCTTTTTATAAATCCATGAAGGTGGGGAAAAGGACATGGGGTTGTAACCAACTGCACTGATTTTATGTAACTTCCACCCAACATACCTATAGAAAATTCTTAGGTAATATTGACACTGCAATGACCTTTGTTTCTTCCTGAGGTTAGACTCCACTCAAGAATGCCCTAGATGGGCTGGGTGTGGTGGTTAATGCCTATAATCTCCACACTTTGAGAGACTAAGGCAGGAAGATTGCTTAAGCCGAGGAGTTTGAGACCAGCCTGGGCAACATAGTGAGACCCTGTCTTTACAAAAAAAAAAAAAATTAGCTGGGCATGCTACACGTGCCTGTAGTTCCACCTACTCATGATGCTGAGGCAGGCAGATCACTTCAGCCCAGGAGGGTAAGGCTCCAGGAGCCATGCTCCTGACACTATACTCTAGCTTAGGCAACAGAATGGAGAACCTGTCTCAAAAAATATATATATATATAAATACATAAAGTATGCCCTAGATTTTAGAGCTCACAGCCACATCTGTAATCAACAAGGGGGAACCCTCTCTAAAACGTGATAAATGCCTCTGAGAATCTTTACCGTAGAGGAGGAGACTGTTTAATGCCTCTTCCCCTCTTCTCCACAAAACATATAAAGGTCACTTTGGATCCCATCTCATATGACTACAAAAGAGTTGTGAGAATGACAACTACTGAAGTCAAACCTAAGACAGTGGATATTCTGGCCACTCTGAGGATATAGCTCTCTAGCCAAAAGTTCGTTTGCCACCAGCTCATTGACCAATCACAAAACTAAGGTGAGACCATGGTCACTCTTGTTTCAGGTCATCTTTCTCTCTGCTTTCCGGGCAACCTTTTCCCTTTTCTTTCTTCCAGCTAAGTCCCTATTATCTTCCCCTCTTCTTCCAACCTTTCTCTGATGATAGTGCTCCCCAATTCCATGTTGGCAGTCTGAAATACACCATCCTTACAAAAATCCCTAGTTTCAAGTCCAGAAATCTGATTAAAGAGTTTTTCATTTCCTTTGCAGGAGTTCAGAAAGGTCCATAATTTTTGTTGTCTGCAGGCTATGGGTTCATTATTGCCAGACTTTGATTTATCTAGGCCACCTCCCCTAAAAGAGCTGACATTAGCCCCATGAATCAGCTAATAAGCGGTGCCTATCTTTTCTGGGCTATCATTAACCCTCTAATCCTGACTCAATGACTCATTCAGGGCACTGACAGCCTTGACTGGAGAAACGCCTAGTTAAAAGGACAGGCACTCACCTAAAAGTGAAGCAACAACATCAATGCAATTAATTTTTAAAAACCTTATTGAAAACCTATTATATGCTAGGAGGTGCTGTACTAGGAGATGGGTGTACGGAGACGAGCAATTCCAGACCCTGCTGTGAGGAAGCCAACAATTCATCAGAAGTTCACAGAATGCCTACTATATGCTACCTACTGTACTGAATGCTAGGGGAAAATATAGTTATATTCTGGGGAGCAAGACAGCACTCCCAAAACACAATCTTTTACCCTAATGTAAATTTAGGGAGGCAGGAAACAAAGACCATCAGCCAGAACCCTTTGGGATTTAAGGTCCTACGTAAATTGGAATTCTGGGTCCCCTGCACACCTTTTCTAGGGAACTGGTTTAAGAAGGACCCTATAATAGCTTATTAAAAATACAGAATGAATAAAAGTTTAAAGGGGAATCCTGAATCCTAGAAGGTTTCATCTGATATATGGCATAAAAATTCATCTTTCACAGCCAACGTTCTTGGTGCTTTTTTGTAGGTAAAGTAGAAGATAAGAGGGTTGAAACTGTTCTTATGCACCACTGAAAACCGGCTGTGGACTCCCTTCCCTCGAAAGTTGATTTTACTTACAGAGCCAGATTTTAAAGTAGGTAGTTGTCCATGCAGCAGAATTTGAGTGATGAAATATATCCTTGCTTTCTGAAACTCCACCATACATTCCTTTAGGTTCTAAAGAGCAGTAGTATGATAAACTAGAAAAAGGTGCTCTGGATCCAAACTCTGTTTCTACCATTTATCAATTATTTGACCGTGGACGAGTCACTTACCTGACTGAGTCTACTCTAGAATACAAGTTTCCGGATTCTCAATTGAGTTTTCTTTCCGCAAAAATGCCTTTGTTCAGATGAAAATTAGATCGTTCTTTAGAATGACAAAGGTGAAGTCATTTCAGGGTAATAAGACATTTATCTAACAGAAACAGCAACTGGGGATAACATTGGGGATGGAAAGGCAAGTTTCTTGGGGGCATATTGTGGAGGAAAGATTCGGGGTGACAGAACAGAAAGTTACAGGCTAACAGACGAGTTGGGGTTAACAGAAAGCTTTTATGTTAGCTTGGAGCCTGGTGAGTGAACTCCTGCTATGTTCTCCTTACCCAGCAATTGCCTTTAACCTACATTATGATTCTCTTCTGAAGCTGTGGAGAAGGTGGGGAAGAGGGGATGCTCAAAGAAGAAATAGTACATTTCTAAACACTAAGTTTCTAAATTTGGTTTCCTTCTCCCTTCAATATTTTGTTAAGAAAAATTTCAAACATATGGTGAAGTTGAGAGTTGAAAGGATTTTACAGAGAACCCACCACCTAGATTCTACCATTAACATTATAACACTACACAAAAATTAACTCAAATGGGTCAAAGTCCAAAGGATAAAACTATAAAACTGTTAGAAGAAAACATAGACATAAATCTTCATGACCTTAGACGAAGCAAGGATTTTTAGGATTTTTAAGATATACACCAAAAGCACAAGTAACCAAAGAAAAAACAAATTGGCTTTCATCAAGACTAAAACCTTTGTGTATCAAGGGACACTGCCAAAAAGATGAAAATAATTTACATAATGGGAGAAAATATTTGCAAATCACATATCTCATAAGAGTTTATTTACCCAGAATATATAAACAGCCCTTACAACTCAACAATAAAATACGACAGGATTAAAAATTGGGCAAAGGACTTGAATAGATATTTCTCCAAAGAACACATACAAATAGCCAAGAAGCACATAAAAAGATGCTCAACATCATTAGTCATTAAGGGAATGCAAATCAAAACCACAATGAGATATCACTTCACACCCACTAGGATAGCTACAATTTAAAAAAGGATGGACTGTTGTCTATTGCCAACAAGTGTTGGCAAGCTTGTGGAGAAATGGAAACTTTCATACATTCTTGATGGGAATATAAAATGGTGCAGCATTGTAGAGAACAGTCTGGTAGTTTCTCAGAAATAGAGTTATCATGATCCAACAATTCCATTCTGGGAACTGAAAACAGGTGTTCAAGTGAAAACCTGTACATGAATGTTCATAGCAACACTATTTACAATAGGGAAAACGTGGAAATAGCCCAAAATGTCCATCAACTGATGAATGGATAAACATGAAATATTATTCAGCCATAAAGAGGAATGAAGTACTGACACCACAACATGAATTATTAAATTATTAAACTTGAAAACATTATACTAAGTCAAAGAAATCAATCACACCATTGTGTGATTTCATTTTTATTAAATATTAAAATAAGTTAATCCATAAAACAGAAAGTAGATTAGTAGTTACCAGGGTTGAGGGAAAGGGAAATGAAGAATGGGCACAGGGTTTCCTTTTGGGGTGATGAGAAATTTCTGGATTAGATAGTGGTGAGGGTTATACAACACTGTGAATGCACTTAATGGCACCGAATTGTACATCTTAAAATGGTTAAAATGATGAATCTTATATTTTGTGAACTGTACCTCAATTTTTTAAATGGGGAGGGGTAAATATAGCTCATTTTCTTGAAGTATAACTTTTACTCAGAGTTTTTTTCCCCTTCTTTTTTAAGGGCTTTTACATTAAATAATTTAAAATATTATGGAAAAAATGTAAATCTTGTATATATATATATATTAGAATCAAAACATAAGACTTCAAAATATTTCAAGTGAAGGGCAGCAACTATTGGGTTACATATGTACACTCTTCTCCTTAGGAATACTTTGGTGGAAAAAAATACTGCATGAAGATATCGGTACACGAACTAGGATGCTGATGTGGACCACAGATATTCCTAGAGCACAGAACAGAGAAGAGAATGAAATGCTTCTTTAGGATGATAACAGACAGAGTAAGATTACCATCATGGAGCCTAGAACTTGCACAAAGTCCTCTGCACAAGAAAACTCTGTCACTCAAAAGAACAGGCACTAAATACCTTCTTGACAGTTCCTTCATTCATGTAAGGTCCAACTCAAGTCTTATCTGCTCGTCAAAGCATTCCCTGGTCTTTACAGCCCACGATGATCATTCCTTTCTGGACTACCACAGAATTTACTACTTGTACCACAATTATATATCATAAGCTAACTGGATATGACTTAACTCTTAGGGTATTTTTTTTTAAGTGCACTTCAAGATATCCATGGAAGCAGCTGAGGTATAGTATAATGAACTTTCACATGGAGGCAGAAGAAATAGGTTCATGTTTTAGTCTGCCATTCACTATTGATTTGCTATGACCTTGGTTGAATACTTTCTCCTCTTTTGGTTTTAGAGCCCTATACAGAAAAATCTGTATAATAATTAACAAAGTTTATGGGGGTCACTGTGATAACCTAAAGAGAATTATGTGCAATATTTTGCACACTGTCAAATACTACACAATGTGAGAGATTCTTAGTACTTTTATATTTTAATGGGTTAACGGAATTGTAACTCCACTGTAAAACTTTTGAAACCACACCCTATAACTGTGGAGGTCTTTGTCTTCCACAGCTATAAGCTAGGTTTGAGCACAGGATAGTCACCCCAAATAGGGAACCAAATCTAAGTGGCCCATGTCACAGTTCATTTGACAGGGGCAATTAAACAATGCTGAATTAAAAAATAAAATGAATTCATTGAATCTAACTGTGAAGTTGCCAGGAATGCCCTCAAAGAGAATAGCACTGATCCAAGAAGTGGAACAATGGGGTGGGGGACAGCAGATAGTGAAACTGCAGCATGATATTTTACTTGTACACCGGTGCTTTGCTTTCAGATCCCAAGCAGAAGGCTCTTCTAGACTCACAGCGCTTCTGATAAGCCTCTCCTTAGGTTATACTACACTCATGTTTTTCAGCAATAAACATTGCTCCCCCTCTTAGCAGAGATTCTAGGAAAACAAACCATACCAATTCACCCAGGGGTCTCACCTCAGAGTTTCTGCCAATGTCCTAAGAAGTTTCTGAAAGTTGCCTTCCCAGAAGCCTGCTGGATACAACAATGATGCCATGACCCAGATTCTATTTCATTTTATCAGACACCAGGATTCCTTCTCTCAGTCCCTTAATGCATGGGCATCCCAAAATAATATATCACACTACACTAGCCGAGGATTCTCTAATTTGTCAACATGGAACAGTAGTCAATATCCCTAGCAATGAATGGCCCAAAGCAGTGAACTGATGAGCAAGGAGTTTGGATCTGGTTTTGTTAAAAAACAGCCTACTAACCAGAACCACTGGGTAAGCCAGTAGAGTGGGTAATATATTGGCACTAAAAGTAAATTCAAAGCTTTTGAGTTAGAAGTCTCACTTAAGATAAAGAGGAAGGTCTAAAAAGGAAGATCTGCTAAAAGATGGAAACCACTTCCTCCAAACCATGGAATAGGAGAGTGCTTAGGAATTTCTAGTTCTTTAGGGTTGCCGAAGGACCTGAAAAGGATCTGAATAGGATGAGATGATGATAATCCTGATGATGAAAATAATAACAGCTACCTTTATTGAGGGTCAAAATGACAGATACCATGCTAAGTATATACAGACCACAACCCCATTAGGTAAGTGTATTAGTCCGTTTTCATACTGCTAATAAAGACATACCTGAGACTGGGTAATTTATACAGGAGAAAGGCATAATGGACTTACAGCTCCATGTGGCTGGGGAGGCCTCACAATCACGGCAGAAGGCAAGGAGGAAGAAGTCATGTCTTACATGGATGACGGCAGGCAAAGAGCTTGTGCAGGGAAACACCGTTTTAAAACCATCAGATCTCATGAGACTTATTTACTATCACGAGAACAGCACAGGAAAGATCTGCCCCCAGAATTCAGTTACTTCCTACTGGGTCCCTCCCACAACACATGGGAATTCAAGATGAGATTGGGGTGGGGACACAGCCAAACCATATCATTCCACCCCTGGCTCCTCCCAAATCTCATGACCTCACATTTCAAAACCAATCACGCCTTCCCAACAGTCCCCTGAAGTCTTAACTCATTTCAGCATTAACTCAAAAGTCCAGTCCAAAGTCTCTCCAAGACAAGGCAAGTCCCTTCTGCCTAGGAGCCTGTAAAATCAAAAGCAAGTTAGTTACTTCCCAGATACAATGGGGGTACAGGCACTGGGTAAATACAGTCTTTCCAAATGGGAGAAATTGGCCAAAACAAAGGGACTACAGGCCCCATGCAAGTCTGAAATACAGCAGGGTAATCAGAGGTCTTCACAGCAGCTCCCCCTATCACAGACCCAAAGGCCTAGGAGGAAAAAATAGTTTCATGGGCCAAGCCAGAGTCCCTGTGCTGTGCAAGTACACAGAAGTCAACAATTGGGGTTTGGGAACCTCCACCTAGATTTCAGAGGATGTATGGAAATGCCTAGATGTCCAGGACAAAGTTTGCTGCAGGGGCAGGGCTCTCACGGAGAACCTCTGCTAGGGCAGTGCAGAAGGGAAATGTGGGATCAGAGCTCTCCCACAGAGTCCCTACTGGGGCATCACCTAGTGGAGCTGTGAGAAGAGGGCCACTGTCCTCCGACCCCGGAATGGTAGATCCACCAACAGCTTGCACCATGTACCCAGAAAAGCTTCACACACTCAATGCCAGCCAGTGAAAGCAGCCAGGAAGGAGGCTATACCCTGCAAAGCCACAGGTGCAGAGCTGCCCAAGACCATGGCAACCCACCTTTTGCCTCAGTGTGACCAGGATGTGAGACATGGAGTCAAAGGATCATTTTGGAGTTTTAAGAGTAAGTATTACAATTATTACCATTTTATTTTATTTTTTTATAGACAGGGTCTCCCTCTGTTGCCCAGGATGGAATATAGTGGTGCAGTCACAGCTCACTGTACACTTGAACCCTGGGCTCAAGCGACCCTCTGGCCTCAGCCTCCCCAGAAGCTAGGACTACAGGCACACATCACTACACTCAGCTAATCTTTTAAATTTTTGTAGAGATGGGGTCTTGCTATGTTACCTAGGTTGGTCTCAAACTCCCAGGCTCAAGTGATCCTCCCGTCTTGGCCTTGCAGAGTTGGGATTACAGGCATGAGCCTCTATGCCCAGTATATCACTATTTTAAAAAAGAAAAAACAGAGGTTTTGTTTAAAAACTTTTCTTAGGTTACTTAGCTTTTAAATGGTAGGGGTCAGAATACAAACTTAGGTCTGAATTTCTCCCTAGTCTGAGTTTTTATATACTCTATCGCCTTTTGCACAGGCAGACTTCCCTCCACTCATCCTGTATCTACCCCAAACCCAGAAGAGTTATAGATACAGCTGGGTCTTATTCCCTTCCTTACAGAGGAAAAAGCTGGTGTCAAGAAAAAATCAAGGACATTTGGAGGTGGAAGGTGTCACTAACTAAATGGCAGGCCATTCACATATTCCCTTTTTATATTAAATAAAAAATATGTTTTACTGGTTTTCTGATACTATATAACCATTTCAAACAAAAAAGGAGAAGGTTAAAAAAAACTTTCTCAATTTCACATCCTAAAGGCAAACTCTAACTGGCTGGATGAATACAATATTATAATAAACACCCATACTTTGACTTTTGTAATCTTCATAATCCTGAAGATGGAGGTATTATTCTCATTTTAGAGACCAGATAATGAGCACAGCGAGATTAAATATCTTGTCCAATATGACATAGCTCAAAATCAGGAAGTCTGGTGACTTTAGAGTTCCAGTGATCTCCACTACTGTGCCTTTAGCACTGTGTCATCTGTGTCTTTCTGTTTCTGTTTCTTGCACACCTCTCCATGTCCCTAGGACCCTGACTGTGTTCCTATCTTAAGTCCACCCTATTCCAATTTTCTATAAAATACTCCCTTAAAATGATTCATGATAATGGTACTTTCTGGTAAGAGAAAGCAGGAATGAAAAAACTTCAAAATGTAAAGGAACAGTTATTTAGGAATCAAATTAGAGGGTGTCAGTCAGGGCAACCTGCAAACTTCAGTCTTTATGATCACATTTTTTAAAAATTGGACATTCAGAATGGATATTTGAGTTTTTCATCTATTTCCTTCCCTCTCTTGTAAGCAGATGATGATCAAGAAAAACTGAAAAAAACTGGCTCCTAAACCGATTATATGTTTGTTTGTTTTAAAAAAACCCAACCAATAAACAAAAAGACTAAATAATTTATGGAAGATTTAGGACCCCACTGCAATGCCCATTCCGGGTGCGGTGGCTCAAGTCTGTAATCCCAGCACTTTGGGAGGCCGAGACGGGCGGATCACAAGGTCAGGAGATCGAGACCATCCTGGCTAACCCGGTGAAACCCCGTCTCTACTAAAAAATACAAAAAACTAGCCGGGCGAGGTGGCGGGCGCCTATAGTCCCAGCTACTCGGGAGGCTGAGGCAGGAGAATGGCGTGAACCCGAAAGGCGGAGCTTTCAGTTGATCTGAGATCCGGCCACTGCACTCCAGTTTGGGTGACAGAGCGAGACTCCATCTCAAAAAAAAAAAAAAAAAAAAAAAAAAAGAAGAAGAAGATGTCTGAATTAGTTCACAGTGGAATCTGATGACTTAGTAACAGCTGTATTCTGAGGGTAAATAATTAAAGGTGTTTACAAAAAAGAAGGACTCTGTATTTTAAAAGAATGAACTGGAGTTGGAAAAAGCAACTATCTCATGACATTCATTAAACAAAGAACCAGTATACACCTTAAGTCAAAGCCCTCTTCCCAATCCTATCTCCAAACTGAAACCTAGTCAATATAAAAGTTATGGCCACCTTCTACAAAAAAGGGTTTATGGCTTATAGCAGCCAGAAGACTTTTTATCAGAAGAACCGTATTATAGTGAGAAAAGCACCGAAGTGAGGGACAGGTGCATTATTTTCATCCACGCTTTGCCACCAACTCACTCTACTGGGCAACTCTTCAATCCCCAAGGGCCTCAGATTCTCCAATTGTCATAAGCTACTTCTACTAAAAACATTCTGATGCTCCTAAGAGTTGGTCTTACTTCTGTTTATTCTTTTTTTATTTTTTATTTTTGAGACAGGCTCAAGTGCAGTGATCATGGCTCACTGCAGCCTGGACCTCCTGGGCTCAAGCAATTCACCCACCTCAGCCTCCCGAGTAATTGGGACCACAGGCACGTGCTACCATGCCCAGCTAATGTTTTGTTTTTTTTGTAGAGACAAGGTCTCACCATGTTTCCCAGGTTGATCTCTAACTCCTGAGCACAAGTGATCCTCCCACCTCAACCTCCCAAAGTGCTGGGATTAAAGGCATAAACCACCACGCATGGCTGGTCTTACTTTCTTAAATCAGAAGAAATCAGTCCTTCCCAAACTGTGTTCTAGGAGATTTGTTGAATGTTCCATAGGACTTCTATAGTCACATGATTTTAGGAAATGTTGAGTTAAAACCCCATCCTGTGCTGAAAAGTCAGAGATGATGAATAAGTCATATTGCTCCTCTTATATAGCATTTTAAAAATACAGATGGGATCTCACTATGTTGCCTAGGCTGGTTTTGAAATCCTGAGCTCAAGAGATCTGCCCACCTTCACTTCCCAAAGTCCTAGAATTACAGGCGTGAGCCACCGCACTCACTGGCCAGCATTCTTTAAAGTACAGTACCATATTCCAGAAGCCTCCACATGAGTCATCTCAGATGGGAATGACCTCTCCGGATGACCATTAGCAACGGAACTAAGCAGAGAATTACATTACTTGGCCTGATTACAGTGACATTATTACACCAACAAGCTCTCTGATGGGTTAAGTATCTACTAATCTATTTTTTGAGCAGATCATCAATAAGGACCAAGCAAATGTTATTATACTGCAACAACATCCATCACTCATAGCTACAAGTTAAAAATCTACTCAAACAGGAAGAAAAACATTAGCATTAGATAGTCTCCGGGTAACAGACTTTCAATTCCAAAGATAAATTTGTCTTGGCAGCTACTGTTGGTATCCATCTGGATATCTGGAGGAAATGGCTAATCTCTCTGATGCCCAATTTCGAGTATTTTTTCCTTTAGCTGGAATATTTCTGCTGGATATCTGAAATTAAAATGTATAAGGCACATGATTATATGAAATAGTATGCTTGAACAGTTGAATAGTATAGGAAATAGCAGCACAGGACATTGGAATGTAAAAGATTAATCCAACTAGTCCTCACTCCTCACACACACACACACACACACACACACACACACACACACATACAGACCCCTCTGCCAAGATCTGAATCCAACTTTTATCTCCTATTCCAGTGATCCTTTCTTTATACGAGGAAAAAATACTGAAGATATTGATGTAAATCGGCAATTTGCAAAATTTCACTTTTAAAGCAGCGGTTAAAAAAAAAAAAAAACACTAGAAGACCCTATCTGTACTCTATCATTTTATTAAAACTACAAAAAAATTGCAAAGTAAATTACACATGATTTTTGAAAAGCATATGCTATATAATAATCAGAATAGTAGCCACAGCCCTGAATTATATAATTATTCTCTCATTTATTTAGCTAAATGTTTTCTAAAACCCCCTCAATTGATACATACCATCAATGATATACTATGCTAGAGACTAAGGATTTAAACATGAGTAAGATTATAATCCTCATACATAACTCCCAACACATTAATTTTTAGTCACAGATAATGTAAATGTCGGTATTTACTAAATGTTATGATGTGGCAGGCACTAACCTGTTCTCAAGACTCTTAGGATCCAGTAAATGAGATAAAACTTATAAACAAAGGTGACAGGCAGAGTTCCAAAATGGTCCCAGATTCCCGCACCCCCCACAATCCCAGGATTGTTGAATAGAATGAATTTTATTCTCATGAATAAGTCATTACACAACAGATTTGACTATAAAATAAGGAGATTATCCAGGTGGACCTAATCTAATTATACAGCCCTTTAAAAGCAGAGAGTTTTCTCCAGCTGGAGACAGAAGAGGAAGAGATCTGAAGCATGAGAAGGATTTGATGTACTATTGCTGCTGGGTTGAAGACTGAGAAGGCCACATGTCAGAGAATGCAGGCAGCCTGGAGGAACTGGGAGTGGTCCCTGGCTAATAGCTATCAAGGAAACAGGGATCTTAGACCTATAACCACAAGAAACTCAATTCTGCCAACAAGAATGAGCTTGGAAACAGATTTTTCCCCCCAGTGTTTCCAGATGAGAACTCAGTCCAGCTTACACCTTGATTCCTACCTTGTGAGACTCTAAGCAGATCCCTGTGTAGATTACTGACCTATGGAACTTGAGCTAACAAATAGGTGTTGTTATGTAGCAATAGAAAACTAATACAACAAACCATTTCCAGTGTTACAATCTAGGAGTTGTATGAGTTTATAGTGCCTACTAAGGTGGCAAGGTGGGTCTGGGATAACATGTGGCCTCCCTTCAGGCCAGGCTAGAAAATCTTCCCTCAAGTACAACAGAGTCTATGTGTTCTCCTGCAGACTTTGCTGTGAATTGAGACGGAACTGCCTATGTCTCCTGAAACTGTGTTCTCCTGAAATCTTAAGAGAGAAGATCTTCAAGTGATGCCATATGAATTCTGCAGCTAAGGGTCTTTGAGAATATTATAGATTGTTTCACTGGAAGCTTCTGATGTTCTCCTTCCTTACAAAGCACCAGAGTTGCCCTAGAGCATGGTTGTCTTCTGATGTCAGGTTTTCTTTCCTTTTCAGGGGCTGTCCAGGACAAACACCACTAGAAGGTATGGATTTACAAGGAAGGAAGGTATGGATCTTCTAGTGGTGTTTGTCCTAGGTAGCCCCTGAAAAGGAAAGGAAATCTGAAAGAAAATCTTTTCTTCCTATTCCATCATTCAAACATCTGCTAGATGTCCACTATGTGCCAAACATGGTGCACAGACAAAAGACTATAGTGACTTAGAGGAGATCAAGGTTACTTCTGGCCATGTAAGGGTAAGATATATTTGGAAAGACCAAAAATGACTTCACCAGGCTCAAAAATGCTGAAGAAAAGGTTCTGCCCAGAATTCAAAAATCTGTATTCCTCTTACTCCAGTGACCAGATGCAAAGTCCTTGTCTAATATTGTAGCCACTGAATGAGTTGGCATTCTTCTAATTTAGAGTTGATGAACAGGTGAAATCAGATTGCTCATATATTCAATTATATTGTCGAAGACACCGGCAGTTCCCTCTCAATTCATAGCAAGGTCTGCAAGTGGAAAAAATGGATGGGTTTGAAAGGGATGATTAAGGCTTCAGAAACAGTGATTACATGTATTACGCTCACTTAGTGCTACTAATGCTCAACAAAAGATTTTCAAAAAGAATCAAGTTAACGCTCATCTAACCACCACCATCTCTTCCCTCTTAGATAAGCTTTGTTATTTTGTTTTGAAAAATGTTTCACATGGGCTGGGTGCAGTGGCTCACACCTGTAATCCCAGCACTTTGGGAGGCCAAGGCGGGTGGATCACCTGAGGTCAGGAGCTCAAGATCAACCTACTGAACATGGTGAAACCCCATCTCTACTAAAAATACAACAATAATTCGCTGGGCATGGTGGCAGGTGCCTGTAATTCCAGCTACTTGAGAGGCTGCGGCAGGAGAATCACTTGAACCTGGAAGGTGGAGGTTGCAATGAGTCAATATCGCTCCATTGCACTCCAGCCTGAGCAACAGAGACTCAGTCTCAAAAAAAAAAAAAAAGAAAAGAAAAGAAAAATGTTTCACATGTACTTAAAATGGATGTATGTTCTCTAACTGTCGGGTACAGCATCTGTATATGTGACCACTAGATCATACATATTAATCACGTTGCTCAAATGTCCTATAGCTTTACTGATTTTTTGATGCTTGGCCTTCAAATAAGAACGTACTGACATGTAGCAAATATACAGCATTTGCAAATTTCTCCCTGTAGGCCTATCAATTTTGCTTTATTTATTTTGAGGCTATTTTAAAATTAAGCCTAAGTTTAACCTTTTTGCCTTACACATATTTTGTTTAGTCCCAGCTAGACAGCTGAGTCGGGGGGATTGCTTGAACCCAGGATTTTGAGGCTGCAGTGATCGATGATCATGCCACTGTACTCCAGCCTGGGTGACAGTGTAAGACTCTGTCTCTAAAATATAAATAAATAAATAAAATTAAAAAAAATTATCTATAGTCTGATATTAATATGGCTACTGTAGCATTCTTTTTTCCCCCAAGATTTATTGAAATATTATTGTTACCCCAACATTCTTATGTTTGGTGTTTGCCTGATATATCATTTTGATATTTTCACATTCATGCTGTGTTTTACATGTTATTTGTAAAAATTATATAGTTAGATTATTTTAAAATTCTATTTGACAATCTCTTTTAACTGGCAAATTTTAGCTACTCATATTTATCGGAATTTTGTTATGCCTGAACTTGACCGTGCTTTTTTCATTTGCCCTGAACATCTTTCTTTTCCTGGCCACTTCTTTTTTTATTTGTTAATATTTTGAGTCCAGTTTCGCCTTGGGCTGATTCGGAAGTTTTATACATGCTATTTCTTTTCTTTCAGGGGTTATTCTTGAAATTATATTGTTGCCTTTGACCAAGCTTGAAGTTAATTGATATCACAATTCTCATCCCAAACAATTCCAGGACCTTGAAAGAGGGCTTCTCAATCTTTAATGTAAATATGAATCACCTGGGAAATGTGTTCAAATGACGATTTCAATTAGTAAGCATGAGGTGACCCTGACATTTTGCATCGTTAAGCTCTCAAGTAATACCATGTTACTGAGATGCAAGGCTTTGAAATACTTTACTGCAATCATCCCCCTTTAGACTGACATCTATTGCTAAAATCCAGAATTTTAATTGCCCTTTTAAATTCCATAATTATGTATTATTATTTAAAACAATGTTCATCTTGACATACAGAAAAGTTTACTCACTTCTTTGCTTGCCTTTCTTTTTTACATCTTAGATTTTCCTTCTGGGATTATTTTCCTTATTCCTGAAGTTCCTTAAACAAAGCTTTGCTACATGGTAAATTTTATTTCATCCTTATTCTTGAAAGACTGTTTTACATTAGTGGTCTGGGTAGACTGCCTGAGTTTGAATTCCAGTTTTGCCAGGTACTAACTGTGGACCTTAGGAAGTTCACAGAACTTCTCTAGTCTTCTGTTTTTTCATCTATAAAATGAGAACAATTATAGTACCTATCTTAGAGGGTTGCTGTGGAGATTAACCAAATACATAGGTAAAGCTTGTAAAACTGTATCTGGCACACTGTAAATTCTAAATAAGTGTTCATAATTACTATGATATAATTGTGGGTTGTCAGTTATTTTCTCTCATCACTTTGGAAATACCATTTCAGTCCTTCTGGCTCCCACTATTGTTATTGAGTAGTTCATTGTATGTCCACATCAATCAGAATAGGCTGTTATGATTCAGTAACAAACGATCCTCTAAATCTCTGTGATTTAACAAAGAACTAAGCATAAAGCCATCTGAGTTCCATGACTTGCTCATTTAAAAACATCTCAAAGAAAACAACTCTCAGTCATCTACTTTAGGAGAAGAAACAATAAAGTGAAGGAATATGACCTGATTATATCACATTATTCTCAAGACCATGCGTTAAGATATAGCAAAACAATGATTCAGGGCCTAATCTGGAAAAGAAATAGAGGTTGGGAGGCTAACAATGAGGAATAAATGACAGAAATGAAGATCAGTTTTAGTTGGGGGTAATCAAAAGAGAATGAGATTTATTGCTATTCTCTTTTTCTTCCATGTTTTAATAGCCAATGCACAAAACTGGATCATAATAATTCTTGTTTCATGACACACTGTCACCATTTATCCACATATTCATTCAGTTATTCTGTTATTGCCTGACTTTGAAAACATAGTAAAGTGTCCATGGAATTTCTAGATCCTTGCAAAAACTTCATTGAACAAAACTGACATATCTGAATGATATTTACTATTCTTTTTTTTTTCTTTCTTTTTTTCTTTCATTTTTTAATTAAACTTTAAGTTCTAGGGTACATGTGCATAACGTGCAGGTTTGTTACATATGTATATTTGTGCCATGTTGGTGTGCTGCACCCATCAACTCGTCAGCACCCATCAATTCATCATTTATATCATGTATAACTCCCCAATGCAATCCCTCCCCCCTCCCCCCTCCCCATGATAGGCCCCAGTGTGTGATGTTCCCCTTCCCGAGTCCAAGTGATCTCATTGTTCAGTTCCCACCTATGAGTGAGAACATGCGGTGTTTGGTTTTCTCTTCTTGTGACAGTTTGCTAAGAATGATGGTTTCCAGCTGCATCCATGTCCCTACAAAGGACACAAACTCATCCTTTTTTATGGCTCCATAGTATTCCATGGTGTATATGTGCCACATTTTCTTAATCCAGTCTGTCACAGATGGACATTTGGGTTGATTCCAAGTCTTTGCTATTGTGAATAGTGCTGCAATAAACATACGTGTGCATGTGTCTTTGTAGTAGAATAATTTATAATCCTTTGGGTATATACCCAGTAGTGGGATGGCTGGGTCATATGGTACATCTAGTTCTAGATCCTTGAGGAATTGCCATACTGTTTTCCATAATGGTTGAATTAGTTTACAACCCCACCAACAGTGTAAAAGTGTTCCTATTTCTCCACATCCTCTCCAACAACTGTTGTTTCCTGATTTTTTAATGACTGCCATTCTAACTGGTGTTTCCTGATTTTTTAATGATTGTCATTCTAACTGGTGTGAGATGGTATCTCATTGTGGTTTTGATTTGCATTTCTCTGATGGCGAGTGATGATGAGCATTTTTTAATGTCTCTGTTGGCTGTATGAATGTCTTCTTTTGAGAAATATCTGTTCATACACTTTCCCCACTTTTTGATGGGGTTGTTTGTTTTTTTCTTGTATATTTGTTTGAGTTCTTTGTAGATTCTGGATATTAGCCCTTTGTCAGATGAGTAGGTTGCAAAAATTTTCTCCCATTCTGTAGGTTGCCTGTTCACTCTGATGGTAGTTTCTTTTGCTGTGCAGAAGCTCTTTAGTTTAATGAGATCCAATTTGTCAATTTTGGCTTTTGCTGCCGTTGCTTTTGGTGTTTTAGACATGAAGTCCTTGCCCATGCCTATGTCCTGAATGGTACTACCTAGATTTTCTTCTAGGGTTTTTATGGTATTAGGTCTAACATTTAAGTCTCTAATCCATCTTGAATTAATCTTCATATAAGGAGTAAGGAAAGGATCCAGTTTCAGCTTTCTACTTATGGCTAGCCAATTTTCCCAGCACCATTTATTAAATAGGGAATCCTTTCCCCATTTCTTGTTTCTCTCAGGTTTGTCAAAGATCAGATGGCTGTAGATGTGTGGTATTATTTCTGAGGACTCTGTTCTGTTCCATTGGTCTATATCTCTGTTTTGGTACCAGTACCATGCTGTTTTGGTTACTGTAGCCTTGTAGTATAGTTTGAAGTCAGGTAGCGTGACGCCTCCAGCTTTGTCCTTTTGACTTAGGATTGTCTTGGCAATGCGGGCTCTTTTTTGGTTCCATATGAACTTTAAAGCAGTTTTTTCCAATTCTGTGAAGAAACTCATTGGTAGCTTGATGGGGATGGCATTGAATCTATAAATAACCTTGGGCAGTATGGCCATTTTCACAATATTGATTCTTCCTATCCATGAGCATGGTATGTTCTTCCATTTGTTTGTGTCCTCTTTGATTTCACTGAGCAGTGGTTTGTAGTTCTCCTTGAAGAGGTCCTTTACATCCCTTGTAAGTTGGATTCCTAGGTATTTTATTCTCTTTGAAGCAATTGTGAATGGAAGTTCATTCCTGATTTGGCTCTCTGCTTGTCTGTTACTGGTGTATAAGAATGCTTGTGATTTTTGCACATTAATTTTGTATCCTGAGACTTTCCTGAAGTTGCTTATCAGCTTAAGGAGATTTTGGGCTGAGACAATGGGGTTTTCTAAATATACAATCATGTCATCTGCAAACAGGGACAATTTGACTTCTTCTTTTCCTAACTGAATACCCTTGATTTCTTTCTCTTGCCTGATTGCCCTAGCCAGAACTTCCAACACTATGTTGAATAGGAGTGGTGAGAGAGGGCATCCCTGTCTTGTGCCAGTTTTCAAAGGGAATTTTTCCAGTTTTTGCCCATTCAGTATGATATTAGCTGTGGGTCTGTCATAAATAGCTCTTATTATTTTGAGGTACGTTCCATCAATACCGAATTTACTGAGCGTTTTTAGCATGAAGGGCTGTTGAATTTTGTCAAAAGCCTTTTCTGCATCTATTGAGATAATCATGTGGTTCTTGACTTTGGTTCTGTTTATATGTTGGATTATGTTTATTGATTTGCAAATGTTGAACCAGCCTTGCATCCCAGGGATGAAGCCCACTTGATCATGGTGGATAAGCTTTTTGATGTGCTGCTGAATCCGGTTTGCCAGTATTTTCTTGAGGATTTTTGCATCGATGTTCATCAGGGATATTGGTCTAAAATTCTCTTTTTTTGTTGTGTCTCTGCCAGGCTTTGGTATCAGGATGATGTTGGCCTCATAAAATGAGTTAGGGAGGATTCCCTCTTTTTCTATTGATTGGAATAGTTTCAGAAGGAATGGTACCAGCTCCTCCTTGTACCTCTGGTAGAATTCAGCTGTGAATCCGTCTGGTCCTGGACTTTTTCTGGTGGGTAGGCTATTAATTGTTGCCTCAATTTCAGAGCCTGCTATTGGTCTATTCAGGGATTCACTTTCTTCCTGGTTTAGTCTTGGGAGAGTGTAAGTGTCCAGGAAATTATCCATTTCTTCCAGATTTTCTAGTTGATTTGTGTAGAGGCGTTTATAGTATTCTCTGATGGTAGTTTGTATTTCTGTGGGGTCGGTGGTGATATCCCCTTTATCATTTTTTATTGCATCTATTTGATTCCTCTCTCTTTTCTTCTTTATTAGTCTTGCTAGCGGTCTGTCAATTTTGTTGATCTTTTCAAAAAACCAACTCCTGGATTCATTGATTTTTTGGAGGGTTTTTTGTGTCTCTGTCTCCTTCAGTTCTGCTCTGATCTTAGTTATTTCTTGCCTTCTGCTAGCTTTTGAATGTGTTTGCTCTTGCCTCTCTAGTTCTTTTCATTGTGATGTTAGAGTGTCAATTTTAGATCTTTCCTGCTTTCTCTTGTGGGCATTTAGTGCTATAAATTTCCCTCTACACACTGCTTTAAATGTGTCCCAGAGATTCTGGTATGTCGTATCTTTGTTCTCATTGGTTTCAAAGAACATCTTTATTTCTGCCTTCATTGCATTATGTACCCAGTAGTCATTCAGGAGCAGGTTGTTCAGTTTCCATGTAGTTGAGCGGTTTTGATTGCGTTTCTTAGTCCTGAGTTCTAGTTTGATTGCACTGTGGTCTGAGAGACAGTTTGTTATAATTTCTGTTCTTTTACATTTGCTGAGGAGTGCTTTACTTCCAATTATGTGGTCAATTTTGGAATAAGTGCGATGTGGTGCTGAGAAGAATGTATATTCTGTTGATTTGGGGTGGAGAGTTCTATAGATGTCTATTAGGTCCGCTTGGTGCAGAGATGAGTTCAATTCCTGGATATCCTTGTTAACTTTCTGTCTCGTTGATCTGTCTAATGTTGACAGTGGAGTGTTGAAGTCTCCCATTATTATTGTATGGGAGTCTAAGTCTCTTTGTACGTCTCTAAGGACTTGCTTTATGAATCTGGGTGCTCCTGTATTGGGTGCATATATATTTAGGATAGTTAGCTCTTCCTGTTGAATTGATCCCTTTACCATTATGTAATGGCCTTCTTTGTCTCTTTTGATCTTTGATGGTTTAAAGTCTGTTTTATCAGAGACTAGGATTGCAACCCCTGCTTTTTTTTGTTCTCCATTTGCTTGGTAGATCTTCCTCCATCCCTTTATTTTGAGCCTATGTATGTCTCTGCATGTGAGATGGGTCTCCTGAATGCAGCAGACTGATGGGTCTTGACTCTTTATCCAGTTTGCCAGTCTGTGTCTTTTAATTGGAGCATTTAGTCCATTAACATTTAAGGTTAATATTGTTATGTGTGAACTTGATCCTGTCATTATGATATTAACTGGTTATTTTGCTCGTTAGTTGATGCAGTTTCTTCCTAGCCTCGATGGTCTTTACATTTTGGCATGTTTTTGCAATGGCTGGTACCGGTTGTTCCTTTCCATGTTTAGGGCTTCCTTCAGGGTCTCTTGTAAGGCAGGCCTGGTGGTGACAAAATCTCTAAGCATTTGCTTATCTGTAAAGGATTTTATTTCTCCTTCACTGATGAAACTTAGTTTGGCTGGATATGAAATTCTGGGTTTAAAATTCTTTTCTTTAAGAACGTTGAATATTGGCCCCCACTCTCTTCTGGCTTGTAGAGTTTCTGCCGAGAGATCTGCTGTTAGTCTGATGGGCTTCCCTTTGTGGGTAACCCGACCTTTCTCTCTGGCTGCCCTTAAGATTTTTTCCTTCATTTCAACTTTGGTGAATCTGGCAATTATGTGTCTTGGAGTTGCTCTTCTGGAGGAGTATCTTTGTGACGTTCTCTGTATTTCCTGAATTTGAATGTTGGCCTGCCCTACTAGGTTGGGGAAGTTCTCCTGGATGATATCCTGAAGAGTGTTTTCCAACTTGGTTCCATTCTCCCCCTCACTTTCAGGCACCCCAATCAGACATAGATTTGGTCTTTTTACATAATCCCATACTTCTTGTAGGCTTTGTTCATTTCTTTTTCTTCTTTTTTCTTTGGTTTCTCTTCTCGCTTCATTTCATTCATTTGATCCTCAATCGCTGATACTCTTTCTTCCAGTTGATCGAGTCGGTTACTGAAGCTTGTGCATTTGTCACGTATTTCTCGTGTCATGGTTTTCATCTCTGTCATTTCGTTTATGACCTTCTCTGCATTAATTAGTCTAGCTGTCAATTCTTCCACTCTTTTTTCAAGATTTTTAGTTTCTTTGCGCTGGGTACGTAATTCCTCCTTTAGCTCTGAGAAGTTTGATGGACTGAAGCCTTCTCATCTCGTCAAAGTCATTCTCTGACCAGCTTTGATCCGTTGCTGGCGATAGGCTGCGCTCCTTTGCAGGGGGAGATGCGCTCTTATTTTTTGAATTTCCAGCTTTTCTGCCCTGCTTTTTCCCCATCTTTGTGGTTTTATCTGTCTCTGGTCTTTGATGATGGTGACGTACTGATGGGGTTTTGGTATAGGTGTCCTTCCTGTTTGATAGTTTTCCTTCTGACAGTCAGGACCCTCAGCTATAGGTCTGTTGGAGATTGCTTGAGGTCCACTCCAGACCCTGTTTGCCTGGGTATCAGCAGCAGAGGTTGCAGAAGACAGAATATTGCTGAACAGCGAGTGTACCTGTCTGATTCTTACTTTGGAAGCTTCCTCTCAGGGGTGTACTCCACCCTGTGAGGTGTGGGGTGTCAGACTGCCCCTAGTGGGGGATGTCTCCCAGCTAGGCTACTCAGGGGTCAGTGACCCACTTGAGCAGGCAGTCTGTCCATTCTCAGATCTCAACCTCCGCAATGGGAAATCCACGGCTCTCCCCAAAGCTGTCAGACAGAGTCGTTCGTGTCTGCACCGGCCCCCGCTGCTTCCCCTGTTGGTCTTCAGCTGTGCGCTGTCCCCAGAAGTGGAGACTACAGAGACAGGCAGGCTTCCTTGAGCTGCTGTGAGCTCCACCCAGTTCGAGCTTCCCAGCGGCTTTGTTTACCTACTTAAGCCTCAGCAATGGCGGGCGCCCCTCCCCCAGCCTCGCTGCTGCCTTGCGGTTAGATTGCCGCAGACTGCTGTGTTAACAATGAGGGAGGCTCCGTGGGCGTGGGACCCTCCCAGCCAGGTGAGGGATATATTCTTCTGGTGTGCCCGTTTGCTTAAAGTGCGGTATTGGGGTGGGAGTTACCCGATTTTCCAGGTGTTGTGTGTCTCAGTTCCCCTGGCTAGGAAAAGGGATTCCCTTCCCCCTTGTGCTTCCCAGGTGAGGCGATGCCTCGCCCTGCTTCAGCTCTCACTGGTCAGGCTGCAGCAGCTGACCAGCACCGATTGTCCGGCACTCCCTAGTGAGATGATCCCAGTACCTCAGTTGAAAATGCAGAAATCACCGGTCTTCTGTGTCGCTCGCGCTGGGAGTTGGAGACTGGAGCTGTTCCTATTTGGCCATCTTGCTCCGCCCCTGATCTCTTCCTTCTTTTTCAATATACACAAGTATAGCTAAAAATTTCCCTCTAGCCAATGGTTTTACCTACAGCATAGATTTCAATATAGTATGTTTGTTTTCATTAATTTCAGAGTATTTTCTAACTTCTCTGCTTTGACTCATTGGTTGTGTAACAAGGTGTTGTTTAATTTCCATATATTTGTGAATTTCTCAAATTTCCTTCTGTTCCTGATTTCTAATTTCATTTTATTGCAGTTGGAGAACATATTTTGTATGATTTCAATCCTTTAAAATCTACTGAGATTTGCTTTACGGACCAACATATGATCTATCTTAAAGAATGTTCCATGTGCCCTTGAGAAGAATAAGCATTCTATTATTGTTGGGTGTTCTATACGTATTTCTTAGGTCTAGTTGGCTTCGGTGTTGTTCGAATCCTCTATTTCCTTGTTGATATTCTGTCTAGACAATCTATCCATAATTAAAAGCGAAATACTGAAGGCTTAAAGTGTTATTGTTGAATTGTCAATTTTTCCCTTCAATTCTGTCCGTTTTTACTTCATGTATTTTGAGGCTCTGTTATTAGGTGCATATATGATCATAATTGTTGCATCTTCTTGATAGAGTGATCTTTTATCAATATGCTCTTCTTTGTCTCTGGTAGCAATTTTTATCTAATGTCTATTTTATCTAATATTAGTACAGTCATTCCAACTCTCTTTTGGTTACTATTTGCATGATATATATATATATATAGATATATAGATTTATGCTTTTGCTTTTAATCTATTTGTGACTTTAATGACTTTATAAATCTAATGTGTAACTCTTGTAGACAGCATATAGTTGAATCATATTCTTTTAAAATACATTCTGCCATTCTGTTTTTTGATTGAAGTGTTTAATCTAGTTTCATTTAATGTAATTATTGTTAAGGTAGGATTTACATCTGCCATTTTGTTGCTTGTTTTCCCTATATCTTAATTTTTTATTACCCTATTCCTCCATTAATCTCTTCTTTTGTACTAAATTTGTGTTTTCTACTGTACCATTTAAATACTTTTGTCATTTATTTACTTTTTTTAAAAAGTTACTTTCTTAATGATTGTCTAGGGAATTACAATTAACATATTAATTTGTAACAAACTTGTTTGGATTGATACCAAGTTAATTACAATGGTTTACAAAAATTTTCTTCCTATATAGTTCCATTCCCTCCTCACTGTACATCCTTTTTGCTATTATCACATAAATATTTTTATATATCGCATGCCCATTGACACAAATTTATAACTACTGCTAGCAAACAATCTCTTATTTTTTTTGTCCATCTAGGAATGTTTTAATTTCTCCTTCACTTTTGAAGAAAAATGTTGTTAGAAGTAGAATTCTTTGCTGATAGTCTTTTTCTCTTAGCATTTTGAGTGTGTCATCCCACTGCCTCTGGTCTGCATGGTTTCTGATGAGAATAAGCTGTTAATCTTTTTAAAGATCTCTTCTACATGATGCGTCACTTCTCTTTTGCTACTTTCAAGCCTGTCTTTGGGTTTGGCTTTCAACAGTTTGATTATGGTGTGTCCAAACTTTCAAAAATTTATCCTACTTAAAGTTTACTGATCTTCTTGGATGAATAAATTCTTTTTTTATTACTATACTTCCTAAGTTCTAGGGTACATGTGTACAACGTGCAGGTTACATATGTATACATGTGCCATGTTGGTGTGCTGCACCCATTAACTAGTCATTTACATTAAGTATATCTCCTAATGCTATCCCTCCCCGCTCCCCACTCCCTGCACCCCACGACACGCCCTGGTATGTGATGTTCCCCACCCTGTGTCCAAGTGTTCTCATTGTTCAACTCCCACCTACGAGAACGTGTGGTGTTTGATTTTCTGTCCTTGGAATAGTTTGCTCAGAATGATGGTTTCCAGCTTCATTCATGTCCCTACAAAGGACATGAACTCATCCTTTTTTATGGTTGCACAGTATTCCATGGTGCATATGTGCCACATTTTCTTAATCCAGTCTATCACTGATGGACATTTGGGTTGGTTCCAAGTCTTTGCTATTGTGAATAGTGCCACAATAAACATACGTGTGCATGTGTCTTTATAGCAGCATGATTTATAATCCTTTGTGTATATACCCAGTAATGGGATGGTTGGGTCAAATGGTATTTCTAGTTCTAGATCCTTGAGGAATCACCACACTGTCTTCCACAATGGTTGAACTAGTTTACAGTCCCACCAACAGTGTAAAAGTGTTCCTATTTCTCCACATCTGGATGAATAAATTCTTGTATTTCATCAAATGTGGGGAGATTCCTGTCATTGTTTCTTCAAATATTCTCTCTGCTCCTATTTTCCTTTCTTCTTCTGGGACTCTCAGTATGTTTATGTTGGTATACTTGATGGTGCTCTATAGGTCCTTGGGGCTCTGTACATTTTTTTCTTTCTGTTCCCCAGATTGTATAATCTCAACTGACCTATCTTCAAGTTCATTATTTTATCCTGCTGAAATCTATTTAATCTCTCTAGTAAATTTTTCGTTTGTTATTAACTTTTGTTTTTTTGTTTTTTTGTTTTTTTTTTTTTTTTGAGACGGAGTCTCGCTCTGTCACCCAGACTGGAGTGCAGTGGCCAGATCTCAGCTCACTGCAAGCTCCGCCTCCCGGGTTCACGCCATTCTCCTGCCTCAGCCTCCCGAGTAGCTGGGACTACAGGCGCCGCCACCTCGCCCGGCTAGATTTTGTCTTTTTAGTAGAGACGGGGTTTCACCGTGTTAGCCAGGATGGTCTCGATCTCCTGACCTCGTGATCCGCCCGTCTCAGCCTCCCAAAGTGCTGGGATTACAGGCTTGAGCCACCGCGCCCGGCCTGTTATTAACTTTTAAACTGCAAAACTTCTACTATATATGGAGAGAGTTACACACACACACACGCTCACTCTCTCTCATTCACTCTTTCTCCTTATTTGGGGAGACATCATTCTCATACTCCCTTTAGTTCTTTAGATATAGTTTCCTTTAGTTATATGAATGTATTTTACATAGTGAATTAAAATCACACACATAAACAGAAGCTGATGATCACAAATGAATTTTATAATATAATCTAGTACCAAAAGTCTTATAACTAACAGAATAACAGAAAAGTCATGGGCTTTAGTCTCATTTAACTTTGAGAAAATGTCACTTGGAATCCTATTAGTGAGGATGTCCTCTGGAGCTCTGGACTGGTTCTCAGAACACCTGGGTTCTCTCCTAAGCGACCCCCTGACCTGCTGTAATATTCTGAAGGAGCCAACAAGAACCTTTTAATAGGAAAATGCTTAATTAGGAGATCTCTTTTCCTGCTGTACAGAGAAAGATTTATAGGAAAGCAAGGCTGAAAGCTTTAGGATAGGAAGTAATTTCAAGACTCTAGGTGACATTGATGGTGACTTGGACTAGAGGAAGATTTATAGGAAAGCAAGGCTGAAAGCTTAAGATAGGAAGTAATTTCAAGACTCTAGGTGATACTGATGGCGACCTGGACTAGGAGAAATGGGATGATATGAGATAGATTCTAAAGATGTAACAGATTTGACATAGTGTCAAATTAGATGTCATGAATGGCAGGGGAAGGTGTCAAAAGTGACCCTAAGGTTCTAGCTTGATTGGGTGGATGTTGGTACTATTTATTGAGATGGAAAAGAAGTGCTGGGAAGGAGATGAGTTTGAAGGAGGAAAAATTCAAGAGTTCAGTTTTGGATGTGTACGTAAGAACTGCAAGTGGGGATGTCATGCAGATAACTGAAGTTCAAGGATAGGTCTTACTGGAGATAAAAAACTGAGAAGTCATTAAGACCAAGATGGTAGGAAATCTATGGTGATGGCTGAGATCACCCAAGAAAAGAATGTACAGAAAGAGAACAACTAAGGGCTCTGTTTTGAGCCTTGAGAAATCCCAACACTTAGAGATCAGGTACTGGGGGAATTAATGAGGAAAGGATACTAAAAAACAGCAGCCACTAAGGTGGGGGAAAGAAGAAGGAATGGTCAACTTTGTTGAATGATGGTGAAAGAACAAGTTCAATGAAGATAGATAAATACCCACCAAATCTGTCCAATTGGCGGATGATGGTCCTTTAAAAAAGAGCTATTTTAGTGTAATTGAGGGTAATGGTACAGAATCCAGACTGTAGTGAGTTGAAGAGTAAGTGGAAGGTGAGAACAAATAATGTGCAGATAATTCTGTCTTGAAATGTTTTCTTCCATTGGCTTTTGTGAAACTAGTTTCCTGGTTCTTCAACCTGTCTGCTGCTACTGAAGTTCTTCAGAACTTAGACCATCTTACTCTGCCTTTTCTCTCTTTTCTATCTACGAACATTAGTCACCACATGTAGGCCAACAACTCCAAGATTTACACTGTATCTTTGTCTCAGATCTCTCCTGTGAGCTCCAGACTTATAAATTCAATTGCCTATTCAACATATCATCATTAAACTCAGTATCTCCCTGCCACACCTGTTTTTCTTCTAGCATTCCATATTCTCTGTGAATTACATACTCTTCTCAAATGTTCAAGATGACACCTGGGAGTCATGCTTTACTTTTCTCTCCTTGTGCACCATGACCAATCCAGTAGCAAATTCTGTTCATTCTACTGTCAAATATGTATTGTTTAGAGATACTCTATGTGCTAGGCACTCAAAGGTTCCTTAAATACCTTATCTTTCTTATTAAGGTTCACAAGAGCGCAACAGAGTAGGTATTACCCTCACCCCTCATCTTGAAACTGAGGCTCAGAACGGCTAAGTTACCTACTGTGGTTACACAAAAAGTAAATGGCATAGATGGAGGTGACTTAACACCAAATATGCCTGAATCCACACTGCCTCTGGCACCCTGCCTAGACTCTCTGAGGCCAAGTCTCCTCAGGACTAAAATGGAACTGATATTTCCTATTTTTAGGCTGTTATAAATTTTTTATAAAACATAAGGTACATATCACAGTGCCTAGTAAAGGGTATGAATTCAACAAATGTTGTCTTTTACACTCTCTCACTCCTTCCTCCATCCTGTTTCTGGGGCCAACTCAATGACAATAGGATTACAGAAATGAACAAAGATTACTCCTTGCCCTCAAGAAGCAAATAATCTATTTAAGGAGACAAAATGAACACATATAAAACAGATTAATAATATTAGACAGTAGAGAACTAAATATTATATTGCAGGGGCCAGGCATGGTGGCTCATGCCTATAATCCTAGCACTTTGGGAGATCAAGGTGGGCGGATCACCTGAGGTCAGGAGTTCGAGACCAGCCTGGCCAACGTGGTGAAACCCCATCTCTATTAAAAATACAAAAAATCAGCTGGGCGTGGTGGCATGCACCTGTAGTCCCAGCTACTTGGGAGGCTGAGGCAGAAGAATCACTTGAACCCAGGAGGCACAGGTTGCAGTGAACTGAGATTATACCACTGCACTCTAGCCTGGGTAACAGAGCAAGACTCCATCTCAAAAAAAAAAAAAAAAAAAAAAAAAATTGCAGGCCAGAGGCTTCTTCTAAGACTTTCAGAGAAAGGAGAAAGGGCAGTCAGGGGATAGAGATGTACTTTTGAAAAGTACCCATTAAAACAGTTAGGATATAGAGTAAGGATATCAGCAAAGAACAGCAGGACACTCAGAAAAAAGATGCTAATGTGGAAAGGAAAATAACATGCTCAGAGTCAGTGATGAGAGCAACTGATTTCAGCAAAAGGTGCTTACTTTTTCCCACATCAAAGTATTGTTACTACTAAGTCTCCTTGTTACAGTTGAAGTTCCAACAGAACCAAGAAAAATTTAAGACCATTATTAAGACCAAATGTCCTTCAGTGATGGCAGAGCCATCGTTAAACCAGCTATCTTACCAGGGGAGGAGAACAAGCCCCAGACTCTGACCCACAGGAGACAAAAATAACTCAGATGCTGGGGAGCACCCTGAGAATAGTATCACACTTGTCAAAGTGGGTCTAATGATGTCAATCATTTTTTCTACCTTGCATTTCTTCATTGCAGCTTACACTGACAAATGCTACCATTCCTATGTCCACAGTTTTCTTTGATTAAACACCCACAGAGATCACCAATACTAATAATGCCCACTAAGGCTGAGGCTTGAATGGTTTATTCTTCAGAATCTATTCAATAAACTAATTTGATTTTTATAACAAAAAGTGTGATACATAATTTGCTTCACCATTCAGTAGAGATTTTGGACAATGGCATCACAGAATATTGGAGCTGGAAAGAAACTTAAAGATTACTTTGATGTTATTTTACTAATGAGGACACAGACGCCCAAAGAGGAGAAATAATAACTTTAAGGCCAAAGGCACCCTGTAGGAGAGGAAAAGTAATTAGGATGGCTAACAGGCCCTGGGAGAAGAGAAATCACAGAGGACCCCCAGTGAGGGTAGTAATGAAAATGGGGAAAAAGAAAAAATGTTATAAATAGAGCTATTCTCAGAGATCCAATGGGTCTTTAATACTGATCAAGAAACCTAAAAGATTATGCCAAAGTCACCTCGAACTCCGGCTCAACAATCCCTTCTTCCACCTCCCAAATGTTCAGCGTGGTCAATCAACAAACATTAATTGTGTACCAACTACACAAAACATTTCGAAACACTTCAGAGTCAGTGCTGAAACAATGCAATGACATACGAAACACAGTCTTTGACCCCCAGGAAGCCTAGAATCTGGCTGAGGATGTAAGACATAAGGCATGAGAAATGAAATAATATGAGTGGTCCAGCGATGCCAAATACATGGTATAGCTAATAGGTGTTTTGAATTCACAGGAGCTCAGAAAGATCTGCTTGGAATAATAGTTCTTTATCTAGAGAAATTTTACTCACTCTTCACTTTACTTTACTCATTCAGATATGACCCCTCCAGGTAAACTAACTAACTTCTTCCTCTTTGCTCCCCATACCTCTCTATATAAGCCTTTCTCTCACAGATGAGAGGTTAATTGCTCTCATTTGTATTCCCTACTAGAATGAGCTCTTGGAAAGCAATGATTGTATCTTAACCACCTCTTAAGGAAAGAGCAACATAGTTTTTTCTATACTTAAATCTAAATCCTAATTATCTTTAGAAATTATGCTTAAAAGTATAGTGAGGAAAGTCTGAACATTTGGTGCTCCATTTAATAGAGAAGGAATTAAAATATTTTCCATTATTCCCTCACATACAGTCTAAAAAAGTTCAGATTCCAAGTATCCTCTGATAATCGACCTTAAATGTGCAAGAAGAGCTAAAGACAGCAAATTTGGGTGAAAAACACACCTTTAAAAAAAAAAAGATTTTTTTTTGGCAAAAAGAAGAATGGACTGATCTGTAGTAATCTGCCTGAATTACCTGTTTTAGTGACATCTTCCTCCATTGACAGTTTATCTACATTTTGTGCAATTATTTTGTAAGTTGGTCAAAGTAGTTCTGAACTCAAATCCAGAAGTTATTAGAAGACTTAACATTCATTTTGCAATAAACACACCTGCTCTCAATATCCAAGTAAGTCTTTATAGAAAACAGTTGTACATAGGCTGCTTACATTTATTTGGTGGTCAAACCCTCTATTCCAATAGACAGCCTGCAGAGATGTTGAGTGTGGAACAAAATACAGGGGGTAGACCACTGTTGGTGTTCCCACTAAGTCTTGAGCTTAACTATTTTGACAGAAGCAAATTCCTAGCATAAATAATACCCATAATCCATTCAAATTTTTAAAATACCCCCAAATTAAGTAAATGCTAACAGCTCTGAGACAAGGCAAAATACCTGGCTTCAAATCCTAGCTCTTCTGCTAATATTGGATGTGATTTCAAATAAGTCACTTTCCGTCTCTGGGTCTCACTTATAAGAATTACTTGAGTTGTGAGGATCTGTTACCTTGTAAAAAGGCTATAATAATCAGTCTACTTCTCCATCTCTCCATAGCTAATTAATCAAATTTTCCCATATGGATCACAGCAAACAGTTTGGGAAACGCTAACATTACAAGCTATCATTTAGCGTATAAACTATCAAAATATTTCTGAGAAAATATTAGAGCAAGGTTATCTTCTTGTAGCTCCATGCTCCTTAAATAAGACTAATGAGGAAAAAAATACATAGTCCTACAGAATACCCATAGAGATTCTTCTTGCAGTACCAATTTTACACAATGATTTCTCTTAGTATATAGTTGTAATGAGACCAAGGAATGTAAAAACATAAAGTTCTCTACAATCCCATCTTGGAAAACAAACTATTATAAACAGTTTAGTGTTGACCATTCTTCTAGACTTAAGCCCTTTATCTACCAAGATTATGAGGGGAAGAGATAGAGGAAGGAAGTTTTGAATTTCCATTTCCCTAAAAGCAATTTAAAACACGCTGATATTAAAACAAACTAACTACATTATGGGCACAATATTATGGAATAGAATGTCAAATGTACATGAGTTTGTCTTATAACATTTTAAATATATCTATCACTCAAAGCAAACCATTCAGTGCTATGCTGTCCTCTCCTGCAAAAACTTGGGATTCACTTTTCTCTATCATTTGGGGTAACTGTAGAGGAAAAGTTAGAAAAACATTCCCTAGCCAGTCTGTCAGTGGCACAATCAGATAAAGCATCACAACATCAATTAGGCCAAGGAACAATAGGAAGTAAAGTTTCATGTCAGGCTCTTGGCCAGGAATAACCTGCTATCCTTGATGTCATTACAGATGACTTCCTGTTCATGGGCTTCTAGCTCCATTCTCTTACTTCTAAGTTGCCAAGCCTCAGTTACTAAAACTTGAAAGTTAGTCCAACTGTCTTATTTTATAGCTGAAGACCCTGAAGCACAGAGGAGTGAACTCATTAGCTCAAGATCTTACTGGTAAGAAAGTGGCAGAGCCAGAAATTTAAACTTGGGTCTTCAGACTCTTCAGCTTAGTATTCCTTCTACTACATTGTGTCATCTCTTTTTGGTAACTGCTCTAACTTACATGAACTTATTGCTTGTGTCTGATGCTCCCATGGGATCCTAGGTATGACCTGTTTCATTTATACATTCATAAAGTCAGAGGCTAGAGTTTCCTCACAGTCATTTATAAATAACACATTTGCAGAAAATGGCTTAAGCTTTCTGAAGACCACAGCCCTAGAGACCTCCTCTCTTCATCAGCTCTGGGTGCGGATTTCTTAAGGAGCTGCTGATTTAATAATTCATAAGGGCCAAGTAGCTATCAAAAGAAAAAAAAGTTCAAAATTAAATTTGCTAGTCTCAGAGAAATGTGTCTCCTGGAGGCCAAGTCAGATATCTAGGCAGAAATTATCTTAAAATGCTTTTAGTCTATTTCTTGGTAATCACAGCCTAGAGGGCTTTCAGGAGTACCTAGTGCTCACTGAATTCTATCTAATCTAACTCCTTCATGTTGTAGATAAGAAAATGAAGCACTACAAGTGACTGTCCAGAATTACAGAACTCTTTGGGAATAAGGGCAAGACTAAATCTCAACAGTCTTGAATCCAGCTCAGAATTTCCCCCTACACCCACTAACCTTGGGTAACAGCCAACCTCTATGACATGCCGACTTTTCTGTACTCTCTATGACTCCTCAATTATCTTCCCTTGACTCCCCCTAGACACTTAATGCCTTCAGGCTCCCTAGAGCCTGCTATAACACAAATAACCCAGGATTCCTCCAAATTAACCATTCCTGCTAGATTCTTGTCTTTAAAAAGAAAAAATTTAAACATAGTATCTCACTATGTTGCCGAGGCTAGCATCAAACTCCTGGGCTCAAGAAATCCTCCTGCCTTGGCTTCCCAAGTAGCTAGGACTACAGGCACATGCTGCTGTACCCAGCTTTTTTCTTTAAAATGTTTAATTGACAAATAATGATTGCATATTGATATGGTTTGGTTCTGTCCCCACCCAAATCTCATATTGAACTGTAGCTCCCACAATTCCCATGTGTCCTGGCAGGGAACCAGTGGGAAGTGAAGAGACAACCATGGACTGGGAGAAAATATTTGCAAACCATACATCTGATAAGGGGTTAATATCTAAAATATATAAGGAACTCAACTCAATAGCAAGAAAACAACCCCATTTTTTTAAGTGGGCAAAGGACCTGAACAGACATTTTTAGAAAGAATGCACATGAATGGCCAATAGATACATAAATAAATGCTCAATATCTCTAATCATCAGGGAAATGCAAATAAAAATCACAGTGAGATAACATCTCTGATAACATCTCATACCTGTTAGAATCACTATTATCAAAAAGACAAAAGATAAGTGTTGGTGAGGATGTGAAGAAAAGGGTGCACTATTGGTGGGAAAGTAATTTAGTATAGCCATTTTGGAAAACACTATGAAGGTTCCTCAAAAAACTAAAAATATAATTACTGTACAATTCAGCTATCCCACTTCTGGGTATATATCCAAAGGATTTGAAATCAGTATGTCGAAGAGATATTTGCACTATGGTCATTTCGGCATTACTCACGGTAACCAAGATATGGAAACAATCTAAGTGTTTGTCAACCGATGTTGTGCAGTAGCTGTTTCGTTAGACTCAATCCCATTATGTATTTTTGCTTTTGTTGCCTGTGCTTTTGGGGTCCTATCCAAGAAGTCATTACTCAACCTATGTCATGCTTTTCTCTTATGCTTTCTTTTAGGAGTTTTACAGTTTCAGATCTTATGTTTAAGTCTTTAATTCATTTTGAGGGGTTTTTTTATATATGATGTGAGATAACGGTCCAATTTCATTCTTTTGCATGTAGATATCCATTTTTCCCAACACCATTTATTGAAGAGACTGTCCTTTCCCCGACGTGTGTTCTTAGCACCTTTGTTAAAATCAATTGATCATAAATGCATGGGTTACTTTTTGGAATTTTTTTGAGACAGGGTCTGTGTCACCTAGGCAGAAGTGCAGTGGCATGAACATAGCTCACTGCAACCTCAACCTCCTGGGCTCAAGTGATCCTTCCACCTCAACCTCCCCAAGCAGCTGGGGCTACAGGTGTGCACCACCAGCTATTTTTTTTTTTTTTTTTTTCCTTTTTTGTAGAGGCAGGGTCTCACCACGTTGCCCAGGCTGGTATTTCTGGGATTTCTATTCTGTTCCATTGGTTGACGTGTCTGTATTTATGCAGGTACCATGCTGTTTTCATTAAGATAACTTTAAAATGTATTTTGAAGTCAAGGAGTGTGATGCCTCCAGCACTGTTCTTCTTGCTCAGGATTGCTTTAGATATTTGTAGTCTTTTATGGCTTCTTACAAATTTAAGGATTTTTTTGCTATTTCTATGAAAAATGACATTGGAATTTCAATCGGGATGACACTGAATCTGTACAACGCTTTGGGTAATATGGATACTTTAACAACGTTAATTTTTCCAATCCATGAACACAAGATATCTTTCCATTTATTGTGTCATCTTCAATTTCTTTTAGCAATATGTTATAATTTTTGATATACAGATCTTTCACCTCTTTGGTTAAATTTACTATGAGGTATTTTATTTATTTTTTGATGCTATTGTAAGTGGGATTGTTTTCTTAATTTCTTTTTCAGATAGTTAATTGTTAGTATATGGAAATGCTATTTTTGTATGCTGATTTTGTATCCTACAGCTTTAAAGTTTACTAAATTCATTTATCAGTTCGAATAGTTTTTTGGTGGAGTTTAGGGTTTTTAAAATATATATAATATCATCAGCAGAAACAATTTCCCTTCCTCCTTTTCTATTTAGATATCTTTTATTTCTATTTCTTGCCTAATTGCTCTGGTTAGGAATTCTAGTATTATGATAAATAGAAGTGGCAAGAGTAGGCATCTTGGTCTTGTTCCTGATCTCAGAGAAAAAGCTTTCAACTTTTCACCATTGAGTATGTTAGCTGTGGGCTTGTCATATATGGCATTCATTGTATTGAACTACATTCTTTCTATAGCTACTTTGTTCAAAGTTTTTATCGTGAAAGGAAGTTGAATTTTGTCAAGTGTTTTTTTGCATCTATCAAGATGATGATGTGGGTTTTGTCCCTCATTTTGTTAATATGCTGTATCACGTTTATTGATCTACGTATGTCAAAATACCCTTGCATCCCAGAGATAAACCCCACTTGATCATGGTGAATGATCTTTTAAATATGTTGTTGAGTTTGGTCCACTAGTATTTTGTTGAGGATTTTTGCATCTGTGTTCATCAAAGATACTGTCCTATAGTTTTCTTTCCTTATAGTGTCCTTGTCTGTATTTGGCATCAGGGTAATGCTGGTCTTGTAAAACAAGTTTGGAAGTATTCCCTCCTCTTCCATTTTCTGGAAGACTTTTAGAAGGATTGGTATTAGTTCTTTAAATATCTGGTAGAGTCAGCAGTGAAACCATCAGGTCCTGGGCTTTTCATTGAAGGGAGACTTTTTATTACTTATTCAGTCTCCTTACTCATTACTGACTGTTCAGATTTCCTATTTCTTCTTGATTCACCTTAATAGGTTCTAGGTTTTTAGGAATTTATTTCTTCTGGTTATCCAATTTGTTACTATATAATGGTTCATAGACATCTCTTGTGCTACTTTGTATTTCTGTGGTATCAGGTATAATGTCCACTCTTTCATTTCTGGTTTTGTTTATCTGCATCTTCTCTTTTTCTTTGCTAGTCTAGCTAAAATATCATCAATATTGTTTATCTTTTTAAAAAACCCAACTTTTAGTTTTATTGATATTTTCTATTGTTTTTCCAGTCTCTATTTTATTTCTGCTCTGATTTTTGTTATTTCCTTCCTTCTGCTAAATTTGGGATTATTCCATTCTTTTTCCAGTTCCTTTGAGGTATAATGTAAGGTTGTTTATTTGAGATTTTTCTTTTTTGATATAGGCATTTATTGCTATAATTTCCCCTCTCAGGACTGCTTTTGCTGTATCCCGTAAGTTTTGGTATCTGTGTTTCCATTTTTGTTTGTCTTAAAATATTTTTTATTTTCCCTTTTAATTTCTTCTTTGATCCATTGGTTGTTCCAGGGCATACTGTTTAATTTCCACATATGTGTTAATTTTCCAAGATGCCCTGTTATTAATTTCTAGTTTCATACCACTGTAGTTGGAAAAGATACACAATATGACTTCTGTTTCTTTATTGATTTTCTGTCTAGATAATCTGTCCATTGTTGAAAATGGGGTATTGAAGTACCTTACTATTACTGTATTGCAGTCTATCTCTCCCTTCAGATCTTATAATATTCACCATACATATTTAGGTGCTCTGACATTGAGTGTATGTATGTGTGTGTGTGTGTATATTTATTCCATAACAATCATATATATATATGGAACAATCAATGGATCAAAGAATAAATTAAAAGGGAAAACAAATATACACATGATTCTTATGTCTTCTTGATGAGTTGACCTCTTTATAATTATATAATGACCTTCTTTGTCTCTTTTTACAGTTTTTGACTTAAAGTCTATTTTGTCTGATGTAAGTATAGCTATTCCTGCTCCTTTGCATGGCATATCTTTTCCCATTCCTTCATTTTGAGTCTACATGTGTCCTTAACAGTGAAGTGAGTCTCTTGTAGGCAATATGTATTTTTTTACCCAGTCAGCCACTCAATGTCTTTTGATTAGAAACTTTAATCCATTTAAATTCAAAATTATTATTATTATTAGGTAGGGACTTACTACAGCCAATTTGTTGATTTTTTTTTTCTAGTTAATTTGTAGACCCTTTGTTCCTCTCTTCTCTTGCTGTCCTCCTTTGTGATTAAATGATTTCCTGTAGTGGTATACCTTGAATCCTTTCTTTTTATCTTTTGTGTATCTACTATGAGTTTTAGATTTGTGGTTACCATAAGGCTTACATAAAACATCTTATAACAGGTGATTTTAAGTTGATAACAGCTTTGATCACTTACACAAACTCTACACTCTCACTCCCTCCTCCATTTTGTGTATAAGACAATACCAATTAATAAAAAGAGAACAAAACTCTCTAATATTTTAAAGGGCTCCTCAGGAAAAAAAGATGGAGTAGTCTGAATGATATCAAAAGATATAATTAAGAAAATTAGAAATGGTTAGGTATTATAGGGAGGTAGTTTTCATCTCAACATTATAAAAAACATATTCAAAGTGATTAAATGGCTTAGGGACAGAAATAAAATCCTGATCAACGAAGAGTTTTAATTAAACCTTATATGGCTACCTAACAGAGATGCCATAAACAGGATTTCTAAATTGTAAGAATGAGGAGAGATGTGTATGAACAAGGGGACTATTCCAGCATTCTCCTCTTCCTATCCCAACCCATGAAACACATTATATGGTCTCTAAGGATTTCTCTGTTCCTAACTTTGGTCATTTCTTACTTGATAGGGTGTTGGCAGCATATGGGATTGAATGGAGATACTGTGGTAATTCTGCTAGGCAGATGGAGAAACTAGGTTTTCCTCAATCTCAGAGGGCTCCTGTCTCCAGACAGATTAAAACTAGCAGATGGTTAGGCTCCATCATTCTCACCAGAGACCACTGGGTAGAACAGATGATGAAGTGCCATCTTCAGTGGGAGCAGCAGCCCACACATAGGCTCTTTATACTCGGAGAATCATGACAGTCCACAAAAACAGAAGTTACAATGACATAAGAATTTCAGGAACATTAAAAAAAAATAAAAAATTTCATGAACATTATCACTTCTGGTGTTTTCTAAGGATTTTCCTAACCCTGAAGACTTTCCAAGTTTAAGGAGAAACTTTGGGAGGAAGGAATAAACTTTCCTGTTGTCCTTAGCTCTCTCCTTGAGTTTTCCCATTCCTCACCACTGCAGTTCCACCAACCCTAGGTAGGAAGCTAAACTCAAATTTTAGTCTGCAAGATTTGTTACCACCAATGCAAAGAGAGACAGAAATATTATTCACAAACATCCTAGGTAAAAAATAGAGATGTCTCCAAAAGATCTAATTAAAAACAACAGGCTGGGGACAGTGGCTCATGCCTGTAATCCCAACACTTTGGGAGGCTGAAGTGGGCAGATCACCTGAGGTCAGGAGTTCTAGACCAGCCTAGCCAACATAGTGAAACCCTGTCTCTACTAAAAATACAAAAATTAGCCAGGTATGATGGTATACACCTGTAATCCCAGCTACTCAGAAGGCTGAGGCAGGAGAATCGCTTGAACCCAGGAGGCAGAGGTTGCAGTGAGCTGAGATCGCACCAGTGTACTCCAGCCTGGACAACAGAGTGAGACTCAGTCTCGAGGAAAAAAAAAATAAGAAGAATGGTTAAATATTATAGGAAAGTAGGTTTTTCTACTTGGTATAATTAAGAACTTTTTAAAAATCAAAGAAATCCAATGGACTCTGTCAAGGGGCAGAAATATGAGAGCTAGGAAGAAAACTCTGAAATAAAAAAGTTCAACTCCTTTATAAATAGATAAGAGGTATTAAGGAGACAGGTGAAGAGTGACAATACTACATCAAAACTCAGGTATCCTGACTTCTAACTCAAAGCCATTCTTCTGTATAATAAAGGAGTAACATGGTTTTTAAAAAAAGAAACTATAATATATATCAGCGGATTATAAAAGCCCCAGATTTGAATAACAGTGAGTTTTCAGTGAGCAATGGATATACATCCTCTAAAACTTCTCACACAATTTATTCGTAAATGCCTTTCAGTAAAAAGGTAATATTTACTTCTTAAGTCAGCCTATTTCTGAAGTTAGCACTTTGGAAAGGCCTTCCTAATATCAAACTTTGCAGAAAAGAGTTAATATAGCAAGCTTGAGACTGCTATCCTTACAAAAGCCTATTTGCAAATTTGGCCTTTGGCTGGCATCTGAGAACTTGGATTTCAGGAGGGATAATACAATTATCAGGACTCATAAGAATGATTCACTGTGCCTAAACTGTTTATGCAATATGCTTTATGCTGAATACCTGCTTTCCTCCTGCTCTCCTCCTGTCTGGAATTTTGGTATGTGCTAGGGTGTCTATGACAGAGGCAGAGGGTATTTATGTGACCAGGCCCAAGTAAAAAGTTTGGGCTCTGAGTCAAATGAACTTCCCCGGTAGACATTTCACCCTTGTCGCAACTTAGGAGGAATTAAATACATCCTATGTGACTTCACCAGAGGAAGACCCTTGAAAGTTCATGTTTGATTTCCTCTAGACTTTGCCAAATGTTCCTTTTTCCTTTGCTGATTTTGCTTTGTATCCTTTCACAGTAATATATCTTAGAGGTGACTATAAGCTGAGCCCTAGGTGTTCCTCTAGTGAATCATCAAAAATGGGGGTGGTTCTGGGGATCCCCAACACACATGCTGATCCTAATTCTGTCTTCCTTAGTTTCTGTCCATTGGTCTTTCAGTTGTACACCTTAGAGCAAATACTAAAGTTAATGACAAACCAATAAGCACACAAAGAACGAACAACGTGAGCTATAGGAAAGCTCACTAGAGGAAATAATACTTGAGTTGGGCCTTGAAGTAAGAGTGACATACAGACAAGTGGGAAAAGAGATTACAAATCAATATAGATATTCAAGTAAGCAGTGTGAACACAGGGAAAACCTGGGGATTGGTGGAAGAGGGGCTTATGTGGTAGAAGAATGATGGATTAGATGGCTACTGACAAAAATACTTCTGGGATTCTAATTCTCTAATTTTCAAGCACTGTTAGAAATCATCATTTCACTTACAGAACTTTCCTAACCCCAGAAATGTACAAAACATATTATTTGGGTCTATTACAAAGGACTGATCACTGTCTGAATTGCCTTCTCAAATATTCTTTCAGAACATTTGCAATTTGCATTGGTAACAAAAATAAATAAATTAAGGAAAGGAGCTGAAAGCTCAAATATCTAAAATGAACAATCTAATAATGTGCACAAAAATAAGGAATGCCAAAAAAGCAAATTGTCTTTCAGTTACCTTTTTATTATGGAAATACAAAATATCTGGAATAATAGCTCATTCCTTCAGAAGTCAACAGAAGGTAATATTAGGTATTTCATTTTCCTTTTAAGTTGCTCTTTTTGTGACTTGATAGTATGGACATTCTTATAGCAATGCATTAGGAAAGGCAATTAATTGTGCATGCATAAATAAAAGGCAGATTTTCACTTGTTTATTCAATGAGCATTTTTCATGCATTTATATGCCCAGCACCATATGAGGTTAAAAGTGCAGATAGCCCTTTGACTAAACATTGTTGTTTATTGTCTTTAAAAAGCACTAAAATCTGAAATTCAGATGTGATAAAATCTTCTCATCAGTGAAAATACATTAGCAGGTGATGCTGTTAAAAAAAGATAACTAATTAATCGTATTGTTTTCTAAACTATCGGCCTTCAGATTGTTAACATTTTTCTTCCACCACAATTGGAACAGCAAGTACCCTAAAAAATTCTAGTGGGATCTATCAATATTAGATCATTGAGACAGAAAATTAACAAAGATATTTAGGACTTGGACTCAGCTCCAGATCAAGGGGACCTGATAGATATCTACAGAACTCTCCACCCCAAAACAACAGAATATACATTCTTCTCAGTGCCACATGGCACTTACTCTAAAACTGATCACATAATTAGAAGCAAATCAGTCCTCAGCAAATGCAAAAGAACTGAAATCATAACAAAAAGTCTCTCAGACCACAGCACAAATTAGAACTCAAGATTAAGAAACTCACTCAAAACCACACAACTACATGCAAATTGAGCAACCTGCTCCTGAATGACTCCTGAGTAAATAATAAAATTAAGGCAGAAATCAAGAAGTTCTTTGAAGCCCATGAGAACAAAGTGATAATGTACCAGAATCTCTGGGACACAGTTAAAGCAGGGTTAAAAGGCGTATTTATAGCACTAATGCCCATATCAAAAAGCTAGAAAGATCTCAAATCGACACCCTAACATCACAACTAACAGAACTAGAGAACCAAGAGCAAACAAACCCCAAAGCTAGCAGAAGACAAGAAATAACCAAGCTCAGAGTGGAACTGAAGAAGACAGAGACACAAAAAACCCTTCAAAAAAAAAAAAAAATCAATGAATCCAGGAGTTGTTGTTTTGAAAAAATTAATAAAATAGACTGCTAGCTAGACTAATAAACAAGAGAGAAGAATCAAATAGACAATAAAAAATGATAATGAGGATATCACCACTGACCCCACAGAAATACAAACAACCATCAGAGAATGCTATAAATACCTCTATGCAAATAAATTAGAAAATCTAGAAGAAATTGATAAATTCCTGGACACATACACCCTCCCAAGACTAGGAAGAAGTTGAATCCCTGAACAGACCAATAACAAGTTCTGAAACTGAGACATTAATAAATAGCCTACCAACCAAAAAAAGCCCAGGACCAGATGGATTTACAGCTGAATTCTACCAGAGCTAAAAAACAAGCTGATACCCTTTCTTCTGATACTATTCCAAACAATTGAAAAGGAGGGACTCTTCCCTAACTCATTTTATAAGGCCATTATCACCTTATATCAAAACCTGGCACAGAAACAATAAAAAAAGAAAACTTCAGGCCAATATCCCTGATAAACATCGATGCAAAAGTTCTCAATAAAATACTAGCAAACTGAATACAGCAGCACACCAAAAAGTTTATTCACCACAATCAAATTGGCTTCATTCTTGGGATGCATGGTTTGTTCAACATACTCAAATCAGTAAGTGTAATTGATGACATAAACAGAACTAAAGACAAAAACCACAGGATTATCTCAATAGATGCAGAAAAGTCCTTTGATAACATTCAACATACCTTCATGTTAAAAACTCTCAATAAACTAGGTACTGGGAACATACCTCAAAATAATAAGAGCGGTTTATGACAAACCCACAGTCGGTATCATACTGAATGGGCAAAAGCTACAAGCATTCCCCTTGAAAACCAGCACAAGACAAGGATGACCTCTCTCACCACTCCTATTCAACATAATACTGAAAGTTCTGGCCAGGGCAGTCAGGCGAGAGAAAGAAAAAAAGGATATTCAAATAGGAAGAGAGGAAGTCAAATTGTCTTTGTTTACGGATGACATGATCCTATATCTTGAAAACCCCATTGTCTCAGCCCAAAAGCTTCTTAAGCTGATAACCAACTTCAGCAAGGTCTCAGGATACAAAATAAATGTGCAAAAGTCTCAAGCTTTCCTATACACCAACAACAGGCAAGCAGAGAGCCAAATCATGAATAAACTCCCATTCGCAATTGCTAAAAAGAATAAAATACCTAGGAATACAGCTAACAAGGCAAGTGAAGGACCTCTTCAAGAAGAACTACAAACCACTGCTCAAGGAAATCAGAGAGGACACAAACAAATGGAAAAACATTCCATGTTCACGGACAGGAAGAATCAATATGGTGAAAATAGCCATACTCCCCAAAGTAATTTATAGATTCAATGCTATTCCCATTAAACTACCATTGACATTCTTCACAGAATTAGAAGAAACTATTTTAAAATTCATATGAAACCAAAGAAGAGCTTGTATAGCCAAGACGATCCTAAGCAAAAAGAACAAAGTTGGAGGCATCACACTATTGGACTTCAAACTACATTAAAAGGCTACAGTAACCAAAACATATGGTAATGGCACAAAAACAGACACATACGCCAATGGAACAGAATAGAGAACTCAGAAATAAGACTGCACAACTATAACCACCTGATCTTCAACAAACCTGACAAAAACAAGCAATGGGGAAAGGATTCCCTATTTAATAAATGGTGCTGGGAGAACTGGCTAGCCATATGCAGAAAATTGAACTGGACCCCTTCCTTAAACCTTATACAAAAATTAACTCAAGATGGACTAAATAGTTAAATGTAAAATCCAAAACTATAAAAACCCTAGAAGAAAATGTAGGCAATATCATTTAGGACATAGGCACAGGCAAAGATGTCATGATGAAAGCAACTGCAACAAAAGTAAAAATTGACAAATGGGATATAATTAAACTAAAGAGCTTCTGCACAGCAAAAGAAACTATGATCCCTGTGAACAGCCAACCTACAGAGTGGGAGAAAATTTTTGTAATCTATCCATCTGACAAAGGTCTAATATCCAGAATCTACAACGAGTTTAAACAAATTTACAAGAAAAAAAAACAACCCCATTAAAAAGTGGGCAAAAGACATGAACAGACACTTCTCAAAAGAAGACATTCATACAGCCAGCAAACATATGAAAAAAATCTCAACATCACTGATCATTAGAGAAATGCAAATCACAACCACAATGAGATACCATCTCACACCAGTCAGAATGGCGATTATTAAAAAGACAAGAAACAACAGATGCTGGCAAGGTTGCGGAGAAATAAAAACACTTTTACACTGTTGGTGAGAATGTAAATTAGTTCAACCATTGTAGAAGATGGTGTGGCAATTCCACAAAGACCTAGAACCAGAAATACCATTTGACTCAGCAATCCCATTACTGGGTATATACCCAAAGGAATATAGATCATTCTATTACAAAGATACATGCACATATATGTTCACTGCAGCACTATTCACAATAGCAAAGACATGGGATCAACCCAAATGCCCCTCAATGACAGACCAGATAAAGAAAATGTGGTACATATATACCATGGAATACTATGCCATCATAGAAAGGAATGAAATCATGCCCTTTCCAGGGACATGGATGGAGCTGGAAGCCATTATCCTCAGCAAACTAACACAGGAACAGAAAACCAAATACCGCATATTCTCACTTGTAAGTAGAAGCTGAACAATGAGAACATATGGACACAGGGAGGGGAACAACACACTGGGGCCTGCCAGGGGTTGGGGTGGGGGAGGGAGAGCTTTAGGAAAAACAGCTAATGCATGCTGGGCTTAACACCTACGGAATGGGTTGATAGGTGCGGCAAACTAGCATGGCACACATTTACCTATGTAACAAACCTGTACATCCTGCACATGTGCCCTGGAACTTCAAAGAAAAATAATGTTTTAAAAAAAGAAAAAAATTCTATGCAAGGTTTGATTAAAATCTATGGCCATGCTTAGAGTTATTCTTATATGAATTTTCTTGGGAGTGAAACCATCTTAATTGGGTCACTGATATCAAGCTCAATGCTTAACTTTACATATTAACCTAACTAGGTATGGAGACTAGATCACAGAGGAGATACTAAAGCAAGATTGCCCTGTTGCAAACTTGCACTGAGTAGTAAAGTTAATAAGGAAATAATCAGGGAGGAAACTGTAACTACACTTCCAACACTTCTCCCTCTCAAATTCTATCCCATTGGTCAGCAGCTGGCTCAGTCTTCCTTCAACACCTCTTCTTCCATCTAAAACCACACAATTTCTCAGGTCAAAGTTAACTTTAATCAATCTTGTTATCCAAACCATTTGTCACTACAGAGGCATTTGACATGTTGTAATCCGAGCAACACGGGCTATTCGAGTGACATCAAATTTGTTTCCAGAAGCAGTTTCAAATAGCTCTGTAATGGGATAGACCTGTGTTCAAAACACAGTTCTATCACTAATGAGCCATGTGAGATTGGACAACTTACTTAACCTTTCTTAGCTTTGGTTAGTAATAATACTTACCTAACAGAATTGTTGTGAGGTTAAATTAAAACAGGTAAAACACTTAGCATAGTGTCTAACACCTAGTAATGACTGATAAAAAGGTATGTATTATTAGTATGATTCCCTTGAAATCATTTTTTTCTCCATTCTCACTTCCCACGGTGATCATGTTACCTAGTAATGACTGATAAAAAGGTGAATATGTATTATTAGTATGATTCCCTTGAAATCTTTTTTTTCTCCATTCTCACTTCCCATGGTGATCATGTTAGTGTAATCAAAAATTTGTACACACAGTCTGAGAAAAGAAATATAATTACTTCTAGGTTCAAAAAGCAATTACTCTATGTACTAAAACACAAGATTTTGCCTAACATTTTCATGGCTCATAGAGATAAGCAGAGTATCTGAAATCACTACTGAGAAAATTCAAGAAATGTGGTAATATGACTGCCCTTACTCCAGGAACTTACCGCCTCACACTGGTTTATTTCATTAGCCTCCCCACTAGACTGTTTTCCCCAACTCTAAAGGCAGCATGGCATAAGAAGAAAAAGCATGAACTTTGCAGCGAGTCAGGCATATATTCTAGTCCCGGCTTTACAACTTACTAGCTATGTGACTTGAGCTTGTTACTCTACCTTCTCTGTAAAGGTACCTCAATACTCTTATCTATAAAATGGTGATAATAATAGTATATACCTCACAAGATTGTTGTGAAGATTAAGTGAATTAACATATGATCTAAAATGTTTACAACAATGACTGGCGAATAGTAAGCATTCAAAGAATATTGGCTGGTAATATTATCAGCTATATGCTCTTTAAAGGCAGTGACTAACTCATTGTTTTAAAAATCTCACATGTGGCCTAGTGTTGCAAATAGGTATCATACTTGCTTTACTGAATAAATAATTTTTAAAAAGCATTTATGTACTCCTAATGCAATTTCAGAAATGGAAAGCATCCTTTAAATCACTGGCCATATACAGGATAAAATATTGCTCCAGTAATTCTTAATATATAAGGAATTTGTTATCAGGGAAGAGGAAGAATAGAATATCTTTTAAAATAATGACCCTGAAGATTTAATTTTCTAATTTAAAGAAAACTGCAAGGCTACAAAGAAAGAAAATTGAGTAGCATTCACAGATAAATGTGGACTGCAGGTTATTTCATTCTTCTACTATAATAACAAGGCACCCTTTTATTATAAGCCTCCACCTGTGTTGATTATTAAAAACCATATATCATAGTAACTGATATCATATAAATTGTACCCAAAGTAATTTTCCTCCAAATAGAATAACAGATTTCTCATTATATTATCTAAACATTTAATATAAAAGATTTTCCCTATAATCTCAATTCTATTTCTTTGGAGAAGATGAAGCTCTATGTTATGAAAACAACCTTTGTGACAACCTTAGGCTAATTTAGAATGCAATGACGCATAGGAAGCCATTGGGCTAAAAATAACACCTGGGTTTTCATATAAGCTGATCAACCACATCTTTAAGAACTTGGGCCAATCATTTTATGAGTCTGGGCCTCAGTTTCCTCATTTATCTAGTTGAAAAACCATTAATATTCACATTGTTGTGATGAATATAATTAATGACAGTACATATTCAGTAAGCTATGAAGTACTAAACAGATGTGCAATGATACAATTAATTTAAAATTAGTAATTCTAGGAAGGAGAATGGCATTTTCAAGTTCCTTTGATAACAAGAAAGAAACCCACTATAAATTACTTTAACAAAAAAGGAGAATTTATTGCAAGGATACAGGAATATGTCAGAGAACTCCAAAGCTGCACCTCTTGAGAAACTGGAATCAGAAACTGCAAAGTCATCAGGAATCAAATTTTCCCTCTCTCTCATCTCTGGCTTCTCGCTAGGTCCAACTAGTGCCTCTTGGGTCCAGTTTCAGGTTTCCAGGGGTTAGCCTGACTTAGATCCAGTGTCTACCCCTGGTCCAATCAACTAAATATAGGGAGGAGGAGGAGTCTGCATAAGGCAGAATTAAGACTCCTGTATAAATCCAAGCCACAGAACAACAAAAAAGAACAAATTTGAATATAAAAACAAGTATAAAAACTGGACAATAAGAACACATAATCAGAACAAGACTGTGGAGTTGTTCTGGAGAAGAATAAAGAATTTGACTGAATTTGGACTTTAAGTCAACTGCAACTTTAAAATTTTAAGAGTATTCACTAACATAATACAAACAGAATATATAACTTCCAAATTAATGGACTAAAAAAAGAGTGGGAGGGCTTGTAATCTGGTAGAAGGCAGGAAAGAAAAAGAAAATGATAAATAGTAAAAACACAGTAGTGAGCATTATACAAACAACAGAAATAAATCTAACATATCAGTAATTATAATAAATGTAAAATTTCAAGTTAAGACAAATATTGTCAGATTGACTCTAAAAATTCATTTATAGGCTATTTTGCAAGAGATACACATAAAATAGATAAACATAGAAAGGTTGAAAGTAAAGGGATAGAAAAAGATATACCAGGCTAAAATTAAACAAAACTATATGATAGATAAAACAGAACTAATGGCAAAAAGCATTGATAGAGAAATAAAGAGGCCTATTATATATGATTAATAGGAGTAATCTACCAAGAAGATAGAACTACTCTGTAACATGTATGGCCCTAATTCATAGCTTCTAAATATATAATATAAGCAAAAGTTGACAGATTTACAAGGAGAAACTGACAAGTCTACAATTGAAGTGGTAGATTTTAACAAACTTCTCTAGATAATTGATAGATTAAGAATAAGAAAATTACCAAGTATATGAATAGTTATATAATAATTAGCAAGTTTGATCCAACAAATGATTTAGATACCAACAATTATACAGTACATTCTTCTTAAGCACATATGAAACATTTATAAAAATCAATCAATCCAAGGCTTATAAAGCAAGCCTCAACAAATTTCAAAGATTTTATCCTTGGCTCCAATGCACATATAACATAAATCACAAACCAATAGCAAAAATATTGTTTAATATTCTGTCTTTTGGTTAAAGATGACAGAATGAACACAAATAGTTAACTTTTTACCTCCAGAAATCCAGCTACAATAAATGTAAAGGGTTGCTTTATTTTTGGTTTTCTTTTTAGTCATAAATCCACAAGGATGAAGAGAATGGAAGAAGAAATTGCAGCAACAAAATTATGGATATTGGAGAATGGAGGGAGTGGTAACTGACTGCAGATTTGAGAAAGCTGAGTTCTAAGCCAGCAGTGGGAAAAAGCAGCCTGGTTTATACCATGGAACCTCCAAAAGTCTCTGGAAATGGTGTTATACATACAGGTGAGCTGATTTTTAAAAAGCACTTAGGCCTCTATGTCATATCCACTGTTGTACTTCACTGGGTGACTCATCACCTTGGCGCCCCTTAATCCATCCAGGAAACCATAATTTATTCTCTGAAGAAGTTAAAAAGCAGGGTTTTTGGCCTAGGGACCCCTAGACACTTTTGAAGATGCAGATGCTTTACTGAAAACATGTAGAACTAAGGGAAAACTTACTTTCTAACAGTTGAAAAACCCCAGTCCACTCCACACTGAAACTGCAGAATGCTGGGAGCCATGATTATACCCTTCCATGAAGAGTAATAGAGAGCTTTCTAAGTTGCTTAAGAAAAACAATTTAGATATTGCCATATTGATAAGGTCTACTAGATCATCTGACAGTGAGGCCCACAGCTGGTAAACTCTACTTAAACACAGAGAGCTTTCAATTAGCCTTTAGTGCTCTGTCTTTAAACTTGAACAGACAATTGAGAATAATACATATTTTAATAGACACTATGGAATAAAACACAGAGATCACAATCATGAACAGGGAAAAAGGTAACCTGGAGAAATAGAGACTATGCAGAGAAATGAAAGCTTTAAAAGCCATTATTAATATCTTCACAAAGATAATGACCCATGATAGAAAAACATGACGAATAAGGGAGCAATTGAAGAAAAACAAAGAGCTCTTGGAAGCTAAAAACATAAATAGGAGAAACCCAGAAATAAACCTTCACATTTATGGTCAATTGACTTTTGATGAGGGTACCAAAACAAGTCAATGGAGAAAAAAGAATATTTTCAACAAATGGTGCTTGGACAACCATATATCCATATCCAAAATAATGAATTTAGCCCACTATTTCATACTACACACAGAAATTAACTCAAAATGGATGAAGGGCCTAAATGTAAGAGCTAAATCTATAAAATTATTAAAGGAAAATATAGCCATAAATCTTTGTGACCTCAGACTACATAACAGATATGACCTCAAAACCACAATCAACAAAGGAAAAAATAAACACATTTGGACTTTAACAAAATTTCTTGTGTTTCAAAAGATACTATCAATAGAGTAAAAATTCAACTCATAGAACAGGAGAAAATATTTGCTAATCATATATCTGATAAGGGTTTGGTATCCAGAATATACAAAGTACTCTTATATATATTTCAATAATAAAAAGACAACCCAATTCTAAAATAGTCAAAAGATTTGAATAGATATTTCTGCAAAGAACATATACAAATAGCCAAAATCACATAAAAAGATTTTTTTTTTTTTTTTTACGGCAACAATGAAGGAATTCAAGAAAATATCTCAGAATTGAAGGGCTTGTTACCCAGACTGAAAGGGCTCCAGAGAGTCAAGCAAAACAAATGAAAATAGATTCTCACCAAGATTTACCATCATAAATTTCAGAAAAGCAAGCCAAAGAGAAAATTCCAAATGCTTTCAGGGAAGAAAGTGGGAACAGATCAACATCCAAAAGATTAGGAATCAAAGTGGCTGCAAACTTCCCAGGAGCAATATTGGAAGCCGGAAGATAACTGAGCAATGCCTTCAACATTCTAAGGAAAAATGACTTCCAACCTAAAATTCTAAAGCCAGCAAACTATCAATTAAGTACAAGGATAGTATAAAGATATTTTCAGACATGAAAGGTTGAGCTTTAAATGTTTCTATAAAAAGAGAGCGATATCAAGTGGTAGATACATATCAAATACACTTATTACATTTAAGTTCAAATTTTTATTTATTGATTCACTCATTCATTCGAGACAAGGTCTCACTCTGTCACCAAGACTGGAGTGCAGTGGCATAACCACAGCTCACTGCATCCTTTACCTCCCACTGATCAGGTGATCCTCCCACCTCAGCCTCCCAAGTAGCTGGGACTATAGGCATGCGCCACCACACCTGCCTAATTTTTCTTTTTGTAGAGACAGGGTTTTGCCACATTGGCCATGCTGGTATCAAATTCCTAGGTGCAAGTGGTCCTATCACCTCAGCCTTCCAAAGTGCTGCCATTACAGGCATGAGCCCACCATGCCTGGCCTGAGTTCAAATTTTAATTTTAAAAATTTATAGAATGCTTGAAAGGTGAGGATCCGAAGACAGACAGACAGAATTTGAGAAATATTTCTAGGAAATGAACTAGGAAAGTTCAGAAAGTGTCAAGGAAGCTTTCCCTTTCTTTCCTTTTTTTTCTGGTTAAGGTAAGGGAGTCTGGAGCTTGTAATATGCAGATGAAAATGATTTAGTAGAGAAGGAGAAACTGTACATGGCGTGAGCCACCACACCCGGCCAATTAATAAACATTCTAACAGTCTCTTATTCATGAATTGATGTTGTGATGCCATGCATATTAATTAGAGGAGTTCAACAAAGGAATATAGTATGGATCAGGGAGAAAGTGAAGTTTCATAGAAGACTTGGCCTTGAAGGATGAAAATGAAAATAATTTTACAATGAAAGGAAAAGTTTACCTCTCATATAGAGTTGAAACAATAAGGGAAAAAACATCCCTTTTTTTCTTTCTTTTTTTTTAAATCACTGAATGACTTGGATTAAAACCTTGACATGACTCATTCTGTTTCTTTTCCCATGCTAGAATCTGCATTTGTCTTTTCTCCGCTAGGGAGATTTGAAATATAATTTAACAAATCTTTTTGATACAGTTTGGCTGTATCCCCAACCCAATCTCATCTTGAATTGTAGTTCCCACAATCCCCACATGTCGTGGGAGGGACCCAGTGAAAGGTAGTTGCATCATGGGGGCAGTTACCCCCATGCTGTTCCTGTGAGAGTGAGTGAGTTCTCATGAGATCTGATGGTTTTTACAAGGGGCTTTGCCCTCCTTGCTCGGAACTCACTCTCTCCTGCCACCATGTGAAGAAGGACATGTTTGCTTTCACTTTTGCCATGATTCTACACTTCATCTTAGTCAAAAGGCCAAGAAGCGATACACTTCTGCCATGATTGTAAGTTTCCTGAGGCCTCCCCAGCCATGTGAAATTGTGTCAATTAAACCTCTTTCCTTTATCACTCAGTCTGGGGTAGTTCTTTATAGCAGTGTGAGAATGGACTAATACAGTTGTAAAGAGGTTCTTGAACAGAACTGCCCTCTGTTCTGAATGTGAGTACCATGCCACCTTCTGTGATGTGGGGACTCCAGCGTATTTATTTTCACAACCTACATGATAAATACTCTGATACAAGTACATAAATGTAAGGGTAGAGAAGGTGAATCATTTGGGCTGAAAAACTTAGTAGCCATGCAAATATTCAGTTTGCATAAGAGTCAGCCAGATTTTCTACCAATGCCGCCAAGAGTTTTGGTGAATATATTCAATTCTTGCCTTACAGTTCAATAAGATTCCCCCCCACTGACCCCGAGTCTTTTTTCTAAAACAACTGGCTCCAATTATCCTTCTGTTTTCATAAGTAGGATTCTGTTTTCACTTCTGACACTGAAACAGCTGCTTTTGTTTTTTTGAATTAAATTTTATTTTTCAGAATGGTTTTAGATTTACAGAAAAACTATAAAGATAGCCCAGAGTTCCCACAATCCCCAAACCTAGCTTTCCATACCATCATCTTACATAGGTACGGTATATTTCTTATAATTAATGAGCCAATATTGATTCATTATTATTAACTAAAGTGCATACTTTATCCAGATTTCCTTAGTTTTTTAAATCTCTACCGGGATATCATTCACATACCATATCGTTCATCCTTTTTAAGTGTGCAATTCAGTAGGGTTTAGTATATTTACCACTATCTAATTCTAGAATATTTTTGTTACCCAAAACAGAAACCATGTACCCATTACCAGTCACCTCCCAATGCCTCATCCCCACTTGTAGCCCTAGGTAACCACTAATCTGATTTTTGTCTCTATAGAGTTGCCTATTCTGGACGCTTCATATAAATGGAATCATAAAACATGTGGTCTCTTGTTACTGGCTTTTTAATTAATTTCAACTTTTATTTTAGATTCAGGAGGTACATGCACAGTTTTGTTACATGGGTATATTGCATGATGCTGAAGTTTGGTTTATGATTGATTCCGTCACCCAGGTAGTGAGCGTAGTACTCAACAGTTAGTTTTTCTAACCCTTGCCCCCCACCCTCCTTCCCACCTCAAGCAGTCCCCAGTGTCTATTGTTGCCATCTTTATGTCCACAAGCACCCAATGTTTAGCTCCCACTTATAAGTGAGAACATGTGGTATTTGGTTTTCTGCTCCTGTTATTAATTCATTTAGGATAATGGCCTCCAGCTGAACCTATTTTGCTGAAAAGGACATAATTTCATTCCTTTTTATGGCTGTATCGTATTCCATAGTATATATGTATCACCTTTTCTTTATCCAATCCACTGTTGAGCACCTACGTTGATTTCATGTCTTTACTATTGTGAATGGTGCTGCGATGACTATATAAGTACATGTGTTTTTTTGGTAGAACAATTTATTTTCTTTTGAGTATATACCCAGTAATGGGATTGCTGGGTTGAATAGTCATTCTGTTTTAAGTTCTTTGAGAACTCTCCAAACTGCTTTCCACAGTGACTAATTTACATTCCCACAAGCAGTGTGTAGGTGTGTAGGTGTGTAGGTGCTCCCTCTGCAGCCTCACCAGCATCTGTTGCTTTTTGACTTTTCTTAATAGCCATTCTGAATGGTGTGAAATGGTATCTTATTGTAGTTTTTATTTGCATTTATCTGATGATTGTTACTGGCATCTTTCACTTAGCGTAACGTTTCCAAGGTGCATCCATGTTGTAGCATGTATAAGTACTTAATTTCATTTTATTGCTGAACAACATTCCATTGTAGAGCTATACCACATTTTTGTTTACCCATTTATCAGTTGATGGGCATTTGGGTTTTCACTTTTTGGCTATATGAATAACGCTATGAATATTTGTGTACAAGTTGTTGGGTGAACATGTGTTTTAAATTCTCTCAGGTATACCTATGAGTGAAATTGATGGCTCACACGGTAACTCTATGTTTAATTTCTGAGGAAGTGACAAACTTTTTCCGAGTGCACCATGTCACATTTCAATCATCAGTGTATAAGGTTTCCAGTATCTCCACATCCTCACCAATACTTTTATTTTCTTTTTATTATAGTTGTCCTATGGGTATGAAGTTATATCTCATTGTGGCTTTGGGTCATGTTTCCCTTAGGACTAATGAGGTTGAGCATCTTTTCATGTACTATTGACCTTTTGTATATGTTATTTGGAGAAATGTCTATTCAAATCCTTTACCCCTTTAAAATATGGGTTATCTCTTTATTGTTGAATTATAAGAACTCTATATATTCTGGATACTAGAACTCTCTTAGCTATATGATTTATTTTTCCCTTCTATGCTGTGAATTCATTGTATTTATAGTATCATTTGAAGCACAAGTTTTAAATTTTGATGAAGTTCAATTTATCTATATTTTCTTCAGCTGTTTGTGTTTAAGTGTAGATTTCCTTAGTTTCTAACCTAATGACATTTTCTGGTCCAGGATCCCATATAGGATACCACATTAATCATCATGTCTCCTTAAATTATCCTCTTGACAGTTTCTCAGACTTTCCATGTTTTTGATAATTTTGACACTTTTAATAAGTAGTGGCTAAGTGTTTTGTAGACTGCCCCTAAATTGGTCTTTATCTAATGTTTTTCTCAAGGTTAAAGTTATGGGTTTGAGGAAAAAAGACCACAGAGATAAAGTACCATTTTAGTCACATGTCAAGGGTATACACTACCAACCTGACTTATCACTGTTGATGATGACTTTGATCACCTGAGGGAGTGTTTGTCAGGTTTCTTCACCGTAATCTTTTTCCCCACTTTTCATACTGTACCCTTTGTAAGGATGTCATTATGCACAGCTCACACTTAAGGGGTGGGAAGTTATATTCCACCTTCTTGATGCAGAATATCTATATAAATTGGAAATTATCCTGAATGGTAGATTTTTTTCCCTCTTCTCCCTTTAATCATTTATTTGCATCAGTATGGACCTATGGATATTTATTATTTTAGATTATAACCCAATACTGTATTTTCTTGCTCAAACCATTCCAGCTTTAGCCATTGGTAACCCTTTCAACCCCTCAGGCTCTTTTGACACAGCCCTTCCATGTGTTTTTAAAAATATCTCTAAATATTTCCATATGAAACTATATGTGCCTACATTAAACTAAACACGAGTTCATAATGATGTCTCCAACTTTAATCCATTATTACATGGGTTATTCTAGCCTCTTCCCACGTTTATCTGTGAACTTCCACTCCAACAGTGAGTAACCTGGTTCACTCCGTCTGCCATCCATTTACTTAATTGTTCAATTTCAGTATACATGTATAGCATTATCAGAATTGTTAATCCACACACTCATGGGATACATTATCAACTACAGTTCTTATGTTTAGATTCTTTTACCTTTAATCTTACAGACTCTACTCATTTCCATAGTCAATTAAATCAGCACCTTTTTCCCTCATTCATTTCAGTGAGGTTATTTTATACATTTGTAATTTTATCACATTCTGCATTCTATCCTGGGATCACCCAATCCCCTAAGTGATTTCTTAAAACTTTGCAAACATTATGGTTCACTTTTTGTGCTGTTGAATGCCACAGATTTTGCACAGTGTCATGTATTCCCCCATTTCAGTATCACATAGAATAGTTTTACCATCCCCCAAATCTCCTGTGTTTCACTGTATTTAAGTCCTCCCCTCCCATCTTCCCCTGGCAAACACCAATCTTTTTGCTGTCACTATAGTTTTGTCTTCTCCAAAATGTCATATAATTGGACTCATGTAGCCTGTAGCCTTTTGAAATTGGCTTCTTTACCTTAGCAATATACATTTAAGATTCATCCATGTCTTTTTGTAGCTTGATAGCTCATTTATTTTTATCACTGAAGAATAGTCTACTGTCTGGATGTTCCATAGTTTATCCATTCACCTACTGAAGGACATCTTGGTTGCTTCCAGTTTTTGCTGATTATGAATAAAGTTGTTATAAACATCTGCATGCAGGTTTTTGTCTTGGCATATAGTTTTCAAATCATTTGGGCAAATACCTAGGAGCATGAATGCTGGATCGTATGGTAAGATTATGTTTAGCTTTGTAAGAAACTGCCAAACTGTCTTCCAAAGTCTATGCTTCTTACTGAGTCTTACAGTTATTGGTATATTTGGATACAATTCCTTTATTAGGTATATATTTTGCAAATATTTTCTCCCAGTCTGTAGCTTGTCTTTCAATTCTCTTAACAGTGTCTTCTATAGAGCAGAAATTTTCAACTTTAATAAAGTCCAACTTGCCAGTTTTTTTTCTTTCATGGATTCTGTTTTTTGTGCTGTATCTAAAAACTCACAGCCAAACCCAAGGTCACCTAGAGTTCCTCCTGTGTTTTCTTCCAGAAGATTTCTGGTTTTACATTTGAGATTTTGGTTTATGGCCCATTTTGAGGTAATTCTTGTCAAAGGTGTAATATTTGTGCTCACTACTCTGCATATAAATGTAAATTTGTTGAAAAGACTGTCCTTTCACCATTTAATCCTTTGCTCCTTTGTCAAAGATTATTTGATTATTAGCTGTGTAAGTCTATTTCCGGGCTCTGTATTCTGTTGCATTGATTGAAATAGATATCTTCTTTCACCAATATCATACTGCATGGATAACTATAATGTAATAAAAAGTCTTGAAATCAAGTTGTGTGAATCCTTCAACTTTATTCTTCTTCAGTATTATGTTGGCTATTCTGGGTTTCTAGGCTTTCCATATAAACTTAAGAATCAACTTGTTAATCTCTACAAAAATAGCTTTCTAGGATTTTGACTGGGATTCCACTGCATCTATAGATCAACTTGGAAAGACTTGACATCTTAACAATATTGAGTCTTCCGATCTATAAATATAGAATCTGTTTATTTAGATCTTAGATTTCTTTCATCAGAGTTTTGCAGTGTTCTGCTTATACGTCTTGAATATATTCTGTTAGATTTATGCCTAAGTACTACTTTCTTTTTTTGTGGCGCTGTTGTAAATGGTAGTGTTTTTTAAATTTTTCATTGTGGTATACAGGAAAATAACTAATTATATATACTCACCTTGTATCCTGGAACCTTGCTCTACTTCTTTATGTTCCAGGAGGTTTATCGTTTCCTAGCAATTTTCTACATAGACAATCATGTCACCTGTGAACAAAGACAGTTTTATTTCTTCCTTCACAATATATATAGCTTTAATTTCATTTTCTTGTCTTATTTCACTAAGTTATCCAATATGATGTTGACTAATAGTGGTGAGAGAAGACATCTTTACCTCATTCCCAATCTTGGGGAGAAAGTATGGTTTCTTACCATCAAGTATAATGTAGGCTTTTTTGTAAGATGTTCTTTAATAAGTTGACGAAATTTACCTCTATTCCTAGTTTGCTGAGAGTGCTTATCACGAATCAATGTTGCATTTTGTCAGAGGCTTTTTAAGCATCAATTCCTAGCCTTCAAATATCTTACTATATATTTCTTCTGTTCTTTCTTTGCCTTCTCATATGATTGCACATCTTACATCCATTGAAAATATCTCACATTCTTGGATGTTCTGTTGCTGTTTTAAACTCTATTTTTCTCTTTGCCTTTCTGTCTGAGAAGTTTCACTGACATATGTATTTTCAAGCTTCTTTCCTTGGCTGTGTCCAGAAGAGTCCATCAAAGGCATTCTTCATTTCTGTTGCAGTTTTTACTTCTAGCATTTGCTTTTCATTCATTCCTACAGTTTCCATCTCTCTGCTTACATTATCCATCTGTTCCTTCATGTTATCTACTTTTTTCATCAGAGCATTTACCATATTAATCATAGTTACTTTAAATTTCCTGCTTGTTAATTCCAAGACATGTGTCATATCTGAGGCTGGTTCTGATGCTTGCTTTGAAGACACTTCAGGCTGTGTTATTTATTCCTTTTAGCATGACTTGTAATTTTTTTGTAAGCCAGACATGATGTATTGGGAATAGGAACTGTTCTAAATAGGCCTTTAGTGTGAGGTCTTATGTTAATCCAGTTAGGAGTTTGGCTGTGTTTAATACATGCTGCAGTAGTAAGTGCCAGAGGCTTCAAATTCCTCCAGTGTCCCTGTTTGTATGTCCTCTGTTGTCTTTGGGCTTCCCTGAGAACTCCCCCTCAGATAGAGTCTGTGAGTTATAACTCATTTGGCTGTAACCCAGTAGTTACACTGTAGCCCTGTTAGTGTGGTGGTAAGATGTTGAGAGAAAGGAAGCATTCTGCTATCTTCCGATTAAATCTGTCATTCAGTGGGCCTGTGACCTTCACGAGCATTTATCAGTTTATTTCCCTTCCCCCTTAGGTGAGACAATAAAACTAGAGGGGCTGGAGTCAGAGAAATGCCCTTCTCCCAGGTGGGATAAGACTGATAGTCTTTTCCTCTGGAGAGTAGGTCTTTGTTATGGAGAAGGCTCTGGGTATATTCCACAATGGTTACTCTCCCTTTCTTCCTGCCAGATCTTTCTTGGCTCTTCACAGTACAAACTGTGGGGTTCCTAAAAGTAAAATCCATAAAAATGTGAGGCTGCTGGCCGGGCGCGGTGGCTCACGCCTGTAATCCCAGCACTTTGGGAGGCCGAGGCGGGCGGATCACAATGTCAGGAGATCGAGACCACGGTGAAACCCCGTCTCTATTAAAAATACAAAAAATTAGCCGGGCGTGGTGGTGGATGCCTGTAGTCCCAGCTACTCAGGAGGCTGAGGCAGGAGAATGGTGTGAACCCGGGAAGCAGAGCTTGCAGTGAGCCGAGATCGCGCCACTGCACTCCAGCCTGGGGGACAGAGCGAGACTCCGTCTCAAAAAAAAAAAAAAAAAAAAAAAAAATATGAGGCTGCCCTTAAGACTACAGACCCAGGAGTTTCTCAATCTCTAGCTAGCCCATAAACAACCTTCAGCAATTTGTCAAAATTATCATTTAAGTGTTCCTACCAGTTTAAGACTCCAGCAGCTTCTGCTCCAGGTATGTAGATCTCTTCCAAATCTCTTTTAATCCACAGGTTTCCCTCTGCATCCCTTTATTTTCCTTAGAGTTGACCTGTTGAAGAACCTGGAGCATCTTGACCCATATGTAGAATTTCCCATAGTAGCAGTTTTGCTGATTACATTCTCACCAGGAAGATTGTATTTCTCCATCCTTTATGTTTCCCACAAATTGGCAGCTGGATGCAGAGGCTTGAGCAGACTCATGTTAGATTCCTTTTATCAGAAGCTCATAATGTCTGACTTTCTGTGATATTAACAGCTGTTGATGTTCAATACCTGGATGCATTAATTCCCTGAGAGTTGCAAAATGGTAATACTCTAATTTTATCATTTTTATGCAAAAATTCATTTTATTCCCATGTGCCAGCAGCCAATAAACAGAAAATGAAATTCAAAGAGTAAAACCATTTACAATAGCATCAAAAGAATCACCAAATACCCAGAGAAAAAGGTAAAAAAAATATGTAAAAGACTTCCACCTTTAAAAACCACAACGCATAACTGAGAGAAGTTTTTAAAGCATCAAAGAGTTGGTAGGATATACCATCTTCATGTTCTAAAAATTCATAACTGCAAATATAATTTCTCCAAAAATTGAATCACAGAATCAACGCAATTCCAAAATCCCAGCAGGTCTTTCCTGTATGCAAGGAAATTCATTCTTTCATGTATTTCTTTTCTCCTTTAAGTTTATTCTCTTCATATGATAACTTCACAAAATGGAGCTCATTCATTTTTAAAGCTTTCTTGTCTAATATATTTAAAATAAAAATTTTCTTCAAAATACTGCCTTTGCTGCATCTCTTAAATATTGTTATGTAGTGTTTTCATCGTCATTACCTTCTAGGTATTTTTAAATTACATTAATTATTTAGTGGTGTTTTCAAATTTTCAAAATACATGGGAAATTTTTAAGATTTTCGTCTTTTTATATTAACTTCTAATTTCACTATGTTATAGTCAAAGATCATTCTATCTCTCTTTGAAATGTGTCGATGTGTTATCTGATTTATTCATATTAATTTTTATAAATGTTCCATGGATATTTGAGAAACTGTGTGTTCTTAAATTGTTAACTATAAAAATCTATATGTCCAAAAGGTCAAGTATCAAGCTTTTTAATTTTGGCATTCAGATCTCCTATACTGTTCATTTTCTGTCTTCTTGACCAATCAATATTAAATTTCTCAATAGTAATAAAGGATGCTAGAAAACATAAGCAATACTTTTCTAAATTTTGAAGAAAAATTATTTTCGACCCAGAATTCTATATTCTACTAAACTGTCAATCAAATGTATGGGTTAATAATTTCATTTTTGAATATCTAATTTCTCAGAAGATTCATCTCTTACGCACCCTTTCTTTAAAAACTCCTGGAAAAGATGTTCCTATAGAATCAAGAAGTAAAGCTAAGCAAAAAAGAAGAAGTGGGATCCAAGTGTTAAAAAAAAAAGCCCCAGGATGCAATAATCCTAGATAGCAAATTGTTCAGATTAAAATAGGATAGAGGGTTCCAAAGGGAGACCTCTGGGCAGGGGATGGGAGAGGGGAGAACTGGTAGGTTTTTCAGATAATGTAAGTAATTGGTTGAATTAGACAAATATTTTGCACCTCCCCAGATTCTCTTGGTTTTACTCACTCTGCCTTCAGAGGCCACCACAGTGATTCTATATGGACTCATGTAGTTAAACCTTCTAAGCCAACCAGCTATATACCCCAAGTCTCTGGCTCCTCCTACAACTCCCAGATTCAGATGAAGTGCCACTATGTATGATCTTGCTTCTCCCAAAATTGCAAAGGATAAATCTGATGATGCAACCAGGAAGCATGGGGAGGAGGGTTATTCTTCATGGGCAAATTTTAACCAATGGGAGACAGAATATAAGGGGGAATCAACAGATAGAGCCCCTTTCCCTCTTTCTCATAGACTACTCTAACAGATTTCAGGATAGCCCACATGGAAATGTCCTGAGTGGGTAGACAGGTGTACCTGTCAAATGACCAGCTGTCATCTCTTCACTGCCTGTTGTAAAGCAGTGGCAAGTGTGATAAGGCATCACCTTGCATTCGCTTCCTATCCTTCCTGCCTCACTCCCCCTGCTATCATTCTTATTGCCCTGGGATTGCACCTCCCAGTAAAGGATTAGTATCTAATGTTTGCCTCAAGCTCTGTTATCTAAGGAATATGGACCAAGTCACACGTATATGATGGATTCTGATAAAATAATATGAAAAATTTTAACTGAGGTTTGCAAAAATTACTATTTTAATTATATTTTTAATTATTTGAGGTTTAAAATATTTTAATTTTTGAATTTAACTTATTTTAAGTTAATTACTTGAGGCATACAAAAATTTTAATTGAGGTTTATAAAAATTATTTTCAATTTGAAAGTTATAAAAACTTTCATTTAAAAAACATGAGAATACTATCAACTCCAGGGGGAAAAAGTTCTGTATGGTAAACATTGTAATCATGCCACCTAGTAAGTATGCCATCTAGCTCTGCAGAAAGAAACATACATGATAATAATGTAAACATTGATGTAAGTACAAATTGTAGAATAATTATGTTGATAGATGGAGTGTAGACGGGGGCTGTGAGACCTAAGTGTACATTTATTGGATAATGAGAAAGAAGGATCAATCAGAATCTTATTTCCGGCTCTAAAGTAATTCACTGTATGATCTTGGATGAGTTGTTTAATTTACCTTTGTTTCAGTTTCTTCATTTATCAAATGGGAATAATATCTACCATGCCTTTTGCTGTAGGGTTGTTGTAAAGGTAAAATGAAACAACATGTATGGAAATATATCAAAAACCAAAAAGGTCATCTTTCAGAAGAGATGTGGGAACCAGTAGCAAGCTCAAAGCTGCATGTTTGGGTCAAAGGAAGATAAGTAGGATGTGAGTTCAAATCTCTTAACTTAGCATTTCTCTGATAGCTAAACTGCAAGGGCAATGCTAAGAGTTTCAAGAATGTTATGATGCTTTGGCCTAAAAAAAAAAAACACACACACACACACAGTTTTTCTCTTTTTGGAAAGGAAGGAGACATGACCAAAGCTGGCTCCTATGGGTAATCTTGATTAGAACAACCTTCTGACTTGTTTTCTTGCCTCTAATCTCTCCTACCAATCCATCCAGATAGCTTAACACTCCAAACCTAACTCTTTATCATGTTAGCCACAGATCAGGGATCTACAATGGTGCCAGATTCTTCAATTTAGATTCTATCCCTTCTCTGTAAATTCATATTTATTTCCCCGGTCCACACAAATTTTGATTCCTCTTGCCCAATTCTAACAGTCAATTTAATTTTTTTCTTGAAAGTATAGCCAACAATTAAATCTTAGCACTTGATTAAATTCTACTCTAACTTTATAAATCTTGAGTTCCTCAGGCATTGCATTAATTCTGGAGAACAGCAATCATGTCTTTTACTTCTCCTAAGTGCTAAGCACAGCTTCAATCAGGCAGTAGGTGCAAATAATAATAATAAATATAAAAAGAAATGAATAGAACAGAGGTTACTTACTTAACTTCTTTAAAATTCTAGTTTCTCTTCTGCAAAATCTGAATAATACTTTACAGATACTGTGAGACTTTAAAAATGATATGTAGCATAGAGTCTAGCACAACGCCTAGCATGTAGCTAGCATTCAATAAATGTTTCCTGAATATAAATACTAAAACGTGAATAATATTGATCCCATATGATTGCTGTAAGGGCTAAATAAGGATGTGTCAAAAATGCTCTAAAACCAAAACATTTGTTAAAGGTGAATAATTATTATCATTAAAAAGTACAAAATAAAGAAATTGAATGAAAAAGAAAACTAGCAGGGAGCCAACTAAGAGGCAACAGTCCACATGAGAAATACATGGTGAATTTAATAAGATTTCTAGCCTCTGAAAAGCTTCCTTCTTGGAGAAGCTGAATAAATACCTGAGAAACCTTCTGTCTGAAGGAATGAGATCCTAACACCTCAAGCACACACAAGGCCTTGAAGCAGATGTTGTTATACAGTGTGTTCCAAACAACAATCTTGACAACTGACCCATTTAAGGAATATTTCCTGTGGTCCAGAGAAGATCTCTGATAAGCTATTTCCAAGTGGACTGATACAGAAATAAGCCTGCGTGTTCAGTTTCAGAGACCTGAGATCTACTTGAAATTTGGAGATTAGCACAGAACTAAAAGAAATTCATAAAATGAAGGGGGCAGACTATAGGATCTCTAAGACCTTTCAGTTCTGACATTTGAGGATTCATATGTACTAAAAAAAAAAATAAAAACTTTAGGGGCAGCACTGGGGCAGCAGCAATTTGAGAAACAGACCACTACTATCCAAAACTAGAAGACCAGCAGTAGCTCTGGAGGACAAATTATTAGTCCCTATGCCTCTGCCAGAGATGTAGAATAATGTAGCAGCTCAGATCTAAGCAAAATATTATCTACTTTACCTTTAAAAAAAAAAAAAAGCCACCAGGGAACTTACAGAAATTGACACCATATATTCCCTTGCCACAGTTTTATAAGGTCATCTCAAAATCCTGTTCATTTAGAAAGCTATAATTTTTTGATAAAAATATTGTACAGAATTTATTACGTATTTTATCCTCATAATAGGTCCACTGTTACATACTAAGCATCTGTCTGGAAGTCAAAAAACTAGGATTCTTATCCAGAATTTTCTAATGACTTTCTGTCAACAAGGCATTAATCCTTTTGCTATTCTATTTTTGGGTCTCTGTTTTCTCTATAGAGAAATAAAGAAGAGAAGAGAAGAGAAGAGAAGAGAAGAGAAGAGAAGAGAAGAGAAGAGAAGAGAAGAGAGGAGAGAAGGGGGAGGGGAGGGGAGGGGAGGGGAGGGGAGGGGAGGGGAGGGGAGGGGAGAGGAGGGATGAGATTATTCCAAAGATCTTTACAAGTCTACAAACCTAAAAAAATCACACCATGCTGGGCGCGGTGGCTCACGCCTGTAATCCCAGCACTTTAGGAGGCCAAGGTGGGCAGATCACGAGGTCAGGAGTTCAAGACCAGCCTGGTTAATATGCTGAAACCCCATGTCTACTAATAATACAAAAATTAGCTGGGCATGGTGGCACACACCTATAGTCCCAGCTACTCGAGAGGTGGAGGCAGAAGAATCACTTGAACCTGGGAGGCGAAGATTGCAGTGAGCTAAGATCACACCACTGCACTCCAGCCTGGGGGACAGAGTGAAACTCTATCTCAAAAAAAAACACAAAAAACAAAAAACAAAAAAAAAGCAAAAAACTTTCCAAACCAGAAGCATCCCTGGGTCAAAGAATCAACACTAAATGAAAGATGTAACTTATGGATTTACTCTGATAAACTCTAACATTCCAAGAACCTTGCAGAGAATTATAACCATTAACAGTCTAAGAACTGTCGAGGCTGGGTGTGGTGGCTCATGTCTGTAATCCCAGTACTTTGGGAAGCCAAGGCGGGTGAATCACCTGAGGTCAGGAGTTCGAGACCAGCCTGACCTAAATAGTGAAACCCTGTCTTTACTAAAAACACAAAAAATTAGCCAGGCGTGGTGGCAGGTGCCTGTAATCCCAGCTATTTGGGATGCTGGGGCAGAAGAATCGCTTGAACCCGGGAGGCGGAGGTTGCAGTGAGCCTCCTCAAAAACAAAACAAACAAACAAACAAAAACCAAACAAAACAAAAAAGAAACTGTAGAGATTGCTTTGTGTCGCACAGTTCTGGTGCCTGCTTAGAGCTCTCCAGGGTACTGATTTTATCTCTGGAAGGTTTCTGCTCTTCCACTCTTCTAAATATAAGCCATGTTTCCAAATCTGTCAACCACCCAGGCAGATGTGGCACAAATATAATGTATCGTTCAATGAATATATAAATGAATAAAAGAGAAGAATGTCATAGCAGAAAACATCACAAGACTGCAAAACAAAATGAGTTCCATACCCTGTTTTTCATTCAATATGTACCAGCCACTTTATAGGAATTTACTGTATCATTTCCTATATAACTCCCAAGCCATCGACAACACTCTGATACTAAACTAGTACTCAGTTCCCTCATATTTTAATCTGATGTTTTCTTTTGTTTTTGTTTTGAGACGAAGTCTCACTCTGTCACCCAGGCTGCAGTGCAGTGGCACAATGTTGGCTCACTGCAGCCTCCGCCTCCCAGGTTCCAGTGATTCTCCTGCCTCAGCCTTCCCAGGTAGCTGAGATTACAGGGACACACCACCATGCCAGGCTAAATTTTGTATTTTTAGTAGAGACAGGTTTCACCATGTTGACCAGGCTGGTCTTGAACTCCTGACCTCAGGTGATCCACCCGCCTCGGCCTCCCAAAGTACTGGGATTACAGGCATGAGCCACCGAGCCAGGGCTCTAATGTTCTCTCTACAACTCCTCTCAGCTGCTCTTTTGGGCCCAATGTTAACTTTCCCAAAGTTATGCTAAACTAGTAAGCATTCAGACTATCTTACCACACATAGCACAATGGCCTGGCATACCCTAAATGTTCAATAAGCGGTGTTAAATGAATGAGAAAGATGGGTCCATGTACATTCCCAAACTTCAAGGGCTTCTAATTTCACCACATCTCACCTACATATTCACAAAACTCTGAAAATCTCATCTTACACAGAACTGAAAAGACTGACATGTAGGTTCCCAGGGTTTAGGTCTGCAAGTGATTGTAAAATCTGTAAACCAATGATACAATGAATAAAGTAGTCACTACTCTACCAACTGCTGCAATTCCAGTACAGTGATTATCAGCAGGGGTCTGGAATTGGAAAAACTTAGATTTGAACCCAAGCTATCATTTACTGCTGCATGATTTGGGCATATTATCTTTCCTATGCCTCAATTCACACTTTTTAAGTGGGGGAAATATAGTATATACCCTACTAAAACTGCTGAGAGGATTAAATGAGATACTATATTAAAACACTTAACTAAATAGGCACTCCTTAGATTGTCTTATCCACTATCTACCTGGCATAATACCTGGCAAACAGTAAGTGTTCAATGAATGTTAGCTATCATCATCATCTTTATAATAAATCACTGGGTTCTACAACTAAAATGTAGACTTTTTATATGGCAAACAGTCTTAAAAGAGTTTTGTAGTTAAAGAAAATAAAATCTCAGCCTGGCACAGTGGGTCTCCCCTAGAATCCCACTACTCCAGGAGGCCTTTGGGAGGCCAAAGCAGGTGGATCACTTGAGCTCACGAGTTCAAGACCAGCCTGGCTAACATGGCAAAATCCTGTCTCTACAAAAGATACAAAAATTAGCTGAGCATGGTGGTGTACACCTGTAGTCCCAGCTACTTGGGAGGCTGAGGTGGGAGGATCGCTTGAGTCCGATGGCTGCAGTGAGCCATGATCATACCGCTGCACTCCAGCCTGGGTGATAGAGCAAGACCCTGTCTCAAAAAATAATAAAATAAAACAAAATCTCATAATACCCCCGTGGGAAAGTAAAATGTAGCAAACGTGAATTGTCTCATCTTAAAAAGGCATAAAAAGGCTAAATCCCTCACTTAAGGTTACAGAAAATGCCCAATACCCTAGAAACATATAATGGGCATTTTGTCTGTAAGTCAGAAGTGAAAGGTTGGAATACACAACGTATGTAACTTGTAGAGGGTGTCACAATCAGGTGCCAAGGAAACCAAAGTACTCTCATACGCAGAGTTAATTGCTGATTTATTGAACCATCTTAAATCTGAATGGTTTACAGCAAAAAACAGGTTAAATGCTTTCTTCAAATTAAACATAACATTCACATGCTGCCACCTTACACCTCCAACAACTAATGAGAAAAGCATCAGAACATTGTTTCCTGTTTTACAAATGAAAGTGATCTCTGTTTTAACAAACCATTCAGATAATGCTAATACACACTAAAGTTTGAGAATCACTGTCCCAATCCATCACTTGCCTCTCTACCTAACTCAGATGCCATGATCTAGTATTTCAATAACCTAAACTTCCTTTCCCTTTCATCCTCTCCATCTGACAAAAACCTCAAAAACCCTTAATGAGCTCAAGTATCCACTTTCTGTGTCCCCAAGCTGCTGAAGAATGCCAGAAAGAAATAACACAATAGAACAGATTGTCACCTCAACAAGGCCTTCAACTCTCACTAAATCATGAGTTTGTCTGGTCAAAATATGATTCTTATTCACTCCTTCAAATAGTACCCCTTCCATCATCCTTCCTTCTTCTCAGTAGATGACCTAGCCTCCCACTTAACAGAGAAAATAGAAGCCACCAGATGGATACATCCTCAACTTCCCACCATCCAATCTACACACCCTTCTGTATCTTCACCCATATTTTCCTCCATCCCTTCTGTTAAAATAATAGATCAGGTGTCTCTCCTCTTATCCAAGACCAGAAACACCTGTGAGCTAGACCGCATTTCCTCCTTCTCTTAAAGGAAACTCACACTATTAAGTATTCTCTTTCCATACAATTTGCCTTTCCCTTAAGTTAATTATGGCACACAATTGGAACATTAGTATATACAATGAAATATCATTCAGTCATGAAAAAAACAAGGTAGTGCTTTCCACCTTGATATGGAACAGTCATGGCGTACAGTATGTTTTCCTGAAGTTCAAACCCATATACTCAACTTCCCATAATCATTCTCTACTTTGTTGTCTCATAGGCACTTCAATTACAACATATCTTAAACAACACTCATCATCTCCCCCTGAAATCTGTCCTTGAGGTTCCTTCAATGTTCCTCGTATCAGTAAACGGCAACCTCCATCCACCTGGCTGTGCAGTCAGAAACCTAGTGGTCATACTTTTACCTCTCCTTCATTTCTTATCTAATCAATCATCAGGTCTTGACGATCTATTAAATATTTCTTATATTATTCCAACTCTCTTCATCTCCACGTTCGCTACTTTTGTCCAAGCCACCATCATCTCTCGCCTAGTTTTTTGCAATAGCCTTTTAATAATTTCCAAACATCTACTCTTCCCTTCCTCCAATCCAGTCTCCACTAGATGGCAGCCACAGCAGTCATTTCAAAATATCAAAAGGAACATCTAATCATGGCTCTCTTCCATCAAAACTGTTAGATAGCTTCCTATTTCTACAGTATGAGAATAAAGTGCAAAATCCTTAGCAAAGCCTATAAGCCTCTGCATGAACCTCTGTTTACTCTAGCCTCATCTCACACATTCTCCCCCTCTCTACATTCCAGTCACAAAGAAACGTCTTTCTTTAAACTAACTATGCTCTTTCCCTTTCACAAGCTTCATGTTCTTTCTCCCAGGATGTTGTTCTCCTTATTTACCTAGCCAACTCCTATTCATCCTTCAGGTCTCATTTTAAATGTAGTATATTCACCAAAACCTTTCCCAACTCCTCAGATTTGGTCAGTTTCACCCACCCAATTTACCATTCATTCATTTTATTCAGTCAACAAATGTTGACTGAACAACTAAACCATACTAGTTGCTGTACTAGGTACAGAGAATAAAACTGAACAATACTGACAGTCTCTTTCCTAATTAAACTTACATCCTAGTAGAAAATATAATCGTTAAACAAATATTTAGTTAGAGTTGTAATAAGTACTATAAAGGAGAAATATGGGTTCCTTTGAGAATTAATAAATATCCGGTAAATGAAAGAATGAAGTTATTCAAATTCAGGTTTGCTGACACCAAATCCCATGCTTTTAATCCACTACACTATGCTGTAAATGCAAGCCTCATTTTTTTAAAGCATAACTGATTTTAAATTTTTTCTTCTTAACTCTGCCAGATTCAAATTCTATATAGTATTCTCCTGTGCTTCTGGGAAGTATTCCTGAGCCCCCCACCACTCAACGTTGCAGTACTCCAACTCCACAGGGCACGCAAATCAGCTCGCCATGAGCACTGAGGTGGAGATTGTAGGGGCAAAGGGATTCAGTACAATGCAGGGTATGTGCAAAGGACTACGGGAATGCAAGGTATGGGAAGATTAATTGTCTAGGGGCTACAACATAGTGAAAGTACTTTGCAAAATGTAAAGCACTACTCAAATGATCGTTATTAGTGATAGCAATAGTGGTGGTAGTCTCTCTAAGTAATGGAATCCCCCATCCTCCAAGGGGGGAAAAACACCTATTCAAATTGGAAAACAGTAGAGCCATTTACTTATTTAACCTAGAAAAAAACTGAAATGCATTTCTTCTCATTCATTCATACCATCTCATTTTAACTCTTTCTACATTTTACAAACAAAACTCCATTTGCAGCAAAGAACAATCCATTTCACTTTTTATCTACTCCCTTTTACTGCATCAGAAAAACTTCAAAAGTCTGACAGTTCTCAGGTATTAAAATCACATCTCACTCATTAAGCAGTTGCTGAAGTTAAAAAAAAAAAAACCCCACTAAAAACTAAATGCAGTAACCCCCCCTTTAAACATCATTTTTATGATATACCACATGTACAGCCCCCTGGTGGTGGTACAGTAGAATGAGACTGGGTTGGAACTTAACTAGATTATTCGATGCCTGGAGGGCCCAGGATAGGAACCTCTGGATCACATCATCTTTAAGGCATATAATCAGATTTTCTAATGATTCCAGCTCCACCACTTCTTAGCTGCATGACCTTGGGTATATTTCCCAACCTCTCTAATCTTCAATTTTCTCATTCATAAAATAGAGATGTGTACCTATTTTTTCAGGTAATTGTGAAATTTAAATATATACAAAGAGATTAGCACAGCATATAGCATACAATTAGTACTCAATAAATATTTGATATCTTATTCTTCTCTCTCGGTCCTGAAGTCCTATGATTCTATAAACCCAATGCCATAGAGCACAATAAAAAAACCTGTACTATAGGTATTTTTCTTATTCCCCAATAGCAAGAATGTACTATAGTTCACAGCACATGTAGACTTACATGTAAACTTATAATGAAGAGGGATGCTAACTGCTTGCCTAAAAATAGTGCCTACACACACTCCTATAAAAGTAAATGACCAAGACTCAACATAAAAGGAGTCCTCCTATTTTCAGGGGTTCTAATTGTTTAATCAAATGCCTTCATCAGATTCTAAATATCTTATACCCATTATCCTGGTTCTTTCCTCTAAAAGAATGGTTGCTCAGAATCATTTTGATCACAGAGCAAAATAATTTTAGATAGTTACTAAGTTTTCAGTCATATTTCTGGAACCCTTTGCTTTTTCAGAAGGATCTTATTTCAAATCTTTCAATATCCTGATTACTCATGAAATGGGAAAGAAAAAATGAAATATGATATTCTACCAGTTTGACTACTTACTATGGAAGAATTTCATTCTTTTTTGCTTTTGGTCATGCTATTCATGTTCATGTCTTACTACCCTCTCCTCACTTGAATCCTCCTCACACCTGTGTGTGGGATGTGTGTGTGTGTGTGCGTGTGTGTGTGTGTGTGAGAGAGAGAGAGAGAGAGACAGAGAGAGAGACACAGAGAGACAGAGAAAGGAATGAAGCAGGGCAATCACTTCAGAATAGAATCAAGTGACAGAGGACAAGGCCCAGAGAGGGTGTAGGATACACCATGAAGGCTAATGACATCACTTAGAAAGGAAAGTAGGATGAAACCAAAGATGAACTTTGCCTTCTAAAGGTTGACACTGGAACCTGGAAAGTGGGGAAGAAGGAGAAGAGGAAAACAGAAATTCAGCAATTAATTAACAGATGTTATGGGTAAGAATTTCTGGTAGGTAATATGGAAGATATAAAAATGAACAAGACAAGATCTCCATCCTCAGGAGAACTACAATATACCTGGGCAAATGGGACAAGGCAGAAATCACTTAATACAAGGTAGACTGCCATAAGTACAATAAAATTGAAGTAGATAAACTGCTATGGAGGTTCAGATGAGAGAGAGAAACAGATAAAATACTAGGTAGAGAAATCTAGGAAAGTTTCCTGAAGGAGATTTGACTATATAGTAGGTGAGAAATAGGTACAGACAGGAAAGTTTCATGAAGGAGATTTGACTATATAGTAGGTGAGAAATAGGTACAGACATGGGGGAAGACAGATGCTGAGACTCTTCCAGAGGAAAGGTCCTGTGATACGTCTGGCCCTCCTTTGACTAATCCACAGTGCATTTCTTTAACCAATCCAGTAGAATGGACATCACAGTTTAATGCCCAGTAATTCGGATGGCCACATAATAAATTCCTCAGGCAATCAACAGAAGAAAGTAGACAGCTGAAAACAAAATCAGAGAATATTCCTAAAACACAAGCTTACCTTTCTGAGCCTTATTTTTCTGATCTGTAAAATATGGATAAATAATGCCTACCACATAAAGTTGTTGGGAGACAAAATAACACATTAAAGTGCCTAAAATATGCCTGGTTATATAAGAGACCCTGCAATAAATGTTTATTTTTCTTCCCTTCTATATTGGTATCCTAAGGTTGTCATAACAAATTACCACTAATTTGGTGGCTTTAAAAAAGTGAAATTATGAGGGGGAAAAAAAGCAGGCTGGACACCAGTAGCTCACACCTGTAAATCCAGTGCTTTGAGAGGTTTGTTTCACAGGAGGACTGCTTGAGGTCAGGAGCTTGAGACGAGCCTGGGCAACACAGTGAGACTCCATCTCTATGAAATTTTTAAAAAATAAGCTGGGCATGGTGATGCTCACTAGTAGTCCCAACTACTTGGGAGGCTGAGGTGGGATGATCGCCTGAGTTCAGGAATTTAAGGGTGCAATGAGCTGTGATCATGCCATTGCACTCCAGCCTGGGTGACAGAGCAAAATGTTGTCTCAAAAAAAAAAAAAAAAAAAAAAGGTACGGGGGGATATATTCTCACAGTTTTGGAAGCCAGAAGTCTAAAATGAAGGTGTGTTGGTCGGGCTATGTTCCCTCCGAAGGTTGTAGGATCCATCCAATCCTTACCTCTTCTAGCTTTTAGTGGTTACAAGAGGCTGCCATTCCCTAGCTTGTAGTTGCCTAGCTGCAATCTCTGCCTCCATCTTCACACAGCTTTCTCTCTATACTGCTCTCTGTGTCCTCTCTTCTTCTTATAAGGACACCAGCCATTGGATTTAGGATCTGTCTTATATCTGGAATGATTTCATCTCAAGATCCTTAGGTAATTATAGCTGCAAAGACACTGTTTCCAAATAAGTCACATTCTGAGGTGGACCTGAATTGGGAGACAGGGAGGGCCAGGGAGAAAGGAACACCATTCAACCCACTACACCCTCCTTCTTTAGATCCACTTGCAGCTGAAACATTCTCAGGTCTATAACTGTCTAGTTCACAGGAAGACATTACCTTTCCATTGAGCTCCCAGGATATTTCCATAGTATTGAACAACAATATCTACAAATCCCTTAAAGAAAACTGGGATTTCAAGAAAACCCAAGGCAAGTCAACATTTTCAACAGACCTGAAATGTGGGCTTTAGTCCTATCTAGAGCAGTTATCAACTGTGAGACCTTGGGCAAATTATTTCAGCTCTTTAAGATGCAATTTCTTCATCTTTAAATAGAAGCATCACAAAATTTGGGGGAGAATTAAGAAACAGAATAAATGTGAGAGCATTTTGTGAACTTTAACATGATATACAAATACTAGTTGTTATTTACAAAACTTTCAATGTTTAATTATTTAACGAAATATACTGATACGTGCCAGGCACCACCTTAAATTCCATGGGGAAATAAGAGAAGGAAGCATGTTTCAAGACTTCAGAAGGCTTACAGACCAACACTAATATCCAAAAAATAGAAAATAATTTGTCACTAAATTATTTGGAAACTACTATATATGTCTGATAGAGCAGAGGAGACTGTGACCAATGCTAGCACTGAAGGAAGAAGAAATGAGCTGTCTCACAAGGACAGGCAGGATTTAGCTAGAGAAGAAAGGAATGTTTTGAGCAAGGGATGTAAGTGGAAATGAATATTATATCTGAGGGACTGGGAGAAAATCAGCCTATCAGGTGAAGATGGTGAATGCTGGGGAGGAAGATCAGACATAAGGCCAGATACAACAAACGTAAAAGCTAAACAGTATGCCTAGACCTGATGCACAGGAGTGGCAATTAGAGGCACCTGAATGGAGAGTGCCATGATGAAAGCAGGGCTTTAGGGGAAAAAAGCCTGGCAGCATTTACACCTTAGACTGGCAAGAGGGAGACTAAAGGCAAGGACACGAACTAAAAGGCTGTGGCTCTAATCCAAAACAGGCTCATCTTCACTGGTTGCTAAAATCGTGACTGGCAGAGAAATCTGAAATTTCTGGAAAGCTGCTTACTTCTTAAACAAGAATTCTACGTCTTTCTTAGGGTTTTTTCCTGTGTTGACCTCACTAAACCAATCACCCAATTGTGTAGAATCTTCCAGTTAATACTTCCCATGGCAGAAAAACAGCTTGGAGGACACACAGGCAAGCTCTATTCCAATGTAAAAATCCTCTCTAAAGCAACACAGACTGGGGGAGTTATACAGTCTCTGAAAAAACACTTCAGTCTAAGAAATGTCCATTTCACCAAAGCCACCATTCCAGCAAGTGATCAAGGTCAAACACATCAGCTCCTTATAAGAACACTTGGACAGCTCTTCCTCTGGGAAAGTTGGAGTTCACCATTGCTAGAGTAGAAGTAGGGATACCATGATCCTGCAGCTTCCAACAGAGATTCAAGCCATACCCAGTAGTGGCTGGTTGCAGGGAGGCAGGTCTGAGTCAGTCTGTCAAGCAATGAAATCCTCACTCCATCTGCTCTGAGGGAATTGTCTGCCAAGTTTGATGCCTGGACACACAAGCTCTCACTCCTACACCCACCCCTTTATTCTCTGAGAAGTAGAAACAAAATCTGTTTCAAAGCTTCATCTTTTCTCCTCTTCCCAAGCTCCAGCTCTAACAAAGTACCTCTCAGTTATAGGTTATAGAGAGAACAGAGAAGCACATATTCCTCTAATAACTCCAAACAGGCAAGAAGACTATAATACAATCTACGTTAAGCAAAGGCTGCTTGGCTTTTCTATCATTAACACATTAGTTCCTCCCTGAGACTTGGTCCTCTTCCACTATCCTTCCATCTTTGTTTTATCCTCTTTTTTGAATCAAATATTAGATGTATTTTTAAAATGTGATATATATGAAAGTTATAATGCCTAGTATTAAAAAGAACACTCATGGCCCTACTACTCATTTTAAGAAATAGAACTTGCCAATACCACTGACGCTGTCTACCAATACCCTCCTGCCTCACCCTGGCTTCCATTAGAAGCAATCGCTATGCAGGATTTTGCGTTTACCATTCTCTCCTGTTCATCAGAGGTAGATTAATCCAAAGACCTCCTGCCTCCTATTACCACTCTGAAATCCACTTTTGCTGCCTTTTCTGTCTGCAACTACACAGTTGCCAGTCCATCTTCCACCAGATTACAATCATCTTTGGGAAGACGAATCCTCACCAAATCCTAGTTAATGTAAATGCAACAACTGCTGAAAATCCATGGAGTCTCTCCTCCTCAAACATGGACACAAATCTCCCAAATCACCAATTTACGTCACAAATCGGCATACTTTGTATTTTAATCATTCTATACTTTATAGTTACTAAGTAAATGAGTATTCTAGGCTCCCCTAACACCAATGCCTACATGACTAAAGTGGGCCATTGGTAGAGGCCCAGAACCTCACTGTACAACTTGCATTTCATTCATACTAGACCATCAACTATTTAAAGGCAGGAAAGATGTCTTAAAAGGATTCTGATTTAGGAATTAAGGCCTGATCTTATCTGATCTCAGAAAAAGGGTGGCAATATCCTTCTTTTAGGAAAAAGTTGAGTTTCTTCCTCCCTAACCTTAATCCCTGACCTGATATAAGATCTCTAGTCTATGATCATATCCATGAGAGGACCAATTCTGTTACTACATGAAGCTACCTTTATCAGAAATAACTCATGGGACACCTTCAAAAAAATCCATTGCTTTATTTGGCTCTGTCTCACTTCTTGCAGCATTAATCCCTATATAAGACATGATAAATGCCTAATGACAAAAAAAAAAAAAAATCTTTACTTCTTTGTTTTCTCATCTGCAGGATAGGAACATCACCATCTAGTATATAGTGAAAAATGAAGTTACCACTACCTAGCACAAAAGTAGAGTTTAAACAAGATAACGTATGTAAGGCCTGTGGAACGGTGGTAGCACACAGCAGCTGGTGAAATAATATGAGACACCTTGCATTTCCCTCTGCACAATGTCAGAAAATCTACTAAACACACTTTGCAGAAAGCCCCAGCTAAAAACAAAATGCTAGCAAACCAAACCTAGCAATAGATACAGGATTATATAACACGACTAAGTGAGATTTATTCCAGGTATACAATGTTGGTTCAACATACGAACATTAGCCAATGTAATATATCATATTAATACCATAAAAAACAGAAACTACATAATCATCTCAATAGACACAGAAAAAGCATTTTATAAAATCCAACACCCTTTCATCATAAAAACACTCAACAACCTAGAAATCAAAGGAAACTTCCTCAACTTAATAAAGAGCATCTATTAAAAAACCACAATTAACATTACAATAGTGAAAGGCTGAAAGTTTTCCCCAAAAATGAGGAATAAAACAAGGATATCCATTCTCTCAACTTCTACTCAACATTATACTGAAAGTCATAGCGAGGACAATTAGGCAGGAGAAAGAAATTAAAGGCATCCAAATTGAAAAAGAAGAAGTAAATTTTTTATTTGCGGATGACATGATCTTATATACAGAAAAATCTAAGGAATACACACAAACATGAACACACACTCTTAGAGCTAATAAATGAGTTCAGCAAGGTTGCAGGGCACACAATCAATATACAAAATCAATTGTATTTCTATATACTAGCAATAAACAATCCAAAAGTGAAATAAAGGGAACAATTCAATATACAATAGCATCCAAAAGAATAAAATTGTTGGGAATAAGAATTTTAAAGTAAGGACAAGACTTATACACCAAAAATTAGAAAACATTGTTGAAAGAAATTAAAGGAGAAAATAAATGAAAAAAATCTGTGTTCATAGATTGTAAAATTTAACAAATGCCAATATCTCCAAATTAATCTATCAATGAAATCCCTATCAAAATTTCAGTTGCCTGTTTTTGCAGGAATTGACAAGTTGATCCTAAAATCCATATGGCAATTCTAAGGACTCAAAGTGTAGCCAAAAAAAAGGGTTTTTTTTTCTTGAAAAACAACAAAGTTGGATGACTCACACTTTCCAATTTCAAAACTTGCTACAAAGCTACAGTAATGAAGATAATATGATATTGACATAAGAACAAATAATGTATCACTGCAATCTACTGCATCAATGGAATAGAACTTAGAATTCAAAAATGAACCCACAATTCTATGGTGAGTTGATTCTGACAAGGGTGTCAAGACAATTCAATAGGGGAAAGAGTCTTTTCAACAAATGGTGCTGGGAAAAGTAGGTATCCACATGCTAAAGAATGAATTTGGACTCTTACTTCATAGCATATACAAAAATTAAGGCAAAATGGATCAAAGACCTAAGTGTAAGAGATAAAACTATAAAACTCTTAGAAGAAAATATAGGTGTAAGTCTTTGTGATCTTGGATTAGGCAATGGTTTCTTTAGATATACACAAAAAACACAAGCAACAAAAGAAAAAAACAGAAAAATTAGCCTTCATCAAAATTAAAAACATGTGCTCCAAAGAACATTACCAAAGTGAAAAGATAAGCCACAGAATAGGAGAAAATATTTGCAAATCATATATCTGGTAAGGTATTTGCTATGGTTTGAGTGTGTCTCCCAAAGTTCATATGTTGGAAACTTAATCCCCATTGCAACAGTGTTATGAGGTGGGACCTTTAAGAGCTAATTAGGTCATGAGGGCTCTACCCTCATGAATGGGTTAACGCTGTTATCATGGGAGCAGGTTAGTTATTTCAGGAGTACGTTTTTGATTAAAGGGTGAGTTTGACCCCCTTCCACTTCAGCCTGCTCACTCTCTTGCTCTCACTCGCTCTCATGCTCACACTCTCTCTCACACACCATGTGATGTTTTACTCCATGTTATGATGTAGCAAGGAGGCCCTCACCAGATACAGCCCCTTGATCTTGGACTTCCTAGCCTTCAGAACTATAAGAAATAAATGTTTGTATCTATTATCCAGTCTGTGGTATTCTGTTACAGCAATACAAAACAGACTAACATAAAAATTGGTGCGAAGAAGTGGGGCTGTTGCTATAACAAATACCAGAATATGTGGATGTGGCTTTAAAAATGGGTAATAGGTAGAGACTAGAAGAATCTGGAGAAGCAGGCTAGAAAAAGGCTAAATTGCCATTAATAGAGTCTTAAGGGCAATTCTGGTGAGGAGTCAGAAACTAAGATGAGGGCTGTAGGAAGAGCCTAAATCCTTTTAGGGATTACTCAAGTGGCCATAATCAGAATGTAGGCAGAAATATGGACAGTAAAGACAATTCTGATGATGAGGTCTCAGATGGAAACGAGGAACAAGGTATTAGAAACTGGAGTAAAGTCTATTCTTGTTACACAGTTGCAAAGAACTTATTGGAACTGTGTTCATGTCCTAGGACTTTATGGAATGCAGAATTTAAGAGCAATGAACTAGGATATCTGGCAGGAGGAACATCTAAGCAGTAAAGTGTTCAAGATGCTCATGACTTCATCTGGCCACTTACAGTAAAGTGAAGGAAAAGAGAAATGACTTAGACATAATTTATAATAAAAAGGGAAGGAGAAGGAAAGATGTGGAAAACTCTCAGCCTGGAAGGGCAAAGAATAAAAAAGTGTATTCAGGCGAGAATACTAAGGATGTAGCCAATTGACAGTCTGTTAAAGAGAGTAGTGCAGCTAGAAGGAAGCCAGATGCTATTCATCAAGACAATGAGAGAATGACCCTGAAGGCATTTCAGAGATCTTCGAGATTTTGACCCTCCCAACACAGGCCCAGAGCTCTAGGAGGGCAGAATGGTTTCCTCAATATGCCTGGCGCACCCTCAGTGGACTTACTGCCTAGGGTTTCATCAGGACACTGCTCCCTGCATGCCAGTATAGTGTTCCTCAGACACTCCAACTGTGGTTCAAATGGTCCTGGGTGTGGCTCAGGCTGTAGCTCCAGAGGGCATAAATGGTAAACCTTGGTGGTATCCACATGGTGCTGACTCTGCTAATATGCAGAATACAAGAACTGTGGAGCCATGGTAATCTCCTAGATTTCAAAGGATGTTCCAAACATCCTAGAAGCCAACACAGAGACTTGTCACAGGAACAGAGCCAGAGCCACCACAGCTAGTGTGCCACACCCCTTGCCCCCAATTAGGGCAATGCCTAGCAAAGCCATAGGAATGAGGCCACCACAGACAGTCTCCACTACAGCAATGCCTGGTGGAGCCACATGAGTGGGTCAGCCTAAGATGGAGCAGGTACCCCTCTTAGGGGTCTGCTGGGCCCCACTCCAAGCATGGAAATAAAGCAAAAGCTTTAGTTCCTTCAAGAAAACTTCCAGTCACCTAGATAGCTTTAAAAACTAAAGAACCATCTGATAAACAAGAAGGTAATAGCTTAAAACAACAGCAAGGAAGTTACAGCCACAAAATGTTTGGTTCCCTATTGAAACTAAAGATAATATCTTAACATATGTCCCTTAGTTGTTTTCAAAAACCTGAATCCTCACCAATAGAAAATGCCATCCTCTTGCATGCAGACCTCAGACAAAGAGGAACTGAGGACTGAACTCTGTCTGCCACCATTCTTTGTTCTAAATTTCTTCCTGAGAGGCCTGGAGGAAGTCCACACTCACAAGCCAGAGGTTAGCATTCCTTTCTACTGACCCCAAGTTTTCAGACAAAGCTTTATTTTCTTATCCGATTACAAATCAGAACATCTTTGAATCTATCTATGACTTGCAGGCCCCCACTCCTGAGATGCCCCACCTTTTTAGGTCAAATCAACTTATGATAACCTCCGTATATCAATGTATGACTTTGCCTGTAACCTCTGCCTCCCCACCTTTAAAAACCTTTACATGTAAGCCATTGGGGAGTTCAGGTATTAAGCATTAGCTGTCAATTCTCATTGCTTGGTGCCCTGCAATAAATGCCTCACTGTCTCTCGCTGCAAATCCCAATGCCAGTGTTTGGCTTTGCTATGCCAGGTTGATGGACCCAAGTTTGGTTCAGTAATAAGCCCCCTAAAAACCACAGAACTGTAGAACTACCAGTATGTAACTCTGGCCTGAGAGAGCTGCAGGCACGAGACTCAAACCTATGAGAGCTGCTGCATGGACTGAGCCCAGCAAAGGCATGGGGGACAGGCTGCTTGAGGCCTTGTGGGCCCAGTCCCTGACCCAGAGTGCCCAGAAGATGGGGACATGGAATCAAGGAAGATTCTGGAGCTTTAAGATTTAATGTTGTTTATCATGTTGGGTTTTGGACTTACTTGGGACCAGGCACCCCTTTTTCTTGCCTATTTCTCCCTTTCGTAATAGGAACGTCTATCCTATGCCTGTTCCACCATTATATTCTGGAAATAACTTGTTTTGATTTCACAGGCTCATGGCTGGAAGAAACTTATCTCGGGATGAGTTGTGCCTGAGTCTCACCCATATCTGATTTATATGAGACTCCGGGCTTCGGACTTTTGAGTTGATGTGGAACAAGTTAAAACTTTGAGGCCACTAGCATTGAATGAATATATTTTGCATGTGAGAAGGGGGCTGATGCTGGGGTGGGATGCTGTGGTTTGAGTGTGTCTTCCAAAATTCATGTGTTGGAAACTTAATCCCCAATGCAACAGTGTTATGAGGTAGGACCTAATGAAAGCTCTGCTTTGTGAATGGACAAATGCTGTTATCCTGGGAGTGAGTGAGTTATTGTAGCAGCAGGTTCCTGATCATGGATAAGTTTGGCCCTCTAACCCTCACTCTTGTGCAATGTAATGCCATGTCATGCCTTGTACCATGTTACGATGCAGCCAAAAGGCCCTCATCAGATACGGTCCCTTGATCTTAGACTTCCTAGCCTCCAGAACTGTGAGAAACATGTTTTTTTCTTTATAAATTCCTCAGTCTGTAATATTCTGTTATAGTAACACAAAACAGACTAAGATAGCATTTGTATCTAGAACATATGAAGAACTCTTACAACTCAACAACAGAAAGACTCAATTAAATTAACCCCATCAAAAAATGGGAAAGGGAATTGCATAGACATTTCTCCAAAGAAAATACACAAATAGCTAATAAGCACATGGAAAGATGGTTGATTAGGGAAATGCAAACCAAAACCACAATGAGATACTACTTCACAAAGAGCAGAATGACTATAATAACAATAAAAGAAAACAGACAATAACTACTGTCACTGAGGATGTGAAGAAAGTGCAACTATAAATTGCTGGTGGGAATGTAAAATGGTGCAGCCACTTTGGAAAACAGTTTGGCAGTACCTCAAAAAGTTAAAAATAGAATTACTATATGACCCAGCACTTCCACTCCTAGGTAGATACCTAAGAGAACTGAAAGCGTATGTTCACACAACAACTTGTCCACAAATATTCATAACAGTTTTATTTATAATTAGAAGTGAAAACAACCCAAATGTCCATCAACTGATAAGTAAATAGATAAGTAAAATGCAGTATTTCTATAAAGGAAATAGTGTGTGTAGGAATAAAAATTCCATAAAAAGGAATAAAGTACTGACACATGCTACAATGTAGATGAATCCTGAAAACATCATGCTAAGATGAAAAAAGCTGGACACAAAAGGCCACATATTGTATCGTTCCATTTATATGAAATGCTTATAATCAGCAAAGGCACAGAAACAGAAGGTACATTAGCGGTTGCCTGGGGCTGCTTAAGGGAGGAATGGGAAATACTGCTAACATGTATAAGATGTTCTGGAATAAGTGGTGGTGGTTATATAATCTTGTGAATATACTAAAACCAATGAATTGTATATTTTAAAGGAGTGAATTTTATGGTATCTCAATTTGGAAAAAAAAATAGTCCCAGCTACATATTGTATTAGTCTCCTGTACCCTAGTCTGCCTCACACCTGGAAATTATCTAAGCTTATCACTGGTCACAGCACAGTATGTTTCATTCCCAAAGTAAAGAAAGTACAAGAATTATTTATAACCTCTTTCCTCTATATAAGTCATGAAGGTTACTCTTCTGATTAAGTGTTGATTCTCCAAAACCCCTTTCCTGACATTGATGCCTAAGGTCCTCCCTCTAAACTTTTTTCCACGGGGCTATGAAATATTAATAGCACAATCATTCTGCTCTCAGAGGCATGAATTGAAAGAAACATGGGTTTTGAATTCAGACAAAAATTCAAATCCTCATTCACCACTTTCTAGCTGTATGCATCTTTGAGGAAATTACTTAACCATCTGCTCATATGCTAAACAGAGATAATATCTCTTTGAAGGCATAAGGATTCAATGCGATAATATATGTAAAGTGCCTAGTCACAGCAATATTTCAACCAATGTCAATATACTCACTCTTCTCAGTGTTTTGTAAAATGGATGAAGCTGACATTAGCCCCAACTGATCAGGTACTGTGCTCCTATCCGAAATCTTTCATAAACCAGGACAGGAATCTCATAGGATCTAGGGACATCTCAAGATTACAAATGATAAAAAGGGGGCCAATGGGTGCAACATCTTTCATATGTGTTTAATTAGAAACCTGATTTCCAACCTAATGTAATTCACAGGTTCATTATATCACGCTCCGAAGCGCTCTAGGCAGGGAGATGGGTGTTTGACAGGACAATGAAAAGGCACGCTGCTCCAATTACCACAAATGAAATGCATTACAAATAAACATATGTTTCCAGAGACAGAATGAGGAGATCCTTTATGGAGAAGAGCTGGGAAGGCTGAGCCATGAAGCTGACTCTAATTTTTCACACAGGAGGCAAAATTACAATCTTGCCACATTCACCTCTGATGATGAGTTTAAAATGGCAAGGACACCACTGAGTTTAACTGCAGTCTGAGACTTGCTGCCTATCGGCAGAGCCTCCCCCCCTCTCCCCCCCCCCCCCGCTCTCCTACCCTTTTATTTTATACAAGCATTACACGTATATCCAATACACTGAGACAATTAAGAAGAAGAAATTAGTGTAAACCCCAAGTCACCAAGGCTCTAACTGGAATCACTTCTGAGTTTGTGGGCACTGCCACTGGGTTACTTAACATCCAAACGCTGCTGTGTGGATCAGCGTCCTGAGTCGAGAGGAGCTTAACATGCAGTTGCAGATTAGCAACTATGCAGTGCTAACCCAAACGACATTTAACATTTTTCATTAGTCCCCACGACTGTACTATTCAAGTCTCTTTACAAAGTGGCTCAGTGATCCTCGCAGCCTCATCTCCTAGCATTCCTCATTCTTCCCCTTTTCATCACACACAATATACATACCAAGAACACAATGTTTCCAAAATAGCAATGTCTTTTCATACATTCCTGCCTCATTCATCTGAGAGGCCTTACTCCCCCAATCTCCTACTCCACCTAGTGAACTTCTATTCTTCCTTTAAAAAGTCCAACTCAGATGCCGCCTTTGTTGTTAATCCTTCCCCAGCCTCCTATTCTAGGCAAATTAATTATAGCCCCTTCTATTTTCTCATAGTGATCAGAGGGTAGCATGAAGACCTTGTACATATATTTTTTAAAAAGGTTAAGGGTACAAATTTTGCTCATTTCAGTTTTGCCACTCATGATCTTTCACAAAGTTGACAGGACCCTTAGTAGAGATCATCTAGTATCATCTATTATAGTGGATTCCAAGCATATATTTGTCATATAATTATTTGCTTTAACCAAAATCTCAGGAGAAAGCTCAGTGCATATTCAACAAATGAAACCAGAGCTACACTGGTTGTAACAATATCCAGAGGATCCAAAGTATTTCCCACTTGGCTCTTCCCACTGTAGGCCATGAGGAGGGTCCATGGAACCACTGACTCCAACCCAACACTCTCTTATAAATTAGGAAATCTGAGCCAATTCAAGGAACATGTGGTATTCAAGGTCATGCAACAATTTAATAACAGCACCTATAAGTTCTTTCTATCACACGTCATTCCTGCCTTTCCATTCTTAGGGGGAAAAAAGTTACATGAAAAAAACTGGTGAAAGAAACAAGAGGCTTGGCTAGTCTTTAAAATTCTGCCAGCTGGAGGAGAGGATGCGTCAGTATAATATCTACCTTGAGACAGTCTTAATGACTGACTGCTAAGAGATTCAGTGAGGCGGCAGAGAGGGCACAGGGTAGGGGGAGGTGCTTGGTTGGGTGGCTGCTATTTGCAGGGCCAGCTAGGCACTATGTCTCAGAAGGGGACCGCTTATTTGACGGACTTTCAGGGTCATCAGGAAGAGCCCCCCATCCACCAAAACAAACAAACAAACAAAAAAACCACACACCTCACTGACAACTGTAGTTTCTATGTAACATGATTGGTTTAGACTCCAGCAGATCTAGACTGGATTCTGGACGGCAATCACAAGCTGACTAACCTGTAGCCTCAGTTTTCTGGCTTGTAAAATCAACACAACACTGATCTCAAAATTTACATGAGATTACCTTGATTAAATGAGACAATATTAGGAAAAGCACTTAGGCACTATCTCATACACCGCAGGCATTCAATAACCAATAATCCCTTTCTTCCTTTACGTTAGGTACAGCCTTCTCTAGTCAAGTTTCCTATGACATAAAAGCCTTTGAAATTTAAAATACTGACAATACCACATTGCTATGGACTGAATGTTTGTGTCACTCCTAAATACATATGTTAAAGCCCTAATCCCCAATTGTGATGACATTTGGAGGTAGAACTTTTAGGGAGTAATTAGTATAGATGAAGTCAAGAGAAGAAAGACCCCGTGATGGGAATGGTGCCCTTATAAACGATGAAGAGACCAGGGCTCTCTCCCTTCACCATGTGAGGGCATAGCAAGAAAGTGCTGTCTACAAGCCAGAAAGAAGGCCCTCGCCAGAACCCAATCACACTGGCACCCTGATCTCAGACATCCAGCCTCCAGAACTGTGAGAAATAAATTTCTGTTGTTTAAGCCTCCCGGTCTAAGGTCTTTGTTACAGCAGCCTGGGCTGACAAGACACAGTTTTGGTGAGGAACTCTCATATACTGCTGGTGGGAGTATAAACTGGTACAATCATTCTGTAAAACTGTAAAACTACTAAAAGCTGAATATACATATGCCCTATAACCCAGCAAATGCCACTTCTGGGTATATACCCAGCAGGAATAAGAGCTTATTAAATCATGTACAAAAATTGTTCATATCACCATTATTCATAATAGCCCCAAACTGGGAACAACTTAATATCCATTACAGCAGAATGCATAAACTGTGGTATATTCAGAGAATGAAATACATATCAGCAATGAAAAAGAATGAACTAATGCTATCTACAAGAAAACAAATGAATCTCATGAACATTACGTCAAACAAAAGAAGCTAGACACAAAACTAGTTTCTACTGTAGGATTTCATTTATATAAAGCTCAAAAGCAGGCAAAATTAACATATGCTGAAGGAAGCAAAATAGTGGTTACCTGTTCAGGGAGGAGAAGTCAAGATTGAAAGAAGTAATGCACTTTGGAAGGCCGAGATGGGTGGATCACGAAGTCAGGAGTTCGAGACCAGCCTGGCCAACATGATGAAACTCCACCTCTACTAAAAATACAAAAAAATTAGCTGGGCGTGTTGGTGCGCACCTGTAATCCCAGCTACTTAGGAGACTGAGGCAGGAAAATTGCTTGAACCCTGGAGGCGGAGGTTGCAGTGAGCCGAGATCACGCCACTGTACTCCAGCCTGGGCGACAGAGAGAGACTCCATCTCAAAAATAAAAAAAGAAGAAGTAATATTGGAAAGAAGCTTAGCAGGTGCTGGTAATGTTGCATGCATATCTCTACTTGGGTCATACTTTATAATTTTATACTAAAAACTCAATGAGTTACAAAAACTATTTCTGCACTTTTACGTATATCAGTTTTATACTTAAATTTTTAAAAAGTCTACAGAGTAAACAAACCTTTGGAAGCAATAACAGATTGAGGATCATAAGGTCCCCAAAGCTCCTTTACCCCAGGACTACACTCTCAGACACCCTTGTATCCGTTCTTTCTTTTCCACTGCTATCGTTCTAGTTCAAACAGGCAGTACCTCACAGACGGACAACTAAAACATGCTCCTAGCTGGTCTCCAGGACTGCACAAGTTCTCCACCCACGACCCCCACTGCCCATTTTCTACACTGTCTTCAGGTAAACCTTCCTAAATACAGCACTGATCAACTCACTCCCCTGAACAAAAGCTTCACAAATTTCTGACTATGAGATAAGGAAAAAATACCTGAGCTTTGTATTCAAGGTTCTCCTTAGCAGATTCCACCCTACTATTCAAGGATTAACTCAAGATTCATCTTCATCTTGTCCCACTGCTTCAATCAAATAAAACACTGACTCTGAACATGGTCCACACGTGCCTTCCTCTTTTCACCATCCTCTCGGAAAAAGACTTGGGCAGAAAGAAGCTATTCATTTAACATGACAAAAGCTAACAAAGTCTTACACTCCCCAAAGCTACTTCCCCATCCAGTATCCTTCTTCACTGTTTCCTTGGGGAGGGAAATACTACTTTAGAAACTTCAATTTCACCTTCAAATTATAAAGATTAGCTAAGAATATTAAGAATAAATCTAGCTCCTGAAAAAATAATAAAAAGAAATTTTACCCCTGTATTCCCTAGCTTCCTGCATGATGGTGATGACAACATTTTTTTTTTTTTAATTTATAAAGCACTTTTGAGTTTACAGAGCACTTTCATAACCTGCTTTAAGTCTCACAGTAATCCTGGAAAATAGGCATTCTCATCCACATTTAACACATAAGGACACTAAGGCTCAGGTGAACACTAAGATTACTTGCCAGTTCTCATATTCCTGGGATTCCGGTCAATAAATGAAGCTGTTATTTCTGACAACTTCCTACTACTCTCATGAGCATTTCTCTACTCCTCCACCACCAGGTGTGCACTCTACATTCTACCCCTGCAGGGTGTTGCTCTCATATTGCAGCTATAATCTCCAGCATGTTACCTGAGACCACCATATTCATCCTCCTATAGTTATTAATAATTTCCTTGGCCAGGCACGGTGGCTTACATCTGTCATCCCAGCACTTTGGGAGGCTGAGGCAGGAGGACTACTTGAGACCAGGAGTTTGAGAGTAGCCTGAGCAATACAGCAAGGCTCTGTCTCTACAAAAAAAATTAAAGAATAGACCAGGCACGGTGGCTCTCGCCCGTAATCCCAGCACTTTGGGAGGCCGAGGCAGGTAGATCATGAGGTCAAGAGATCGAGACCATCCTGGCAAACATGGTGAAACCCTGTCTCTACTAAAAAAATACAAAAATCAGCTGGGCATGGTGGCGCGTGCCTGTAGTCCCAGCTACTTGGGAGGCTGAGGCAAGAGAATCGCTTGAACCCAAGGCGAAGGCTGCAGTGAGCCGAGATCGCGCCACTGCACTCCAGCCTGGTGACAGAGCAAGACTCTGAAAAAAAAAAAAAAAAGAAAAGAAAAAGAAGAAGAATAATTTCCTAGAGGTCTCCAAGATTAGAAAGATTTTCACTCTTTAAAATCCAAAGAATGAAATGCAACTTAAATGGTGAAACTTTAGGCCATATAAGAAGATGTGGAAGTGATATTTGGAGGAGACTATCCAGTGTGCCAAGAACTTAAAATTTCTTCAACCTTTTTTTTGAGGCCTACCATCAGCCAGGCTGCTAAAAGCTGAGGCAAAGAATAAAACGTGACCTTTGCCCTGATGGAACTCACAGCCTAGTATAGACTCCACAGGTGTCAGTCCTGTATGTAGTACTGATTTTAGCTTAAAGAATCTCTTTTTTTTTTTTTTTTTTTTTTGACACAGAGCCTTGCAATCTTGCTCTGTCAACCAGGCTGGAGTGAGGTGGTGTGATCTCAGCTCACTACAACCTTTTCCTCCCGGGCTCCAGGGATTCACATGCCTCAACCTCCCGAGTAGCTGGGATTATAGGCGCATACCACCACGCTCGGCTGATTTTTTAAAAATATTTTTAGTAGAAATGGCATTTCACTACGCTGGCCAGGCTGGTCTCGAGCTCCTGAGCTTGGGTGATCTGCCCACCTCAGCCTCCCAAAGTGCTGAGATTACAGGCATGAGCTACCGTGCCCAGCCAAGAATCTGATTCTTACCTTCACAATCACTGATGTTTTTTTGCCAAGTTGGAACAAAGACACAAGAAGCCATTCTAGCTGCTGCTACCCATTCCTCATCCCATTCCTCATCTTTAACAATGAATAGCCCATTTAAAATCAAACCACCAAGCAAACAAATAAACTGCCAAAAGACAAGAACTGATGTTTCACATTTTAAAAAATTAATTTAGTTCTAGAAACAAGATGCTGCCATGTTGCCCAGGCTGGTCACAGGGCTCAAGTGGTCCACCCACCTCAGCCTCCAAAGTAGCATGACGTTTCACATATTTTTTTTCTTTTCTTTTCTTTTTTATTTTTTCATTATACTTTAAGTTCTGGGATACATGTGCAGAATGTGCAGTTTTGTTATAGACGTTATACAATTTCTACATAAGTTATACAATATCTAATATGTTACACAATTAACTTATTTCTTATATTTCTAACTTACCATTGATCCAGAATGGAAGCTAGAGTAGAAATATTTTTGTCAGCTTTCTTTCTTTTTTTATTATTATTATACTTTAAGTTCTAGGGTACATATGCACAATGTGCAGGTTTGTTATGTATGTATACATGTGCCATGTTGGTGTGCTGCACCCGTTAACTCGTCATTTACATTAGGTATATCTCCTAATGCTGTCCCTCCTCCCTCCCCCTACCCCACGACAGGCCCCAATGTGTGATGTTCCCCTTTCTGTATCCAAGTGTTCTCATTGTTCAATCCCCACCTATGAGTGAGAACATGCAGCGTTTGGTTTTCTGTCCTTGAGACAGTTTGCTGAGAATGATAGTTTCCAGCTTCATCCATGTCCCTACAAAGGACATGAACTCACCCTTTTTTAATGGCTGCATAGTATTCCATGGTGTATATGTGCCACATTTTCTTAACCCAGTCTATTATTGATGGGCATTTGGGTTGGTTCCAAGTCTTTGCTATTGGACATTTCACATATTTTTAAACAAACATTGGGGAAAACATTTAATCTTACCTAGTATACTCACAGAAATACATGTTAAAATAGTCAAATACTGCTTTACAGATATTATATTAACACTAAAAAAGATCATACCACGTGCTGGAAAGTGAGGTAAAAATGGTTGATAGACTGCAAATATAACAGAAAAAAAAACTTTCATAGAATCTTTTTAGATATTGCAATATAGTAACATTACCAAAAGCTACAGACATCATCACCTGTGATCAAGTAGTTGGTCTCCTGAAAATTGAGAGTGCCTATGGGTTGTACTATGTAACGGTGAAAAACTGGAAGTCAATACAGTTCGTTAACAGAAATATGAATTGAAGAAATTATGGTACACCAGTTATGAAAAAATACAATTTTTAAGATTATGTAAAAATATGTCGAAATTATAAGTGGAAAAAATATGAAGTTGTAGCTAGAGTACAACTACAATTATGTAAAAATATGTGTGTGTATGAACAAATATTAGAAGACAATACAAAAAATGTGAAAGCAGCTCCTCTATTGCTATGGTAAAATTATGAGATAAATGTTTTCTATTTAAAACATCCTTTAATCATGCAGATATAACAATAAATCACACTTTATTACATTGCTTGTTTAATAGCCTGTCTCCTCCACTAAACTATAAGCTTTGTGAAGACAGGGCAATGTTTCTTGTGCTCGCATGACAGCACCAATTCCTATTGACTAATTCATGAAAGAATAACTGAAATACATGGGAAACCTCAAAGTAAATACCCCCAAGAAGGGGAGAGGAGGTGAATCATTAAAATCAAACAAACAGTTTATCTCTAGGTGCCTATTTCTAAGATCTATCTAGGGGAAAAACTAAATCAGCATTGAAGAATCTCCGGAGAGTTCGTCTTCCCTCAAAGCTGCTACCCAGATCTCTCTCCTAAGGGTCTGGGGGAAAGCACAGGGTCCTGGGAAGTAGGCAAAGCAGCAGGGAACTCCCAAGACTTTCAGAGGGTACCCCGAGTCAGAGGGCCAGACGCTTCATATTCTTTCCCTACTCCAAAACCCACTGCCCATCAACCCCAGGAACCTTCCATATAACTACAGCTGGAATCAACTAGGAGGACAGGAGAAAAGGAGGATGTTGCAAGAGGGACTAACAATGTGGGGAGAAAAAAAGAGGACAGGAGAAAAAAACAGACCAGCAGAGAACAGTCTTTTTAGTAGGAACTTAAGTTTAAGTCTGATGCCACTCTGAGTTCTGACTAAGAAATAAATTTCCAGGTACAAAGAAAAATAAGAAGCTTTAAAAGAACTGAGCTTTGGAGTGAAAATCCTCTTTCCTGACAACTCAAAATCAGTCTGAAATATACCAGAAGGACTCTAAGTCATAGAAGTATTATAAGCATTAACAAAAACACATAGGGAAAAGAGACAATCTTTAAGTTATTTTCAACCAACCTACGCAACACCTGTCACAAACCATACAGGCTCTTGCCATCTTAAGCAAATTTTTTATCTATCCCTGGTGCTTCTAAGCAAAAGCATCATCAATTGATTAATGCAGAGATCAGAAAGGAGCTTAGCTGCATAGAGAAAGGGGTACAGAGTGAGAAGAGTATTGATTTTAGACACAGCTTTATTTCGGTGTTATAACTTTAAGCAAAACTGCAAGCTCTCTGAGCCTTGGATTCCTAATCTAAGCAGGAAATTATACCAATTTACCTCACAAGGTCAAGGTGACAATTAAGTGCAATGGCACATACAAGTCAAAGTACATACATTGTAAAGTTTTACTTAAATATATCCCCTTAATATGGAATCATAAATACTACAATTTCCTTCCAAGAGTCACAGTTGAGTGCTTTTTTTTTTTTTTTTTTTTTTCAAATAAACCTGACTGCGTAAGTTATGTGGAAGCTACAGGAAAATTAGTCTAATCCCATTTTGCCAAGTTAACTGATGTTTTATTCTTTCAAAGAGTAGACTTTTCATGTAGGTGGGTGGCAATAAAGAATACTTTTCCTTTTCCCCTGATCTTAGTGCTGAAATTCCACTACTCATGACTTAGTGTCAGAGTTTTTCTATTTCCCAGCTCCTTCTATGAAAATGCAAAAACCTGAAAAAGGGTTGCCAGTAACCATTAACAACTCGTAGTTGAGCTAACGTGGGCTCAGCCTACTGAATACTAAGGGCTAGGAAATAGGGATGCTAACAACAATTTGCCCTAAATGTCCCAAGAACCTGCTGATTTCACATTTTCAGTCTTGTAGTCTCCAACCACAAAAATTCCTCCCAAATTCCCACATTTCAGCATCTAAAAATCTCCCAGACGATTTCTTGCACTGGAAAATAAGACTTCATGTCCCAATTTTGATTCAGAAAATACATTCACATCTGGAATGAGTCCCAGGTCAGAAGATATATGTCCACGGATGGAGAATAAGAGGCATCACTGGAGAGAGAAGGCACCAAAAAGTTAAGAAAACAAAATTCACTACCTACACAGACTAGACTCAGCACCTCTGATACTTGAGAAAACCTATTTCCTCCCCTAAGTTCTTACTCTCATAATTAGAAAAAGTGCCCATGACAATACCTAAAAGGAAACTAAGTGGGGAGCTCTTCCTCATATTTACCTACTCTCAATCCCACCTGTGGCTAGAGTTTCAGATAATACATATTGAAATCTGTTGTTTTTTGTTACAGTTTGCAAAGTCCTCCATAGACATTATCTCATGAAGAAAGTAGGATAAGTAAAATTATTCCAATTTTAAGGATGAGGAAATTGAGATTCAGAGAAGAATAGCAAATTGTTATGGCATGAATTAAACTAGTCTCAATCCTCCCATCACTACTCTTCATGGCACTGGCCTTTTGTGTCAGAATCTAGATGTTTCTGCAAGAGAATTCCAAGCTAGCACCAAAGGGAAATCATTTAGCTAAATGCCCTTGGAAAACAAGTCTATTAAATGGCTGGAAGAACTGATATTTTTGCCCACAAAATTTCCAACCAGATTAGCTAACCACCTGGCTCTATGGCACCTGGCACTCAGTCTAGGAAGCCTCAAGAAAAAAGTACAGGATCCAAAGTCACTCTCCTTATCCAAACTTCTCCCTTTCCCTGCCCTGAAACCTTTATGCCAACTAGCCTACATCTGCTCTACATGCTTCCTTCCCATTACTGTTATTTTACTTTTACTATCTCTTTCTTTTTACTGAAATGCCTCTTTCCTTCCTCACTAATCTAAATCCCACTCATCTTTCAAAGCTCAGCTCAGATTTGTCCCTTCTGTAGAACATTCTCTTTTTCAGGCCACAGAACCTATAGAACCCACAAATCTGGGTTCTAGTCCTGACTCTATCACTTCCTGGCTAGTTGAGCTTGGGTAATCATCTTAACCTACTTAGACCTAATTCCTTCATATGTAAAATGAGAATAATATTAAATACTGCACCACAGATTCTATTGTGTAGAGGATTAAATGAGACATGAATGTGATAGTGCTCAAACTATGAAGTTTCCACATATAGGTCAGCTTAAAAACATCTTCCCCGGAGACTGTTTCAAAACAGTGCTAATCAATGTTTTCCAAACTATGTACAACAAATTACTCCAACCAAAAGGAAGGAATATTCATCTAGGCTTGTTCTATTTTCCCAAATCATTTTTTAGTGTCATGAAAACCTGTTCACAAATGACAGGCTCCTATACTCACTTGAAGGCTCCTATAAATACTCCTGTAGTAAGTTGTTGTCTTAAAGCTGCTATGAAAATCTGCTTGTCATGGTGGAACATTTACTGAACATCTGTCAAGTGTCAATCATATTGCTAGACATTTTCAAAGTTTATTTCAATTAGTTTGAGATATACTTTATCCCCTCTTTTTAGATGAATAAAGTAAAGTTCAGAGAGAATAAGAAATCGTTCAAGGTCAAACACGTATCTGTCACTGAGAAAAAGAAATACCAAGGTGTTCAGTGGAAAAGAGAAATTTGGAACATTGTTATCCATTAATCACAGAGCATGATGGTTAGGAGCATGGAAGCATGAACTCTGGAGCTGGACTCCCTGGGTTCAAATTCTGAATTCACTGTGAGTTATAGTTTCCTCATTTGTAAAATTAGGTAAATAGTAGTAATCTATTTGATACCCTAGTAAATGAGTTAATACATCTACTTAGAACAGTGCCTGCCTGTCACAAAATACATGCCCAATACATTACATATTATCATTTCTCCCACCTTGCTTATCCAAGCCTTTCCCTCTTTTCCCTGCCCTGAAACCTTTATGCCAACTAGCCTACATCTCCAGTACACACAACTTACTCACTGCTGATGCTATGCTTTTGTTCTTTCTCTTACTCTTAACTAAAATGCCTCTCTCCCGCCTCACTAATCTAAATCCCATTCTTCCATCACAACCCAGCTCAGATCTGTGACCTCTGTGAAACATTTTGACTTCTACAGTCCACTCTGAGACTGTTATATTGTTTGACAATATAAAAAGTTCTTTATATAGTTGATCACTTGATTTCATAAGGGCCTCTGAAGATAGATGATTTAGCCTATATCCCTGATTTTGTTGTTGTTGTTGAGATAGAGTCTCTGTCACCCAGGCTGGAGGACAGTGGCACAATCTCGGCTCACAGCAACCTCCATCTTCTGAGTTCAAGCAATTCTCCTGTCTCGCCCTCCTGAGTAGCTGGGATTACAGATGCCCGCCCCCATGCCCGGCTAATTTTTGTATTTTTAGTAGAGATGGGGTTTCACCATGTTGGCCAGGCTGGTCTCAAACTCCTGACCTTAAGTGATCTGCCTGCCTCAGCCTCCCAAAGTGCTGAGATTACAGGCGTGAACCACCGTGCCCAGCCTATATCCATAATTTTTGAAACAGAAATTGAGACTTGAATAAACTGCCTATGGTGACACAAAAAGTTAGCTGGCAGAGTACAGACTTGAATCCAGGTGTTTTAAATGTTTGTAATGCTCTTTCCATTACACTGTCCTAATTTTGTCTTCCTTGAGATTCTATATGAGTTCTCAAGACTGAAGGCATATATTCTATAATTATTTGATTTCAAGTATTTCACTGGTTTCGTAGCCTTCATGGCAACTAGCACATTCAAGTTAGTAGCTGTTTGCTGATTATTTCATCAATCTTTCATTGGTGCCCTTCTACCTAACAGTTAAAATGTTAGTGAACACAGGATTCTAGAACTTAAATTCTCACCATTAGCTATTCATCAGGGGAAGAGAGGGACAAAAGAGGGAAACATATATTCATATGTATTGCTATAGTTGCATTACAAGGTACCACAAAAAAGGATTCACACTATATCACTGGAATCTAGAAATATAAAAGACAGTTTTCAGCTGTGTTATTATTATTAATGTTGAGGGCCTCCAAAGACTCAGGCCATGATAGAGAAATGGGATCTCAATTTCCTCTCACGAAGCCCAAGCCTCTTTGTACAGGATTAAATCAGGCTGAAATTATTGTATGAAGTTGTTAGGCCCCTTGAATAGAGAAAGAGATAAGAGGTATATATCCTGGAAAAGGGATTATAATTGTGCTTGGGAGGACAGGAATGGAAGAATGGTCCTAGATAGGAAGAAGAAAAGAACGAACAAACCCTAGAACTTGAGAAAAGCTCAAGGAAACAAAGGCAGCTTAGTGCCTAGTCTGAGAGAGGAGTAGAGAGCACAACAGCTGTTCTTCAGAAAAAAACAAGCATGGGGTTTTTAGGCACCTCAGAGAAGGGTGAATGAGGGAGAGGCACGAGCAGGTACATAATCAGCCTTATGTAAGGGAAGGTGTATGAAATTCTAATCCAGTAACAATAATTAATGCTTCTATAGCACTTTACACTTTTTTATAAAAAGAGTTTATATATACCACCACTTGCTGACTAGTCACTTCGGTTAATGCAGCTGTCATTTGTTTATATTTACAGGGAACCAACGAGTTGCTTTTGCTCATCATTGATATTTTCATAATTTTTTCATAAGTCATTGATTAGTTCAACAAATAATTACTGAAAACTTTCTTTGTCCTGGAGATACAGAAATAAAAGTCATAGTCATTGCCTCCAAGGGGATCTCAGTGTTGTCAAAAGTGAGGTGTTAGGGAAGACAGACAAACCCTGATTATAATGCAGCAGGCTAATTGCTATGACAGGTAATCAATGGCATTATGGTTTCTAACACAAATGGAAAGAATTTAAGGAAGGATTAATTCCTGATGCTAGATGAGGCAACAACTGAGTTGAGTCTTGAAGATTATCCAGGTAAACACACAGGAGAAGAAAGCCTTTCAAGAAGCAGGAGTAGTACAAATAAAGACACAGGGGCATGGCACATTCAATTACCTCTATGTAGTGTCTCATGGTTATATCAAAGTATGTGGCAAATCAAAGAAAGGCAAGGCAGAAGAAGTAAGCAGAGTCACATCATGAAAGCTTGTTATGTACTTTCAACATTTTCCAATCACAATGATGTTTTGGTTCTCCAAATCTCTATTCTACCATCAGTATACTGTTTACAATTAAAGCTGTTTTCTTTTCAAGAAAACAAATATATTGTTTGTGATAATTTTGAAGAGCCCTTAGAATGGGGAAGTTAAACCATTCCCACACTCCTACTTTGCAGTTGAGAAAACAAGAAGCCCAAAAAAGCTGTGGAGAAGAAGGCACACAAAACTCTCATAAAGGTATAGACAAAGTAATAGCCCAGAGGAACTTTTTCACTAAAGAAACAGAAATGCACAACTTGGGTGGCCTGAGGTTGGAGTCTCACACTGAGGAAAACAGGCAGCAGAATTTTCAGAAAAATGGTTCCTTGAGAGCCAAGTGTCAATATATGGTAAGAGAAACTTGGTCCTCAATTTTATTCCATTTGCCTTTGCTCTGCTCAGAGCTGCCATGGACTAGATAATACTTTCCGGTATTGTGGGCTATGGCTGTCTTTCAGAGCTAAATCTCTAAAGATGTATGATGTAGTATGGTTGAAAATTACTAATTAATTTATACTTCACAGGATATGAGTGAAAGCATTCTAAAGCTTATATTTGAAGAAAGTAAGGATGACTTCCAACATATTAACATATATTTCTAATCCTAGGATACTTCCCTGTCTTCATTGTTACCTTCTATCCCTTATCTCATCCTTTGACTCTCTTGCTGCTCTCAATATGGCAAAGATTTACTGAACTCAATCTACGTGTCAGACCCTATGCTGGATGCTAAGGATGCAAAAAGGAATTAAACATTCAGCCTGTTCTCAGAGAACTCACTATCTAGTGGGGAAGCAGACACATAAACAGACCACTGTGTTGTGTCCAGAGATAAAGATACTTGCAGTATTGAAAGAGGGCATGGAAGGGGCATAGATGCTCAATACAATCTAGAGATTTAGAGAAGAGTTTCCGGAAAAGGAAATACTCAGTCTCAAAAGATGAATATGAATTTAATCAAGAAAAGGAAAGAGGAGGAAGGGCAATTGTAATAGCAGACAGCAAAGATAAGGAGGAGGAATGCAACAATGTGTGTACAGAACTGCAAACAGTTCAGTATTGCTGGAAAAGGAAGTTTGGACATGGAAATAATTAGCGGCGGCAGGAGAAGAAAGCAGGGGTCAAATCACAGGAGGGCCATAAACTACCTATAGGATATGAGAAGCCCCTGAAAAACTTTAAGCAAAGGAGTAAAAAGGTAAAATTTGCATTTTAAATAGTTCATTCAGGCTACTAAGTGGAAATCATGAAGAGACTTGCAGAAGTTCTAGGTGAAAGTTAATGAGAACTTGAAATAGGCAACCACTGGTGTCCCACTTAAAATACAGAATAGAAGAGCTGGAATAGGAAGGAAAACATGGATTTTAATATTGGATCAAATGACCCTTAACCACCCAGATAGAGATGTCCAGCAGGCAGCTGAACGTATGTCTAAAGATGAGGACAAAGTTTTGGACTAAAGGTAATGATTAGGGAACTGATGGTATTTAGGAGGTAACTGACACCTTGAGAGTAGAGGGACCAGGGAGAATATGCAGTATAAAAAAGGGAGTGGGCAGGAAAAGGGGGCCCAGAGGAACATCTACATTTAATGAGGTAGACAAAGGGAAAGAACAAGAAGAGTGAAAAGACACTTCAATAAAACAAGTATGAAAAGAACCAAGAGGCTGGGGGTGGTGGCTCATGCCTGTAATCCTGATACTTTGGGAGGCTGAGGCAGGAGGATCACTTGGGACCAAGACTTCGCGACTAGCCTAGGCAACAGAGCAAGATCTTGTCTTTACAAAACTATTTAAAAATTTTAAAAAGGAACAAAGAATGCAGTGTCCTGAAGCCAAGGAACTTCCAAAGGGAAGATATACAGTGTCAAACACATCAGTGAAGGTTTGACACCTTCCTCTGGATTTAGCAATTAGGTTCCCTAGCAAGAACAGTATCAATATTACAAAGAAGGCAGAAGGCCAGTGGTGGAAAAGGGCAAATAACTGGATAAGTAATAAGTGAGATTTATCTTTCATGTTTGGAAGAGTGATTAGGAAAGTGAGAATCAGTTTTTCATTTGTTACTTTATTTACAAGAATGGAGCAACCCATAGAAGAAGCAATCAGTAGAAAATGAGAGTATGAACAGGAGGAAAAAGAGAGATGAAATCTGAAGCAAGATCATGCAGAAGACAAGAGAGGTTGCGTCTTTTTCAACAATGGGCAATGCCTTTATCCTCGGAGAATGAAATAAAGAAAATCAACGTTAAGGTAAGAGAACCAGGACAAGAGCATTCCAAACAAAGGCAGCTGTGCAATAATAGCACCAGGTCTTGAAAGTCCAGTATGTGTCAGGGAGAGGGTAATCCAGAGTACAGCAAAATTCAGGATTGAGGGGACGGTGAGAAATTAGTCTGAAAAGCTGGAGGCAAACTGTGAATAAGCATAATAAGCAACTACATGTTAGGGAAGAATGTTAAGAAAGAAGCTAACTTTCTAAGACCTGTGAATGCTTTTGTTTTGCCTAAAAATATCCTGAAAGCAATGTTCTAGGCTTTGATTAGACAGGGAAACAAATACAGGCACCACCTTTTAAAGGCTTTCTGTGTATTTCTCTCTTCCTTCATTTTCCTCTGTAGCCATCCTTCCTTAATTAGTCACAAGTAAAACTGAAGGAGAGCTATTTTAGAATTCACTTATTAAATAAAGGTTTATGTGGCCCTGTCCCTAATTATTAAATATAGCTGAGTTAATGCGTAATGTTTTTGTCATTAAAAAAAAAACTAAGTTATATTGCCTTTTGAAAAACACAAAAGAAAGCCTTTGATGATACTGTCTTTGAGCCAGTAGCCCTCAATTAAAAAACAACAGAAAGAAGATTCCTCATCCCAGAAGTGTGCAAAATAAACAATCACTTGCATAACAAAATTTTAAGAACTCAAAAAAGGAACCAAGGTAGATTAGATACCTGCAGCTGGAAACAGGGAAAGATGCAACAGTAACTACTAGTATGGCTCTTTAGCTTTTACAAAATACTTTTATGATACCTTATTTTATTTAATTATCACAATAGTGGTATCAGAAATACATAATGTTATCTCCACTTTACAGGTAAGGAAACTAATTTTTGTCTGTTATTCTAGAACCTTGAACAGTGCCTGATATATATAGTAGACCCTCAGTGGAAATTTGTCAAATAGATGGAAGAAAGGCTCAAGGAGATTATGTAACTCTGATAAGGCCGTATGGTTAACAGTGGAGTCAGATCTCAATTCAAAGTCTTTTGACCCTCAATCCTGTATCTTCACATTGTTTCATGCTGCTGAAAAGGAAAGAAGGGCAGGGTGACTGAATCTAACCTATTTTACAATCTTACATGAACCGGTTAAAACTTCTGAAATGCCTGCTGTCAAGCAACAAACACCTAGGCCCATATACATCCTCCTATTCTTAGTCATGCAGCACGGACATCCTTAGAGTTCAGGGACCTGTGGTATATGCTCACTTTATTCTCTCCATAGGTCACTGCCCTTTTAAAAACTACATCTTCCTGCAGTATTGAAGCAATGTCTGCAGAACAGAAAAGGCTTCTAGATCATCCTCTCCTTTCTCTAAAGAGATATTGTAGCCTTCTGATACCCAATTGCTTCTATGTGGGAAGCTAAAAAAATTAGGTAACAATTATTTTCTTATAAAAAAGGCAATTTCTCTTGCAAAAGATTTTCCACAATTCATTTAAATAGTGAGTGCCCCACTGCTTTTGAAATTATTCAATTTACAAAAACTCAATATACACAGCTTTTTCAGGATCATATCCACCACCTAGAGTGAAGTCATGGTTAAATGCCGTAGCCTCAAGACAGAGTTGCATCTGGTTTTTCTGTGTGTTTAGTGGCACTCCCACTATGTGTACACCTGTAAATCTTGTAGGACCTTCTGCAAGCTTATCAGGTGGCATTGTCATCTTTTGTTTTAGATTCCCACATAGATTTAGCCACAAGTCCCAATTCCCATCATTGATGAGGAAATACACACAGCAGGCATCACAGGATTAGCCTCTTTTTCCACGATAACATATGCTAGCAATACTGTAACAAAGAGGTACTGAATGAAGACCATTCAAAGGTGAGCTTTTCATTCCAGGAAATGTTTAGTCATTTATTGACATATGTCTCTGCTTCCAAAGGTTTACAGGCATTACCATATAGAAAAAAATTAGAGCTAATGCTTTCAAAAGAAAATGGCACAAAAACTGAACCATGGAAGTAATATAGTGCTGGAAAGGATCTTGGAGAATATATTTCAATCCTCTCATTTGACAAATTTTAGAAAATCAAAGTCCAAAGATGCAAAGTGGTTTATTTAAGAAGACATGGTGGCACTTTTTTTTTTTTTTGAGACAGAGTCTTGCTCTGTTGCCCAGGCTAGAGTGCAGTGGCCGGATCTCAATGCAAGCTCCACCTCCCGGGTTTACGCCATTCTCCTGCCTCAGCCTCCTGAGTAGCTGGGACTACAGGCGCCCGCCACCTCACCCAGCTAGTTTTTTGTATTTTTTAGTAGAGACACGGTTTCACCATGTTAGCCAGGATGGTCTCGATCTCCCGACCTTGTGATCCGCCCGTCTCGGCCTCCCAAAGTGCTGGGATTACAGGCTTGAGCTACCGCGCCCGGCCTGTGGCACATTTTAATGGAACATTTCTAACTACAACATCTTCATTCCCCAGGATAACCTATCTCTGTGTTCCCATAGCACCCTATGCATACTAATTACCATACAATATTAAAATCCTCTTTAAATGCCTGTCTTCCCCCATTGGACTGGAAGATTCCAATAGACAAGGCCAGTGTTTAAGTCATCCTTATATCCTTTGTAAATTTGAGGCAAAGGTATGCACATCCGGAAAACTTCCTATTAAGGCCTCCATTCCTTTTTGCTTAGCAAGATATTAAAAAGAACAAGGTTATTATAGATCTGAACTTGGGTACAGAAAGACAGTAAGCAAGCAACCTTACGTAGACAGGAACGCTAACGTAAAAATGGGTTCCTGAAAGGAAGGTCAGCATTACAGCACAGTCCTACCAACTTTATTAGACTGTTGGATTTTGATGATGAGGTCTCCAAGAGTCTTCTTCAACCATTTTATTTTATTTATTTTTTTGGAGATGGAGTCTTGCTCTGTCGCTCAGGTGGGAGTGCAGTGGTGCGATCTCGGCTCACCACCACCTCTATCTCTCCGGTTCTCCTGCCTCAGTCTCCCGAATAGCTGGGACTACAGGCACACACTGCAACAACCAACTAATTTTTTGTATTTTAGTAGAGACGCAGTTTCACTGTGTTGCTGGTCTTGAACTCCTGAGCTCAGGCAACCCGCCTGCTTCAGCCTCCCAAAGTGCTAGGATTACAGGTGTGAACCACCTGGCCCAGACTTCTTCAACCATTTTAGAATGAACGTTGCTGAAACAACAATAACACAAATGAACACAAACAAGGAATAGTGTAATTGCTGGTGTGGCTAATAGTGTGAGCGTGCTTACATGGTCTTTTTAAGCACTTACAGCTCCATGATGAGTCTTCAAAAGAAGCCAACACAAACAGTATTTTTCAGGAGAAAAAGAATTTGAGAAATCTCCTAAAAGAGCGACTTAAGAATAAAAAGAAACTTGAGTTGGAGTCAGATGTGAGTTTTAGTTCCCATTCTTTCACTAACTTCTTATTTGACCTTGGGCAAAGCATTCCATTTCTCCAGGCTAGATGATGATTCAGGATCCTTCAAGTTTAAATGCTATCATTATGAGATTAAAAGTCCCCACCAGTCCTTGAGATAGTAAGGGATGGAAAAATATAAAAGGTAAAGGTAGAAAATAGTAAAAATGGAGGGATACTGTAGTAGAGTGGGGAAAAAAAAAAAAAACCATGGTAGAGAGATTAAAGTTCTAGATTCTAGTTCTGGTTCTGCCATTAGCTAACTGAGTAACCTTGAACAAGCCATGTCCCCTCTCGAGATCAAGATTTCCCCATTTATAAAGTAACTCAGATGATCTTTCAGCTCTAATATCTGAGAATTCTAAAGTACAAGCAACTGCTGCTATGAACAATCAAATTCTGTGCAATCAGTATATTTAGGTTAGAAATAAGACGCTTAAGGTATTAAACAAAGAAGCCCCAAACCTTATTTGAGTGTTCGTTCAAGTTCAAATTCAAGTATTTTTTAGAGCCACTCACAAGCACTAGTTCAAGCAGACTGCTGTAATTTGAATTCCTCTATTCTTGATGAAATGCTCAAAGGCTGGCTAGAAAATAATGGAGACAGGTACACCTAGATAATCCAGCATTAATTCAGTCTCTTCATTGTCCCCTTCTTTTCTGCTGTTGTACTTTCCTTATGCTATCCACTGCCTGGACTGAGACAAACCTATCTCTTTTGATTCCAATTCTTCAGAGCTCAGTTAAAACCTCACTTCTTCTGAGAAACTTTCCATTCCCACTCTAGCCCAGATCCATCACTTAACTCTCAAACTTCTGCAGTATTACATTGCTATGTAAAGAGTAAATGAGATTGGTACAGAGCTTATTACATCTGGCATATGTTGTTCAATAAATGACAGTAGTTGGTGTTACTGCCACACCCTTAGCACTAATGGTATATCCTTTAGCTAAGTGCATCTAACATTTAATGTGATTATGAATCACCTAGGGATCTTATTCAAATGCAAATTCTGACTTAGTAGGTATGAGGTGGGACCTGAGATTCTGCAGTTCAAAATGCTCCTGGTTGATGCCAATGCTGTTGATCCAAAGGCCCAAGGGTTACTTTTTAGTAAAATTTTTTTAAAAAGTATTTATCTTATCTACCTATCTGGACAGTAAGCTCTTAGATGGCAGATACTGTGTCTCATTTTTCTTAGCAAATATCCCCTGGACAGAAAAGGTGCTTCATATATATCTGTTGACTTACATCTGCAGTCTAGACACTCAAGAGTACCTGTGCTATACTGAATCAAACACTGAAACATCGTGCCAGGATGAAAAGCTCACTTGATCACTGGGGTCAGAATCTCCGGAACAGAGGCAGGACAGAATCTGAGAGAAAACTTACCTCTTCACTAATAAGAGTATAACACACAGAAGACACAACATAAACACCTGTTTCTTGCTTAAGCACAATCATCACAGTGCAATCTTAATTGCATTTCAAATTTAGCCATGAACCTTAAAAGAGGACATTCATTTTCTGGCAATATTTTAAAAACACTAATAATAAATAATAAGGTATATAAAGAGCTTGATTTCATTTTTTTAAAAGCATAAATTTTTCAATAATTTTTTAGTGTGCAATTAATCTAAAGATCTCAAAAACAACCAATGAAAACATTTCCAGCAAAAGAAAAACATCTTCCAATTTTCCATCAACCTGGTCAGTGGTGGGGTCTCCAATTGCCCACAATAACAATGATAGAAATTCAAAGGAAACTGCGGTGTATTAAGGATGCTGAGAGGCTGCTTATTTTAAGCCCTTCTTTTACATCCCTTGTTATTTAAATGCTGTTCAAACCCTTTTTATTTTAGCATTCTATAACTCAGAGGGGACCAGTATTCTTAAGTTCTACTGAGACTACACTCTGACTTCCTATTTCAGCACCAGGAAAATAATATAGGGCATATACGATATCACTCATTGAATACTATCTAGGTAGATTAAACTGTGAGACAATTTTACTAAAATAAGCCTTCAGTGCAAAAATCACCTGTGTAAGTCACTGCGTTTGTCATGGCAAGCACCTGCTCCTTAACTCATACAGACTTTTCAATAAAATCACTCATCAATATTTAACTGAGATGTTTTTGACAAATTTAGGCCCATGTTAGAAGAGCAATTCTGAGAATTGTTATTAAGCACAGAAACACAGGAACACAGAACTACTGTCGAGAACTAGACTTGAACTGGGCTTATGAGTTTTAATAAATCAATGTTATTACTTCAGAGAAAATAGGAAAACAGTTGGGAGTCAGCCCATAGGAAAGTGGCTTCTATGACTTCCATCAGGACTTCTAGTCTCCAGGGCAAGACAAATTCTCTAGTTTATGCCAAATAGTCTTCCTAGAGAATACTATCCAAAGAGAGTTTCAAATCTTAAGCTACAGAAGCATTTATAACTAAACAGATCGCAGCAGCTTCATCATACCCATACAAATGAGTATCAGTACCTATCTATAGATACCTAACCGGCAATAAGACTCAAAACAAGTGCCTTTAATAGGATAAGAAATCAGGACAAGGTACAGAACAGTCAGATTCCTGCATAGAAAAATAAAGCACGAATGTCATTCTCATTTCTCCTCCTCCTTTTCTTGGCCTTTCTTAAAGACTCATCTTTTGTGAAGCTTTCTCCAATAACTCTGGCTCTCACTAACCACTCCATTTGTTGACTGCCTGAAACACCAGTCTCAACCAATAATTCTAGATTTCTTTTTAACTGTTTCATGTATCCATTTTGTGTCCCAAATTTGAGTGAGTTCTCTTAAAAGGCCCCCACACTGCCTAGAGGGAGCTTGTTATTAATATTGCTAATAATAATAGTGAGGCAACATAACACAGTGGAATGAAAGCATTGGAGTCAAACAGGCCTAAGTTCAAATCCTGCTTCTACCACTTGCTGGCTATATGATTGTAAACATACTACTTACCTTTCCTAAGCCTCAGCTTTGTGGAGAAAATGCAATGAGATACCATGCTGAGAGTACAGCATTTGGCATATAATGGATGCTCTGAATGAGCACCTTTACTAGCTTGGTTACCTTCCCTTCCTCCTTAATAAGCACTTGTTGATATGAACTCAGTCAGAGTAATTCTCCTAAGGAGAGCTGCCAGTGGCACTATCATATGCATTTACACTTTCCCCATTACCCTCTTCCATGTACCTTTGTCATTTCCTGGCAAAAGTCCTTTCCGATTTTCTACTCCACTCACTTGAAAAGGCCAACCACATAAGTCACCCAAGCATCTCCACATCTGCATCTCATTTCCACCACACCCACACGCCAGCACTCCCTCCCTCTGGATCTCCCAGAGAATGCTAGAGAGAGAAAGCAGTGAAGCAGCCAAAAGAGGAAATGGAGAGAAATAGCTCTGTGATCTCTCTGTGCACCCCTCCTGGGAAGAACACTCAGGTCCAGTCTCCAACCTCAACCCCTGTGAGAAAAAAACAAACAAAACCCTTGCTCATATTCCTGGAGAAAAGGCAACCCCAGATTTTTGGCCTCTTCATTTCTCAAAGCCCTTCACCTGTCAATTTCACCATCCCACCATTCCCTAGGTTAACTATAAAATAGAGCCGCTTTTAACTAATTTGTCTTAAGTGGACCTCATTCGTACTTTTACCAAACAGCAGCCTTCACCATTCTAAGTTGGAAACATGCTACCTATCCCTTTAAAAGAAAAAAAAAATTCTTGAAGTTTCCCATCTACTACATTAAGGCAGGTCTCCTTTTATTTGTGCCTCTTTAATGGTCCATAATATTTTACCAAGGTCTTCATCTTTCTGCTAGAAAAAGCCACCATTCACTTCCACACACCCCCCAGCACCACGCACATTTCAGAAAAACAAGCAATCAAAAAAAAACAAAAACAAAAACAAAACCACATGTCCCCTCCCTGCTGCACAAAATACAACAATTTTATTATTCATAAAGAGACTTCAGCCATGCTCTGGGGAACAAGCCCGTGTACACCTGGGCCACCACATCTGTGATTTCATCAACCTGATGTCAATACTTGATATCAGCCTTCATGGGTCCAGGTTAAAAAAAACCACGACCACCCTCTCCCTCCAAAATACCAATTTCCACTCCAAATTCACTCCGTGCTTCATGAAGTTAAACCTTTTACTTTAAACCCTTTTTACTGGCCCTAAATGTTCCTTCGGCCACCTGGGACTATTTCACCTCAGATTTTATGTGTCTAAGCTGACAGAGAAGTCTGTCCCCTCCTCTCCCCCCTAAAAAACTATTTCCTAAGAGCCTTTCCTGTTGCATAAAGTAGCTCCTTCTTGTATGTGACCCGGGGGACCCGGGGCAATTGCCTTTAATAGGCAATTTTAGCTTAGGGTTCGCCTTTCCGGGCTGATGGATGCCCTCCCTCATCCCGCAAATGCGCGCGCGCTCAGCCCCCACCTCCTCCCAGCGGGATCTCAGGGACCCTCCTTTTTATTGGTCTGAAACGTTTCCTCGGCGACCTGGGACCGTCCTCTCCTGGCCTGCGGCTGCCGGCGGATCCCGACCGCCGAGGGCGGCAGCGCTCGGCACCTACCAGTCGGCGTGCGGCTCGTCGACCACCAGCAGCACCTTGGCCTTCCTCGCGGCGGCGGGCGCGGGCGCGGGCGCGTCCACCAGGCCAGCCGAGGCGGCCGTCTGCTTCACAGCTTGGGACAGCGAGCTGAAGAAGCTGCTGCCCACCGACGGCGTCGGCGCGGGCTGCGGCACGGGCGCCGAGACGGGCGGCGGCCTTCGCTCCGGGCCCGGCGAAGCGGTCGGGGGCGCAGCCGAGGCCGAGGCCGCGCCCGGGCCGGGGGGCGGCGGCGGCTGCTGGGGCTCGGGCCGCTGCAGGTCGGTCATGTAGCCGTTGGGCAGGTTGGCGATGAAGCTGCTGTCCGACAGCCGGCGCCGCAGGAAGTTCATCATCTGGCTTGAAGGGCTGGGGGCGCGCGGGGCTACGGGGTCGGACGGCGCGGAGGGAGAGCGAGGGCGGAGGGCGAGGCTGAGGCGGCTGAGGCGGCGGCTGAGGCAGCAGAGACTCTGCCCCCGGCACCAGACCCCGCAGACAGCCGCGGCCGACTGGGCCAGGAAAGCCGGGCGGCGCGAGGCTCGCTGAGAGGGAGCGGGCGGGGCAGGGGCGGGGCCAGAGATAGCCCCCGCCCCGCGCCGCAGAGGCGGCCCCGCCCCCCTCACGGAGGGCACCTAACCGCATGTCTGGCGACTCTCGGGGCTTGCAGGAGGGGGCGACCCAGGCCTCCTGCAAGCTGAGCGTGACTATGCGGGGAGGGTGTGGGAGCCAGGCCTTCTCCCCAGAGGAAGGCAAAGGAACCAGAGTCCCCACCATCTTTTTGGTTGGAGAGAAAAAGAGCCGTGTCCCAGCTGAGATGGAGGCGAAGGAAACCGACCCCACTCCCTTTGGAAAGATAAGAGGTGTCAGCCTCCCTACGCGGAGGTGAGAACGAAAGGAGTCATCTCAGTCACGCGTGCGCACACGCACACATGCACGAACACCCTGTAGTGAGGAAGAAAAGAACCACCTCCTTTCCCAACGCTGGGGAGAAAGGTGTCATCTCCCCAGCCCCCAGAAGAGGGGGAAGGGAATAATCCGCTCTTACTAACACACACACACACCCCCTATGGTGAGACAAAAAAAGAAATACCTCTTCTAGGGAGGAAGACAGCCTCCTTACTCCAAGGAAAGGGGAGAAACAGATCCTCTCTACTCTGTCATGGAAGGAGGGGGATCCCCCAACCCCGCTGTTTCTTTCCTAGCATGCATTGGTGCATCCAGTGCTATACCAAGAAGAACATGTCTTCAAGATCTTTCTTTTGTTTTTTCCGTTTTATTCGTTGCCTTGACCTCTGTGAAGCCATTTCTGATGGCCACCTTCCTATGGGCACTCTCTAAATCTTGCGTGACTCTTGGACCTTTGGTTTTCATCTCTTATTGGATATACTTTCCCTTGTGTTGTAATGGAGCAGGACACAGCAGATGCACTTTGCAGCAGACCACCCTAGGTGATATGTGACCCTGGATCAGTAACCCCTGTGAGCCTCCCTCCTTGGCTGATAAAAGGGAATAGGTAACCCTTTTCAGAGTTGTTACCTGGAGTAAATAAGGTCATGTATGTAAAGCATCTGGTACACAGCAGTAGGTATTCCAGTAGTGGTGCCTGAATTCTTTTTTGAATTGGTTCAAAGTAAATATGTACTGGGCTGAATGGAGTCAGGGAATGGCTTGTCACTAATATTGGCGGGCAGTTCTTGCTTCCTACATCCCAGCTGGCACTCAACTCATGGCCTAGAGATACACAATTCAGCTCTGAGCCAGTGCTATCAGAGAGGTCTCCCAGTCAACTACAATGACACAGTGGTCTTCCTATCTACTATGTGCCTGGCACAGTGGTAAGAGCTGGAAAGGCTGAAATGAGTGGGAAGCGGCTCTTGTCTATTGCAAGTTCACGATCTAATTGGGCTGGGGGGTGGGGGAAGGATAGACGCAGGAACCACATAAGATGTGAGAAATGCTATCATACAGTTGGGCAAAGAGGTTTAGGAGGACTAAGGAGGGAGGGACTCGTTCTGCCTCTGAGGCTTAGGAAGGTCTCTCAGAGGAGGTAACATTTGAGGTGGATCTTGAGGCAGCTGTGTTTACCAGTAGAAAGTGAAGAAGGCAGGCAGGCAGGCAGACAGAGAAGGCATGGAGAAGGTATGCAAGTTGATGGCTCCTCCAGGAAGCCTTTCCTGAATCCTCCAGGGCAGGTTAAGTGTTCCATATCCTGTGCTTGGCTTTGTCATAGACCCCAAAGAAACTATCATACAATATTCTGGTGACTAGAATGTAAGCTTTTCTAGGACAGGATTATGTATCAGTTATCTCTGGGCTCCACACCAAACACAGGACCTGGCATGTAATAAGGACTCGGTTGTTTGAGAATTGAACTATAATCTTACCCAACTCGGTTTTTGTGTCTATTGGAGAATAAAACTGATAAGTCACTAATAACATAATTACATGAACTTAATTATTGCCCTTCTTTAAAAAAATTTTTGCTGAGATGGAGTTTCGCTCTTATTGCCCAGGTTGGAGTGCAATGGCGCGATCTCGGCTCACCACAACCTCCGCCTCCCAGGTTCAAGCGTTTCTCCTGCCTCAGTCTCCTGAGTAGCTGGGATTACATGCATGCGCCACCATGCCCGGTTAATTTTGTATTTTTAGTAGAGATGGGGTTTCTGCATGTTGGTCAGGCTGGTCTCAAACTCCCTACCTCAGGTGATCCGCCCACCTCAGCCTCCCAAAGTGCTGGGATTACAGGTATGAGCCACCATGTCCAGCCATCAAAGGCATGTATGTCTAATGGAGGGTTTCAGACACTGTGTCACTTCAATTTTGGGGGTGATAGGTTTCTTAAAACAATATTTCGCTAAGTCATTTCCCCAACCATTAAACTTACAGTATATGTATATGTTTTTAAAATCAACCAATTAACAGACGTGTTTTCATGCCTAATACATACAAGGCATTATGCTAGGGACGGGAAGGTAAAGGAGATTCAAGGATGAATAAAACCCAAGTTCTTAAGCAGACAGCTCATAAACATGTGAACACATAACTAGGAATAGCAGAGAAGCCTGTGAGTGACCTGAAAGTGGAGCAGGCAGTAAGTGTTAAAGAAGCCAGAGGAAGAAGAGATCTCAAGGAAAGGAATTTTCACAGAGAAAGAAAGGCTCAGGCCTTATAAAATGGGCAGAATTCTGACAGGCAGGAAAGAGTGAATGGAGAAGGCAACCAAGATAAAAGGGATAGCCAGAGCAAAAGCTATCCCTTTAAACTTCTTCAGTCTCCTCCTTGAAGGCAAAAACCTTGTCTGTGTTGTTTCTCACTGTCTTCCTTGAGCCTTCTGTGGCACTGCCGTATGCATTCTAGTGTTCGCAGGGGTGGCTCTGAGAGGCTGTACTTATGCATATGTTGATGTTGCTAGTGTCTATCCAGCTTCTCTTTTTAGATTGCAAGCCCCTCAAGGTGAGGGATTCTGTCTTCTGATTTTCTCAGAATGATCTACAAAGCCTCTAATACGTAGTAAGTGACCCAGTTGTGGGAGCTAGATCAGAATGTTCTCTAAAATGTTATTTTAGAGCCCTTCATAGAAACCATGGAGGCCTACAAGATCATTTAAAAATGTTTATCAAATATTCTACTAATTTATTACATTGTTTTCTGGTAGGTTTTAATAAGAATATTATTCTTGTGGAAGAACAGACTGTTTTCTTATAATTGGGCATAAATGGTCATTGATTAGTTGTGTCTGATCAGAAGTTTTCATTAGTTAGTACAACTGTAAATCACATTTGCTTAAATCAGTATCTTCCGGCTTGCAGTGAGTCCTTGCCAAGAAGTGTATTTGCATGCTGCAGAAACATGCAGTGCATCGTGTCTTATGATAAATGGGCTATAATGGCAACCTTTCCCTTATCCTTACTTGTGGATCTGGGTTCCCGATGCAGGTAGAACATAGCACTATTACTCTATCTATGCTCTACCTTTTACCTGGAATATGAAGGGAGAACTGGATTTGAACTCAAGAATGTCTACAAAATATGAAAATTTCTACCTATCTCCCTCTTGAGACCAAGCAGCATTTTCCCATCATCTCCAGGTAGAAGGCATTTCTCCCAGAGCAATCTGTGAAGGGGGTCTCTCTCACCTTTCTTCGTCCCTCGGTGACTGACTTAGCCAACTGTGAGAATCTCAGCAGTCTTCTCCAGTTCTAGAAGCCCAGGATTCTTTGAGGTCCTTCCTTTGTAATCTTTATCTTGCCACTGAATTTTGAACACAATTAAGCATCTGGCAACTGCAGATGAAAGAATCCGGCTAAAATCGAGAACCAATTTAAATGCTTTATCACCTGATTTTTCTCTTCCCTTGAGCAACAGTACAGCTGAGATAGCTCACAAAGAGAGAGGCTGGGTACGTGACTGAGGAGCAATTTTGTCTCTGTAGGCAGAGCTCAGAAACCTAGCTTAAAGGAAAGCCTGGTGCCTGGAGCCACTTGGCAAAATGCTTGTTGTCTGGGTTTCCTCCCAAACAAGAAAGGAAACCATGACATCCTTGGCTCCTGCTCACTACCCAGGGTCAGGGAGCCCGTTTAGACTCACCTACTCTAGAGGAAAGCAGAAATAATCTGAAAATCAGAAATTGTACATCCTAGTCCTGCTCCATCACTAATTGGCATTGCAATTTTCCACAAGTTGCTCTGGTCTCTGGGCCTCATATGCAAATGGAGAGTGAAAGTGTCTGCCTGACTTGCGCCTCTCATAAAACAATCTGGCAAGCACTTTGAAAGGGACAAAGGTGTACCAGAAGAGACATCATTATTGCCTTCTACACCATCTTGTTACCTGTCATTTTGGAGACCCCGATGATGAGAGTTTGTCATCTCCATTTAGATGGTCCTTCTTGACAATGCTGATAGCAGCCTGTAGATACCTTCTTCTACCTCTGTATAGAGTCAGCAGAGGACGACTATGCCCTCACATTAACTCTCAAAAGGTGGTCTTGTCAGCTGGGCCAGTTTGCTAAAATTAGAAATCAAACAAATATAAGTTCAATTCCCCATAACTATGCTTCATGTTAACTGTGTGACTTTGAGCGAGTCATTTTTAGTCTTAGTTTCCTCATTTGTAAAAGAATGATGATAATTATCATAACTATCTTGAAGGACTATTGGACTAAAGAAGATCAATTATATGAGTGTATTTTATAAGCTGTAAAGGCCTGTGCAAATGTTAGCTATTAATATTTCTGCCTCCCAGGGAACCACAGAGCTCACTACCACTACAACTAAAGTACAAAAAAGGATTCTCCCCACACACACTTATCCCAACACTAAACACCCAAGAGAATTCAGACAGGCGTGAGTTTGACCCTCTTGCAGGGACTGTCAGGCTTAGCCATACTTGCTAAAATAAATGCAACAACCACTTCAATGAATGGCTTCTACCTTCCTGAGTGACCTTGAACAAGGCATTTTACTTTTCTCTCCCAGCTTCCATTATCTGGCCTGGAAAATGAAGCAGAGGGAGATGAGCTAGGTGATCCCCAAGGTCTAGTGTTACCAGATTCTCTGGGCAGAGCCCCCCAGGGGGAAATGAGCACCTGATATCACCAGGCTGAACCAGGGAATACAGGAGCAACCTCTGTGGAACAAACACTGAACACTGGCAGATGGTTTTGGAGAGAGAGAGAGAGAAACAGGGGTGCCCAAGAGAAGCATGGGTGACGTGAATTCTAATTCCAAGTCTACCGTGACTTAAGGGAGTCAGAAATGGTCCCTTTGCCAAGTCACTATTTTTCCGACATTGTTGAGACACAGTAAGAACTGCAACTGATTAGATGCTGACCACATGCCAGAAACTGCCCATGTGCTGAGTTAATCCCCCACGAGGGAGATGTTACATATCCCCTTTTTACCAGTGAAGCAATTTAGACTCAGAGAGGTGACACTAACTAACGTAAGATCTTAGAACTAAAAAGTTGCAGAGCTAAAAGGCAGGTCTGGCTGTCTGCAAAACCCATGAGATTTTGTATTAGGAGGTACTGACGGACCCCTAAGAAAGTTGCCATTCTTCATCAGCTTGCTTAATAAACACATTTATCAGAAGCTGTAGGATAAATAACACGCCCTCCTTGTAAGCGTTCCGGCTACCTCCCTCTGCCCAGAGTCCATCAGAGGCTTGATACAGCAAGGACCTTGTACACACATTTCTGCCCAAGAAACAAGCTAACCTCTAGCAAAAAGAATCTAGCTAATGAGACACCACTCCCCCGCAGTACACCCCACTCCTACTCCCACCCAGCTAGGACCACAGCTCCCCACAGAGAAGCTCTGGCCTCTTGTGGGATGCGGGTGTATTGGTTGTTGCCATGGTGATGGAGGAGCATCTCTGTTATGCACACGTGAGCAGCAGAGTGGGTTTCCCCCGCCTGGGAAACTCAGAAGACTCATCAGAGGTTGTTTTTCAGCAGAGGTTGTTCTTCAAACCGCTTCAAGGGTGAATGAAAGAGCAGCCCTTTCACTTAGTATTCAGTCCACCCCAGAGACAGTGCTGGGCCTCTGTACAAAGTCTATGCAGAAGGCAACCCCTTCCCTCTACTCCCAGTACAGTTTCTGTTCAATGGAGGTGTCTTCCAGGTGGTAGGAAGAGATACTTAAAGGATATCAATAAATGAGCTGCTGTATTTACAGGCAATGTGCAGTCCCTGACCCCTCAGTCCTGCCTGGCCACTCCTAGATTGTGGAACAATTAGATTTTTAGAGTCAGACCCATGTGAGTTTATATCTTGCCTCAGCCACTTAGCAATCTCATGCAATTTATTTAATGAGAGTCAGTTTATTTATCTGTTAATTGGGATTAGTCGTTCTTTGCAGAGTTGTTGAAGAAAATTAAATGAGATAATATATAAATAGTGCCCAATACGGAATCTGGCAGTATGCTTCTGGTACATATTCATGAGAGCAGTTACTTTAAAGAAAGAAAGATAATGAAACATGTTCTGATTTGGAAACAGATATGTCTGAATCACTGGTCCATCACTTAATAGCCTAATGTGTAACATTCTGGATAATATTTTCTTTTGAGTGTGTTTCCTCAGATATAAAATGAAGAGGTTAGTCCCAGCTACTCAGGAGGCTGAGGTGGGAGGATCATTTGAGCCTGAGAGGTCAAGGCTGGAGTGAGCTATGATCATGCCACTGCACTCCAACCTGGGTGACAAAAGTGAGACCTCTTCCCAGAAAAAAAAAAAAAAAAAAAGAGGTTAAGATGACCTACGAGATTCTATGTGAAGATTTTGCTGTGAAGGTATAGGTGAAGGTATAGGTATAGCATCTCTCCTAGGAATCTGAGGATTTGTTTTAAAAAGAAAAGAAAGAGGTGCCCTCCTCTTTACTGGTGAGATGGCATAAGATCATGGCAATAGCCACTTTTATTGAGCATCCTCTGTGTGCTTACCACTGACACATGCTCCACATTCGCTCTCTCATCTAATCCTGCTAACAGCCCTATGATGTGGGCATCATTTTCCCAAATTTGCAGTAGAGAAGGATGGGCAACTTGTTAGTAAGTTGAGAAATAAAAATGAACAAATCCTAACCTTGCACTTACCGTATCTGTACATTGAGAAGAAATTTGCCTCACCACCACCCCCATGACACCACATTGTATGAGTTCCTGCATGAGTGTCCCCAGAGAAAGGTTCCTTAGTACCAGGGCTAGCTCTGAGCAGATGGCCCCATTTCTTCTCTTGAAAACAGCCAGCTCCAGGAATCTCAGAAAACAGAGTCATAGTCCAAGGTCTCACACTTGACTGTTGTCTCAATTAGCAGGATTCTGCCAGGGAGCCTGTGAGCACTTTCTTCCCATCCTTCCCCTTCACATGCATGTTTGCAGGATCTGCCAGCATGCAGGAGTGCTGGAGATACCTGGCTGGCTTGCCTGCCCTCTGTTCCTGCCCTCTCATCAGAAGTGAGTCAGGATTCCTACATCCTGATTTTTATCTTCTCCCTGCACTGCCAGTGTCAAGAGAAAGTCTTTTTTCATCTCCAAAATAGCATCTGGTCCATTTGAAGCAGGCTGGCTGTAGGCTGTCTGCCAGCACCCTCATTTCTTGGCGGATAGAAGGCATCCCCCATCCAATTATCTAAAAGTCTCCTTGCCTAATGATTCAGCCAACCCCTCCATCATGAACCTGTCCTGGGAATCCTAAAGTCACCTTGAACAGATCAATAATAATGATGAATGCATATATTGCCTTGAATTCTTACATCATTTATACAAGGTAGGGATCACACTGCTATTTAAACAAATGAGGAAACAGAAGCTCAAAGAGAGGAAGAGGCTCCCCCAAGGCCACAGAGTCAATGACAGAAGAACTGAGATTCAAACTCTGATTCTCAAGTTTAAGAGGAAGAGTTGAACACTCACTAGCCACTTGCTTTTCCAACAGGCCATAGTGAGCACTTGGAACATGCTTGGGATTAGAGAGCATGGCAGCCAAGGGTTCCAGAAAATCAGCCCCTGTGTCATATCTAATGCACCTCCACACCTTTGCCCAGTCTCTTCCTTCTGCTTGGGGTAACCTTCCCCTGCCTTGCAGCACGGTGCAATGGAACAACCACAGAGCTGTTTTGGAATCCTAATTGTACCAACCACAGCTTTATAATCTCAGGCAATTCATCTCATTTCCCTGAGTTTTTTTTTTTTTTTCCTCCTCTGTAAAACAGGGTTATCCACTTCACAGTGTTGTCGTGAGGATTTGAGCTCAAAGAGCCTAGCATGGTGCCTGACAATTAGCAGGTGCTCATGATTTTAACCCATCCTCCCAAATGCAGCTCAGACACCATTGCCTCTGGGAAGCCCTCCTGACTGCCTCCCTCCTCTGTGCCCTGACATTCATTCATTTTTTTTCTCTCTTAATTCAACATAAATAACTCAATCATAGTACTCAGCGTGCAATATTGTGTCTGTTGGGTCATGTTCCATTTCCCCCATTAGACTGGGCTCTTTCTCAGGGCAGAGATTTTGTCTGAGTCATCCCTGAATCTTGACTGCCTAGTCCAGGGTATGGCAGGAGGAAGAAAGAGAGAAAGAAAAGAAAAGGGAAGAAAGAATAAAATTTAAAAGAAAAAAGGAGGAAGGAAAAGAAAACAAAACACAGGAAAACCCCCTCCAAAAAAAAAATCACCTCTCTGTATCTAGGCAGACAGAAAAGCACCTGGTCTTGCCCATCTTCCTCTGCAAATACCTCCCAATTTCTCCAATGACAGGAGCCGGCAAGACAGGAATATCAATGACCGCCTGAATAGGAAGCCTTAGATGAGCCCCACACCCCGCGTGGGGACAGGCAAGTGATGAGTGGTAAGGCACAGCTGCAGAAAGGAAAATTCCGGTCTGTGCAGCTGATGGGGATACAGTGCAGACCCAGGGCTTGTAACAGTGTATACAGGCAGTTGGCTGAACAAGCTCCGCCCACCTCCAGCAACTGCAACTGCAGCCCCAGCAACAGCTGAGCCTGGCAGGTGACAAGACAGCTGCAGACACAGCAGGAAGGCAGGTAGCTCGCCAATGTGGGGGCCTGAGCCCCAGAGCTCCACAGAGCTGGAACTTGGAGCTCCAAGCCTTGGTCAAAAGCAGCAGGGGAAAGAAGGTCTTCTTTCTCCTGGCTCTCCAGACAGTGCTCCTGCCACTACTGAACCATGTGAGGGACTTCTTAAAAAGTCCATTCTAATCCCACCAACCTCCACAGAGAACAATGCCACTTCTTAACAAGGGAGTCATGATTCTCCATACTACCTTTCTAGCTCATCCCCTGGCCTTCCTTGAACTGCTCTTCAGCCATACTCGATATATTTCTATCCCCCAAACAAGGCATCCTCTGTGAGACGTCTGTGCCTTTGCGGATGCTGTTCCCTTTTCCTGGCATGCACTCTGTCCATGCCCTGCTGTGTCAGATTCAGTTTCCCAGAAGCAGATTCTGAGACCAGGATTTGAGTGCAAACACAGACATACCTTGTTTTATGCACTTCACTGTATTGTGCTTTGCAGATACCGCATTTTTTATGAATTGAAGGTTTTATGGCAACCCTGTGTTGACCAAATCTATTGGTGCCATTTTTCCAACAGCATGTGCTCACTTCATGTCTCTGTGTCACATTTTGGTAATTCTCACAATATTTCAGAATTTTTCATGGTTATTATATCTGTTATGGTGATCTGTGATCAGTGATTTTTTTTTTTTTTTTTTTTTTTTTTGAGGCGGAGTCTCGCTCTGTCGCCCGGACTGGAGTGCAGTGGCCAGATCTCAGCTCACTGCAAGCTCCGCCTCCCGGGTTTACGCCATTCTCCTGCCTCAGGCTCCCGAGGAGCTGGGACTACAGGCGCCCGCCACCTCGCCCGGCTAGTTTTTGTATTTTTAGTAGAGACGGGGTTTCACCGTGTTAGCCAGGATGGTCTTGATCTCCTGACCTCGTGATCCGCCCGTCTCGGCCTCCCAAAGTGCTGGGATTACAGGCTTGAGCCACCGCGCCCGGCCAGTGATTTTTTTTTATATACATTACACAGTTCGGAAGCTCCTGAGAACATGTGCCCCCATCAGTGATCTTTGATATTACTATTGCAGTTGTTTTGGGGCACCACAAACCACACCCATATAAGATGATGAATTTAATTGATAAATGTTGTATGTCTTCTGACTGCTCCACTAACCGCTCCTTCTTAGCCCATCTCTCTCCCTCTCCTCGGGCCTCTCTATTCCCTGAGACACAGCAATATTGAAATTAGGCTGACAACCCTACAGTAGTCTCTAAGTGTTTAAGTGAAAGAAGGAGCATAAATCTCTCACTTTAAATCAAAAGCTAGAAATGATTAGGTTTAGTGAGGATGGCATGCCAAAAGCCGAGACATGTCAAAAGCTAGATTTCTTGTGCCAAACAGCTAAGTTATTCATGCAAAGGAAAAGTTCTAGAAGGAAATTAAAGTGCTACTCCCATGAACACAAGAATGATAAGAAAGTGAGACGGCTTTATTGTTGATATGAAGAAAGTTTAAGTGATCTGGATAGAAGATCAAGTCAGCCATAACATTTCCTTCAGCCAAAGCCTAGTCCAGACTAAAATCCTATCTTCAATTCTATGAAGGCTGAGAGAGGTGAGGAAGCAGTAGAAGATAAGTTGGAACCTAGCACAGGTTGGTTCATGAGATTTAAGGAAAGAAGCCAACTCCAGGATATAAAAGTGCAAAGTGAAGTGGCAAATTTTGATGTAGAAGCTACAGCAAGTTATCCAAACACTCCAGCTAAGGTAACTGATAGAGTTGGCCACACTAAATAAAAGATTTTTAATGTAGACAAAACAGCCTTCTACTGGAAGCAGATGCCATCTAGCACTTTCATAGTTAGAGAGAAGTCCACGCCTGGCTCCATAGTTTCAAAGGACAGGTTGACTCTGGTGTCCAGGACAAATGCAGCTGGTGACATTAAGTTTAAGCCAATGTTCATTGACCATTCCAAAAATCCCTGGCCTTTAATAATTATGCTGAATATACTGTCTGTCTGTGCTCTACAAATGGAACAACAAAGCCTGGATGATAGCACATTTGTTTACAGCATGAGGTGCTGAATATTTTAAGCCCACTGTTGAGACCTACCACTCAGAAAAATAAAAATATGATTTCTTTCAAAATACTGCTGCTCATTGACAATGCACCTGGCCACACAAGGGCTATGATAGAGATGTACAAGGAGATTAATGTTGTTTTCATACCTGTTAACACAATATCCATTCTGCAGTCCATGGATCAAGGAGTAATTTTGACTTTCAAGCCCTATTATTTAAGAAACACATTTTGTAAGACTATACCTGCCATACATAGTGACTACTCTGATGGACCTGGGCAAAGTAAATTGAACACCTTCTGGAAAGTATTCACCATTCTGGATGTCATTAAAAACATTCATGATCAACGGGAGGTCAAAATGTCAACATTAATAGGAGTTTGGAAGAAGTTGATTCCAGTCTTCATGGATGACTTTGAGGGGTTCAAGGCTTCAGTGGAGGAAGTAACTGCAGATGTGGTGGAAATAGCAAGAGAGCTAGAATTAGAAGTAGAGCCTGAAGATGTGAGTGAATTGCTGCAATCTCATGATCAAACTTGAATGGATGGGGAGTTGCTTTTTATGGATGAGCAAAGAGAGTGGTTTCTTGAAATGGAATCTACTGGTGAAAAGGCTGTGAACATTGTTGAAATTACCACAAAGGATTTAGATTATATAAACTTAGTTGATAAAGCAGCAGCAGGGTTTGAGAAGATTCTTTCCAGTTTTGAAAGAAGTTCTACTGTGGGTAAAATGCTATCAAACAGCATCACATGCTACAGAGAAATCTTTTGTGAAAGAAGAGTCAATTGATGTGCCAAACATCATTGTTGCCTTATTTTTAGTAATTGCCACAGCCACCTCAACCTTCAGGAACCACCACCCTGATTAGTCAGCAGCCATCAACATGGAGGCAAGACCCTCCACCCCAGAAAGATTACAACTTGCTGAAGGCTCAGATAATTATTAACATTTTTTAGCAATATTTTAAAATGAAAGTATATACATTGATTTTTAGACATAATTCTATTACACCTTAATAGACTACAGTATAATGTAAACATAACTTTTATATACACTGGGAAACCAAAAAATTCATGTGACTCACTTTATTGCAGTGGTCTGGAACAGAACCCACAATATCTCAGAGATATGCCTATTGTTTACTTAAGAGGCGATCCCAAAAAGTGCTACTGGGAGCATGGACAGGTGAGACAGGGAAGGGAAGGAAGCCAAAAAAAGGTGTCTTAGTGAGCTGGTGACCACGCTGGGCAATTGGGGTCCAATCCCACTGAGAACCTTGGTAGATATTGTAGGACACATCTTGGAGCTAGCCCACCAAGGGATGAGAAAGCGCAGCATTTATCCACCAAATCCCATTCCAAATTGCTTGAGAAGCGCTCTTAGGAGCATTAACTCCCCCAGCAGCTGCCCTGTGCAAGAGCCAGGCACATCCCTGCACCACATCAAGTTCTCAGCTAGAGAGTAACAGGACATTAGTACCATCTGCTACTCTTGCTAATCTAGCTAATTCTCCCCCGCCATCATTTAAGAGCCAGCTCAAAAGTCATTACTTCTAATCCCAAACAAATTACACAGCCCCCTTCTCTGCATCCCCAGAGCATGTGGAACACAATGCCATCCTAGTACATTATAGTGACTTTCTTTTTTTTTTTTTTTTTTTTTTTTTTTTTTGAGACGGAGTCTTGCTCTGTCGCCCAGGCTGGAGTGCAGTGGCCGGATCTCAGCTCACTGCAATCTCCGCCTCCCGGGTTCACGCCATTCTCCTGCCTCAGCCTCCCGAGTAGCTGGGACTACAGGCACCCGCCAGGTCACCCGGCTAGTTTTTTGTATTTTTAGTAGAGACGGGGTTTCACCATGTTAGCCAGGATGGTCTTGATCTCCTGACCTCGTGATCCACCCATCTCGGCCTCCCAAAGTGCTGGGATTACAGGCTTGAGCCACCGCGCCCGGCCATTATAGTGACTTTCTATCTGCCTCACTGGACCATGAGCTCCTCTAAGGCAGGAAGTATGACTTATCATTTTTGCATCCTAGCTCCTAGCACAGGGTGGCACATAGATAGCAGGTGCTCATTAAATTTAAGTGATGGTTGAGAATGCTAACAAACATTAACTAATCCCAGTACTAGCTGTAGAAGCAGTTAGAGGGGTTTTCTTGGGGGGGCAAGATCCCATTTTTCTGGGAAGACATTGTATATCTCATTATCTTTCATGAATTGAGGAGAAAATAGTGTGACATCTTTAGAAAGTATAATACTGAATGCTACCTGAATTTCCTCAAGGTGATCAATTATCAGGACATCAAAGATAAGTCTATCCAAAGAGTCTCAGATTGAAGCAACATAAGCTTTAACATGCCATCTTCTGCCCTGCTATGGACATCTCACAGTGGATGAAAAGGCATTAGATGCATACAGATTTGTAGTTGTTTATAATATACATAACATCAGCAACCTGTCTTAGTATCCATGGCACCATCCTAGAGGTGCCCTGGTATACTGGTATAATGGATAGGGCATCTCTGTCCCAAAGGATCTGGTCTTTGCATGCAAGCTAGAGACAGAAACTGAAACCCAAGTCAAATCAGATGTGAAGTTTCCCAAGACAGCCCGAGGCAACAGAGCCAGAATGAAGACTGTAAATTTGTTGCCAAAACAACATCAAATTAGGAAATATGAGGGAGAGAAAAAAATTATTTATAATAGCAATTTTAAAAGATGAATTATCCATCAATAAACTTAACAAGATGTGTGCAAATTCTTTTTGGGAAAAATATTAACATTACTAAAGGACACCAAGGAAAATGAACCAAAAAAAGTATATCATGTTCTTGGATATGAAGACAATATCATAAAGATGTCATTTCTCTCCAAATTAATCTGGAAATGTAAAGCAATTTAGATAGAAAAAAAAAAACAGATTTTTTGTTGGGGCAGGGATTGGGGGAAACTAGACTCTGAAATCCATACAGAAAACTAAACTGGAAATACCAGGGAGAATCTGAAAAAGAACAGTAGAAAGAGAGGAACTGACTACATCAGTATTAAAACTGGTATTAAGCTGCAGTAATTTAAAGTGTACTTGTGCATCAAGAAACAGATCAATAAGTGAAAAGCTCAGAAATAAAATTAAATGTATCCAGAAATCTACTATACATTAATGTGGCATTTCAAATCAGTGGGGAACAAAATTATTCAATAAACTTTGGAATAATCAATAGTTAACTTGGGAAAAACTTGTTAGGTCCATATCTCACACATTACATTAAAAAAAATCCAGATGGATCCCAAAATAATGGAGGAAAATAATAGAAGAAAATAGAGGAATTTTGTTTTATAATCTCAGAATAAGGAATAGCTGTCTAAGAATGACCTTTCACAGAAGTCATGAAATTTAAAAATTTATCAATTTGACTACCATGTTTCTCCATGGAAAAAACCTTCACAAATCCAAACGGCAAAAGACAAAATGAGAAAAATACTAGCAATTCCTACCATAGGCATAGGACAAATGATATATTTTAAAATATTTCTTCAATATATTAAAAGCATCTACATTTCAATAAAAACGAAAAACAACGTTAAAAGAAAACAAAATGAAAGACAAGTTAACTTTAGCAGAGTTAAATGAAAAGTTAACAAATTAAAGTTAGACAAATTAAACAAGAGTTTAATTGAACAAAGAATGATTGGCAAATTGGGTAGCACCTAGAACCAGAATAGGTTCAGAGTGACTCACGGGATGCCACTGGTCAGATAATACTTATAAACAGAAAAAGGAGCATGAATTAGTACAGCAAAGAGAAGCGAGGTACAGAAATAGCTGGATTGGTTATGGCTGGGCTTTTGCCTTATTTGAAGCCGGTTTGAACATTTGGCTGCCTGTGATTGGCTGAAGCTCGGCCGCTTTGATTGGCTGAGACTGGGCTACTTGTTCCAAGAGTACGTTCCAGTCTGTTTACACATCACGTTAGGTTACAATTCCCTATGTATGGAGAAAGCTTTAGGCCACACTTAGAATATGTAAGAAGACAGCTTTAGACTAAACTTAATACCAACAATGTTATAGCAAAATAGATAATGGACATGAAAGAAAGGAAATACAAATGGCTTCTAAATCACACATAATAAGAGAACTGGATGACTAAGGGAAATTTCCATATGCTCTTTCATATTTCTAAATTTTGTACCATTTGCCTATACTACCCAGTTTAACACACACACACACACACACACACACACGCTCAATAAAAAAGAACAAACAAAACTGATTTTTAGTAATAGTAAAATTCGGAGTACTATCTGAAATGACAGCTGTGGGCATCTAGGGTATATGTGGAAAAGCAAGTAATAAAAGATGGTAACTGAGGGAGTTAAAAGAGTTAAAAGCAGGTTAAGGGAGCATGTCAATGGGGTAATCATTCACACAGGCTTTGGGTTCAAGTTCCAGATCCACTTTGCGCTAGCTGTGTGACCTTGGTAATTGCTTTCACGTCTGTGATCCTCAATGTACTTATCTGTGAAATGAGAATAATCATTGTAATTACTGAGGTCAAAAGAAGTGATGCATGAAAAGTGCTTAGCACAATTTTTGGCACATAGTAAGCACATGAAGGGCACCTTGAATGTGCTCAGAAGAGAGTGGTCATGGTAGCTTAGTGGCTATGCAGGATAGAAACAGGGTCCTAGACCTGTGACTTCCCCAGCTTGACTGTGAGGCTACATCTGCACCTCCTGTCTGGCAGTGACAAAGCCACCTCCTTTAGCTCAGAAGATCCATAAGAAATAGACACCTTAAATCCTCTTTTGCAGTCATCTCTTTATTTCCCAAAGCCTCTGTTACCGAAGAATTAACAGATTTTTGTTGACTTGCACAGAGCTCTCCTGCCCTGACTTCTCTTGGAGAATTCCACTAAGGTTCCAAATATATTAATCCACAATTGTGGCTCAATTCAGCTTGCAGTAGGAGTTCAGTGTGCGCATGTTGCACTCTGCCATGGCTGTTTCACCGGTGGTCCTGTCAACAAGGCCATTCCACCCACTCATTGAATTCCTTCCAGGCCTTAAAAGCCAATTATAAATGGTAGCTGATACCCTGGGAGATCCCTCAAGGCCAGTGTATCGCCACTGCTATCTGATCCTAACCTATCCCAATCGATCCTACCTCTCTGGTCTGAACTCCTAACTCCATTCCCTGACTTTGATCCCTACCTCTGCCCCCTTCTACATTTTTGTATCTTGTCTTTCCTCTTGACATTTGGATCTCAGGGCTCCTGAATAATTTTTGATTTGCATAGCCATTGTAGAAGTTAGGGACTGTATCTTTGCTCCCCATTAAGGAGGACTCATATAAGGTTTGTCCCCAACAGAATTGTGATGAAGACACAAGTTTGTCTCTACTGCTTTCCCATCTCATTTCAGGGCCCCTAAATCCAGAGTTGATGCTTCTGCCCCACCTGGCACTACTTACAATGCTTCGCTCTGAGCTGACAATCACCAGTACCCTTAAGACATCAGCTGAGAAGGTTTAAGAATGATTCCCCCCATCCTCATAAGGCTATGGATTTTCCAAGAAGTTCTGAGAACCAGCAATGCCTGCAAGACCTTGTGGAAATTTCTTACTGTATTTTCTAGCATTCCCTTCCCCAGGCTTTTCTTGGGTAGTTTCTCTTATACTCCATTCACATGGCTGCTGTGTTTTTTGTTTTGTTTTGTTTTTTTGTCTTTTGTTTTGTTTTTTTGTCTTTTGTTTTTTGAGACAGAGTCTCACTCTGTCACCCAGGCCTAAGTGCAGTGGTGTGATCTCAGCTCACTGCATACTCAACATCCTGAGTTCAACTGATCCTCCCATCTCACCCTCCTGAGTAGCTGGGACTACAGGCAGACACCACCATGCCCAGCTAATTTTTGTATTTTTTGTAGAGACAGAGTCTATGTTACTCACCCCAGTATCAAACTCCTGGGCTCAAGTGATCCTCCCACCTCAGCCTCCCAAAGTGCTGGGATTACAGGCCTGAGCCACAGCTCCTGGCTGGCTGCCATGTTTTGATGTGACTCACTATCTTGATAACAGTTAGTTGGTTCACCTGACCCAGCCCAACCCAGTCAGTCTTTCCTTGAGAATTTTAAAAAAAAAAAAAAAAAAAAGAAAGAAAGAAAACTAAAATAGAGAATAATAATTAGTTGTTATGGTTGAGGGAGCTATAAGGTAAAAACACAAGGCTTATCCACAACCCTTTTGACCACCCGGGTCAGTTCAGGTCTTTGTTTTATTATTTGGTTTCCTTTGCCTCCATCTCAGCTGGGTCAGGACGCTTTCTTTTTAAATTTTTATTTTATTAATTTCTTATTTGTTTTGAGACAAGATCTGCTCTGTCGCTCAGACTATAGTGCAGTGGCACGAGCATGGCTCACTGTAGCCTTAACCTCCCAGGCTCAAGTGATCCCAATGCCTCAGCCTCTCGAGTAGCTGGGACCACAGATGTGCGCCACCACCCCCAGCTAATTTTTTTATTTTTTGTAGAGATAGGATCTTACTATACTGCCCAGACTGGTTTCAAACTCCTGGGCTCAAGCAATCCTCCTGCCTCGGCCTCCCAAAGTGTTAGGATTACAGGCATGAGCCACTGTGCCCAGCTAGTTCAAGTCTTTAGAGGAGCAGGTGCCAAGGTGGTATTAGACATAGAAGAGATTTCTTAGGGAAACACCTTTAAAGGGTAAAGGGGAAGAAGCAAGAGAAAGGCAGGGAGAGAGAACCTCAGACTGCGATGCAGCTCTGACATCTGAAATGAGAGAGGGAAGGAAGGAAGATTGGTTAGGAAGAGCCTCAGATTACAGCACAGTTTTAAGAAAGTTTTGGCCAGGGCTTGGAGAATTGCAGAGCCAAAGTTGCCCATTGAGCCAGGCTTGGTGGTGTGTCCATGTGGTGCCAGCTACTTGGGAGACTGAGACAGGAGGATCACTTGAGCCCAGAAGTTCAAGACCAGCCTGAGCAACATAGGAAGACTCATCTTTTTTAAAAATACACATTAGAGGACTAGACCAGCAATAGACCCACAACATGTTTACTCATTGACCAGAAACAGTGTGAAGGAAATGTGTCCTCAGCAAAATGCTACTGTGAATCCAGGGGGGTACAACTAGGCCTTTCAGCCCACTCTGCTCCCCACAGCAGGCTCTCTTAAAGGAGTCTAGTGGTCCAGTCATCCAAGAAGCAGATACCAAGACATAATTCAGTGTGCAAGGATGCTATTAGGTGGAGAGGAAATGGGGAAGGGAGCCAGGGAAGGATGGGAGAACCGTTGGACTGCAATACAAGTTAAACCCCAGGTCAAAGAGAGTGAGAAGGAGCATCCTGAACTACCATGCGGTCCAAGGAAGGCCTGACAATGTTGCTGGGAAGTCCTCAAGCCAAAATTGGTCTTGAGGGGTTCCGGGTCTTCCAGGAATGGATGTGCTTTCCTATTTCTGACACACACAGTCACTGGCTGGGAGCAGCACATGGAAAGCATCATCTCAACACAAAAACAGGCAATGAATTTCAGCAGCTGGGGAGAGAGGTTCATGAAACTCTCGGTAGCTGCAGTTCCCGCAGGCACATTCTCATGGCCACCTCAAGGAGACCTGAGTGATGCATTTACATAGCCTCCAACACCACCATGCAGAGAGAAAGCTAGCCTGCTCCAAGAATGACATCAACATATTGAGCAAAAGGATAGAGAATCCTGGCACCAAGCCCCGAATACCACTTCTTCCTGAAATCTAGTTTTGCCTGCCTGTCACATTGTTTAGCAGTTCACATTTTCCTTGCTGAGCCAATAAATTCCTCTTTTTGCTCATATTAACTAAAGTTGTGTCTCTGTCATTTGCCATCAAAAGAATCCTGATAAATATAGACCTAAAGGAAACAAATTTGAATTGCAAAATTTTAGCATTGTGACCAGCCATTAGGGGAAATATTTTTGCTTAGGGAATTCAAATCATGTCAACTAACAGGATCTAGGTACTAGGAATACACAGACAAATGAGACTGATGTAGGTGTTCCCTACAATAATTGTCAACTGAGGCCAGGCACAGTGGCTCATGCCTATAACCCTAACACTTTGGGAGGCTGAGGTGGAAGGTTCACTTGAAGTTAGGAGTTTGAGACCAGCCTGAACAACAAAGCAAGACCCCGCCTCTCCAAAATATTTAAAAATTAGCTGGGCATGATGGTACATGCCTGTAGTCACAGCTACTTGGGAGGCTGAGGCCGGAAGATTGCTTAAGCCCAGGAGTTTGAAGCTGCAGTGAGCTATGATTGTACCACTGCACTCCAGCCTGGTGACAGAGCGAGACTCCGACTCAAAACAAAAACAAAAACAAAACCCAATTGTCAATTTAAATTGAATGTGATAGATAAATGGCTGCTTCTTTACTAAACTTTGAATTATTTAAGAGTCGGAACCATGTATTGTATCTCTCATATCTCCAGCATGTATAGTGGCGCCTAGCACACAAGTCTCAATAAATAGTTATTGGATAAATGAGATGGAGTCTCTGCCCTCAGTGAGCTCCCAGACATATAAAATACATGCTGTAATCCTAGTGCTTTAGGGGGCTAAGGAGGGAGGATCATTTGAGACCAGCCTGAGCAACATAGTGAGACCCCAGCTCTACAAAATTAAAAAAAAAAAAAATTAGCTGGGTGTAGTGGTGCATGCCTATGATTCCAGCTATTCAGGAGGCTGAGATGGGAGGATCCCTTGAGCCCAGGAGGTTGATGCTGCAGTAAGTCATGATTGCACCACTGCACTCCAACCTGGGTGACAGAGTGAGACCCTGTCTCCAAAAAAAAGAAAAAGAAGAAAAATTAAAAATTAAAACCCCAATACAGTAAGTGCCATAACAGAATTTTATGCAAGATGCTGTGGAACTGAAGAGCAAGAGGTATTTAATTCTTCCTTGAGGGATCAGAAAATACTTTATCACCAAGCTGGACTATAAGTAATAAATAAGACTACAGCAATGAGAGAAGGTAAAAATGCCTTTCTAAGCAGCAGAAAGCATCTACAAAGATATAATGGCATAAAAATATGAGGAAGTTGGCCGGGCGCGGTGGCTCAAGCCTGTAATCCCACACTTTGGGAGGCCGAGACGGGCGGATCACGAGGTCAGGAGATCGAGACCATCCTGGCTAACACAGTGAAACCCCGTCTCTACTAAAAAATACAAAAAACTAGCCGGGCGAGGTGGCGGGCGCCTGTAGTCCCAGCTACTCGGGAAGCTGAGGCAGGAGAATGGCGTAAACCCGGGAGGCGGAGCTTGCAGTGAGCTGAGATCCGGCCACTGCACTCCAGCCTGGGCGACACAGCGAGACTCCGTCTTAAAAAAAAAAAAAAAAAAAAAAAAATATGAGGAAGTTTTAGAAACAGCAAAGAGAATTTGTCTAGACCACAAGCTCCTGTGTCATAAACTGAGTCTATTCATTAGTGGGTATCCAATACTTAGGAAAGGCCCTGGAACATAGTAGGTGCTCAATACATTTTAAGAATAGTATTTCAAAGTAGCTGAAGCATGATGGTGTGTGAAGACAGGTGGAGGGAGGCAAGGCAACAAACAAGTTGGAACCAGGTAGTGATAAACAATGATAAAAGAATAATAAATAGTATCAACAATAGCAAACATTAATAATGTGCTTGATGCATACCAGGTCCTGTCCTGAAAAATTCCCATGCATCATCTCATTTAATCCTTCAACGATCATAGGAAATAGGCCCTATTTCATACTGTAGTCCCTTTTCTACAGCTAGAAAATGCAGATGCTCAGCTAGGGGAGTGGCTTCACCAAAGTCAAACCAGAAGGTTGGGACAGCACTGGGATTCAAACCTGGGCCTGGCTAATTCCAGAGCCAGGGTGCATCTGAGGCAATGGGGAGCCATTTAAGATCTGTGTGACACTCTCAGGTGACACTGCGTCTACCACCCCTTTCTCCACCTCTCTGCTATACAGTCTCAGAGGTGAGCTCAGGTATGGCCAGAGCAACATGACAACATTGGATGGGAAAGGCCAAGTCCATCAGGAATGAGATGGGGGTGGATGCCAGGAAATGGTCTTCTAACCCACTCTCACACCCACGTATTGAGGACTTGTTCTGCACCTGGCCCTGTGTTCAGCATTTCCTTTGCATCCTTCTTATCCATTGTCCCTGTATGCAATCCCACCAGACACATGGGGATTCTGAAGCTCAGAGAAGCATAGGGTCTTGTTTAAGGCCATTTAGCTAGTTAGTAGCAAAGCAAAAATTCTAACCCAGGTGTTTCTTTTTTTTTTTTTTTTTTTAAACATGTTTCCCTTTATTACTGGCCATTTCTATACATTCATCCATGCTGGGTGGAGGAATTTCTCAAGCCTGAATTCCATTTTAGAAATTCAGATTCCTATTTCTGTCCTGTTTCTGACTCTATAGGACACAGGTCCCTGAAGGTCCCATTGACTCCAAGTCGACATATCTCCCCAGTCCTGACTTTGCTGAATCACCTTTCCTAGCTTATTCACACAGAGCAGGTCTGAAATGATGGATTCTGTGATCCCTTTAAGATGCACCTAACTCCTATGTTTCAGTTTCTCAGGCCCAGGAAGAAAGCGTTTGATATATGCACATGCCCAGGTGTTTTTGACTTTTAAAACCATGTTCTTCTCATAGCAGAAGACTGCTTTTTTCCAGTTTTTATTTTAATCAATTTATTCTTCTAAACTATCATGGTCCAAAAATGATAAGGGGCTGTCTCCAAAGTTTGAGGGATTGTGTCAAACCCTAGATTTTACCAAACACACAAATGCCTGCTAGTGGTCAGGGCCTTTCCCGTTTTCTCAGTTTTTCTCTGTGATCACGTGAGTAAATAGGTCTGTTGCTGCTTTCCAAGCCCAGCCGCAATCTAAATAAGTTGCTTTAAGAAGGATTTCACCCATAGGATTAATCGGGGAAATTCCCAAACATTAACATCTTTTACTAGTTTTCACAGAGGAGGAATCGCCCTCTTCCCAATCTGTGTCATCAGTGAAAAACACTCGTTTATCTCTGTTTTAAAACCTGAAGTTCTGCTTAAATGCGTTCTTTAAAGTTATCCTCTGATAAGCTTGGATCTATAAATGAAAGCTCTCTGGCTGGAAAAAAAAAATTGGTAACAACTTCTAAGCTAGCTGTCAGAAAATGTGGTAATTGGAGAAAAAATGAGTTTGAGGCATTGGTGCAATCACACCATTATGTAAACTGTTTCTTTCTCCTTCTGCTTCATCCAGAAGTGGGAAAGGACCCCTTTAGGAGGAGTGTGGCAGAGACCTCTCTTGCCAAACAAGAATGCTAAAAAGGACAAGTGAGACTGCTCACTAATGACCATCCGGCAATGACTAACAAGAGAGGATTTGAATCAGAGAAGCCACTGGAGGTTGAGATGTCTCTGGAAGGACATTTAATGTCAACCAGTTTGAAGCATGTCCAGCATGGATAAGCTCTAGGAGGATTTAATGTTAGAATAGACTCAGAGCATTTCAAAAATATCATCTGCCCAGCAACCAAGTCGATTCTTAGTTCTGGCTCTTCCTGTCTTGCCCCATCTGATAGTAATTTATGTTAAAAGCTAAGGCTCAGTGGGGGAAAGGTGACTTGCTTGAGGTCACAGAACAAGGAGGTGACAGATTCAGGGCTTATTCTCCAAGCTGTTTGTAGCTGTTCTCCAAATCTATATTGTATTTGTAGATGATCTTAAGGAGAAAAATCAGGTCTACTTGATGTCATCTTTTACTCTATTCAAAACAAAAGTTTATCATTAACCCTAAGAGTCTCCCTTAGTCTAAATCAGTTCTTCAGCAAAGTAGTTAAAGAGATGATTTGTCATTGAGGTCCTTGGATTCTACCCCACCCCTGCCCCCACTTTTTTGCTTTACCTTTTTCCTCTTCCTCTTGCCCTAAGACTCATCTCAACCTGCTTCTGTTCTCTGGCCTCATTCCCTCTCTCCAATTAAAACCTATTTTCAGAAAAGGGTGCATATATCCACATTGAAATGCTTGAGCAACTGCATTTTAACAAAGTGATATGAATGGCCTAAGTCAGAGGAATTAATATTTAATGGTAGAACTTTAGAAACTATCTAATGGCGAAAAGGATATCTTAATAAAACAGTCTTCCCAGGGCACCCAAATTCATTCCAACAAGGAACCATCTATATATATTATGAATCAGATCAATTTCACCAACTTTATAGATTTAGGCCAGTTTCAGTAAGAGGCAGTACAGTGCATCAGAAACCACACTGGCCCAGGAATCATCTGAACTTTGTTTTTCTCATGTGTAAGTACTGGAGATTGTACCTTCTGGTCTCATGCTTAATATTGGTAGAATTCAGTGGTGAATTTTTTTTTTTTTTTTTTTTTAGAGACGGGGTCTTGCTCTGTCACCTGGGCTGGAGTGCAGTGGCCGGATCTCAGCTCACTGCAAGCTCCACCTCCTGGGTTCACGCCATTCTCCTGCCTCAGCCTCCTGAGTAGCTGGGACTACAGGCGCCCGCCACCTCTCTCGGCTAGTTTTTTGTATTTTTTAGTAGAGACGGGGTTTCACCATGTTAGCCAGGATGGTCTCGATCTCCTGACCTCGTGATCCGCCCGTCTCGGCCTCCCAAAGTGCTGGGATTACAGGCTTGAGCCACCGCGCCCGGCCCTCAGTGGTGAATTTTTAAGAGTGATGACTGCAAGCAATCATACCTGGATTGGGATGCCTTATCTGTCACTCATTTGCCATTGGGGGAGAACTTGGTGAGTCACTGACCCTCACGAGCCTTATCTTCCTCATCTGTATAATGGGAATTAGAAGTGCCTACCTTGGAGTGTTGTGAGAAACTCAACAAGATGTATGTTGCATGAAAGGGCTTAATAAGTATTAGTCATATCATCACCTTCAGTTAAAAGGTGATCAACTCTTCCTCAAGCTGCAGCCTGTCATCTGTTGGGTGAATATTGTTTCAATAAAGTGGGGGAAAGAAACTTTCATTAGTGTTACTGATTCGCTAACCTAACTTCAGAGAGAAATTTATGTCCAAAACAATAGGAAGTCTATTATGAAGAAGGAAAATGATTTCTTTCTTAAACAAATGGAGCTTTAATATTCTAATTTTTCACCCTAGCATTTATGAGTCACTGAAATTAATTGGGTTCAGTATTGAAAGAAACATATTATCCCACTGTAGTTTTCATAATCAGCTCCCTGGAAAGTATTTTTAAAGAGAAATCAGTATGTCACACCTGGCCAGCATTATAACATGATTAGTTCTGAAATTAAAGAGAAAAAATATCACATTTTACTAAGCCTTCTTAGTAATAAAGTTGGATTCTAGCCATGCAATAGTTAGTGGCAATTCCAGTCCCCCTCACAGTTGGTGTGAAGCACACCCAAGAAACTATATAAAAATGGTGTGTTGGCCGGGCGCGGTGGCTCACGCCTGTAATCCCAGCACTTTGGGAGGCCAAGGCGGGCAGATCACGAGGTCAGGAGATCGAGACCACCCTGACCAACATAGTGAAACCCCATCTCTACTAAAAATACAAAAAATTAGCCAGGTGTGGTGGCGGGCGCCTGTAGTCCCAGCTACTCAGGAGGCTGAGGCAGGAGAATGGCGTGAACTCAGGAGACAGAGCTTGCAGCGAGCCGAAATCGAGCCACTGAACTCCAGCCTGGGCGACAGAGCGAGATTCTGTCTCAAAAAAAAAAATGGTGTGTTTTGTTCACCGAAATTTAAAATGTTTATCATATTTTGAAACGTCCCATTACTCACCTGAGCTCCTTGCAGTGTCATTGATTTCTTTTGTATCCCCTTTCTTTAGTGTACAAGTAAATGCAGATTCTTTATCAGAAAAATAGATCGGCAAAAAGAAAAAAATATCCCTCAAACTCTGCCATCTACTTACCCAAATCAGATGCCTAGAAGGCATCTTTGATTTCTCGGCAAATCAGAACACATTGGAACAATCACCTAGTCTTGTTGATTCCACTTCCTTAGTAACACTGGAATCTGGAATCTCTCCATCCCATGGCCCCCTAACCTAGGTCAAGCCCTTCTCCTTTCTCACCTAGATCCTTGCTCCTTAAAATGTGATCCATGGGTCAGCAGCACTGACGTTAACTGATAACTTGTTAGAAATGCAAAGTTGCAGGCTCTTTCCCAGACATACTAAATCAGAATTTGTGTTTTATCAAGTTATCTGGGGGTGATTCATATGTACCATAAAATTGGAAATAAGCTGCCCTAAACCAGGTCAGGTGAGGGGACCCACACTGTGCAGTTCTAACAAGCTCCTAGGTGATGACCAGTGCAGCTCTCCTCATTTATTTTCCTCCCTAGCCTTCTTCCAATCCAATCAATAGTTTGCCAACAAAAGAATATTTCTAAAGTGTATTTGACAATATCACTTTCCAGCTTAAAACTCTTCAGAAGTCCCTGGAGCAGACATTTGTTTCACTAGTAATTCACTAATAATGGTAGTTGTTTTTGTTTTTGTGCTGTCGATTTGGGTTTTCATTGCTTTGGAGTGGTAGTTTGGTTGACACCCTTCCAAGTTCAGGAAATGCCTCACTGTCCAACTCTTGATGGAAGGCAAAGGTGGCCTCCTCTGACATAGGAGCTGAAAAGCCCAGAGATGCTCTTTTTTGTCAGACTCTCTGGCAACCAGAGCCTGAACACATGACCTTGGTTTGGCCAAGCTGTTGCATCCTCTTGGGATTTTGAATCTGGAGTTGATGATGACAAGAAACAAACACAGAGGAGCAGTCCAACACCCAAATTGGGTGTTGACCTAATTTCTAGGGGTGGAAGTGACAGAGGTATGCAGGACTGAAGGTGTAGGCCATCGAAACCAGAATATCCAGTGTGCAGCAGTGAGAGTGGCAGTATCCTCAACAGTCTGGTTCTGAGGTTGGTTTTTACCTGTGGTTCTGGCTGTTTACATTCCCTTTGTTCCTGCCCATTTTCTAACCCTGGTTCCCTACTCTTGGGGGCAACTCAGTGAGCTACCCAATGTACTTACGTACTTTTTGTTGTTGTTGTTTCGAGACAGAGTCTTGCTCTGTTGGCAAGACTGGAGTGCAGTGGCGCAATCTCAGCTCACTGTAACCTCTGTCTCCCAGGTTTCAAGCAATTCTCCTGCCTCAGCCTCCCAGGTAGCTGGGATTACAGGTGCCCGCCACCATACCCAGCCAATTTTTGTATTTTTAGTAGAGACGGGGTTTTACCATGTTGGCCAGGCTGGTGTCGAACTCCTGACCTCAGGTGATCTGCCCGCCTCGCCCTCCTCCCAAAGTGCTGGGATTCAAATGTACTTTCAATTAATTCCCTTCTTGCTTATGTAATCCAGAGTTCGTTTCTGTGGCTTGCAACTAAGATCCCTGATTGGGAAAGCTAACTATCCATGAAAATCAAGTTGAAACTGCCTAAACTGGCTTTTGAAGCCCTTCTTTATTTTATTTATTTATTTTTTCAAGACCAAGTCTAGCTCTGTCTCCCAGGCTGGAGTGCAGTGGCGCAATCTTAGCTCACTGCAACCTCCACCTCCCGAGTTCAAGCAATTCTCCTGCCTCAGCCTCCTGAGTAGCTGGGATTACAGGCACCCACCGCCATGCCCAGCTAATTTTTGTATTTTTAATAGAGACAGGTTTCACTGTGTTGGCCAGGCTGGTCTTGAACTCCTGACCTTGTGATCTACCCTCCTTAGCTGCCCAAAGTGCTGGGATTACAAGCATGAGCCATCGCGCCTGGCCCCTTCTTTATTTTTATGTTAGTTAAGGTTATGGTATCTACTGAAATACATCAACTCTCACATCTCAGAAGCTTGACACAATAGATTCCTTCTTGTGTACATTTAGCCCAACATGTGTATTTCTGATTGCCAGGTGGTCCTGTAAGTGGTGGCTCAAGAATCCAAGCTCTTTCCATTTTGAGGCTCTTCCCTCTCCACCAATCCTCCATGATGCTGGTCTGCATCACGCTGGTATGAATAGAAAGAACATAGCAGTCTTTAGCTGTGAGTATAATTAGGTATAAAGGCAGGTAAGACAGGTCACTGGGGCTGTGGCTGGGAGAATGGTACCAGATTGTAGGGCAAGACAGCTGAAAGCATATGGTAGAAATCTAGCTCTGTCAATCAAGGCTGTTTTAAGTTACAAATAACAGAATCCTCCTCAAAACCATTGTAAGCCAGCCAAATAAAAGGAAAGAAATGTTTTATAAGAATAGAACAACATGTATAAACACCCATGGTATTTATTGCCCTAAGGCCAGTCCTCCTTTCTCTGATGGTAGCACCTTCGTTTTCCTTTGGGGAGCCACTTTTCCCTGTTCTCAGTTCATGTGATTCAGGTGGAATCAATCCCAACCCCTGGATCACATCTGGCCAATCAAGCATTCCATCTCCTCTAACACAGTAATAGCCTTAGATTTGGGAATGTGACCCAAACCAACCAGTGGCTCAATGATGAGTCCTTTCTTGGAACTTCTAGACTCTCTGCCTGGCATGAAAGTGTAAGTATCTATGTGTGGGGCCTCCAGCAGCCATATTCCTATCTTGAAGAAAGAGCCTGCCTGAAGCTGACGCCAACGCAGAAGAAAGTAGATCCAAGAAATAGAGACGGGTTCCTGACAACACTGAGCATCGGATCCAGCTATGGGTGAAGCTATTATTTTTAGTGTCTGTGGATTCCTTTTCATTTAAGCCAATAGAAGTCATATTTCTATCACTTATTTCCTAGAGTCTTAACTAATAGAGGCAAGAAGTATAACTGGGGAATCCAGAGAACCAATCCTTTGCTCACACTCTTTGTCCAAACACACATTTTTCTGTTTCTTTCTCCATCTGCCTAATTCTTTCTCTCTACACCTACAGAATGGCTTCTCTGCTATGTGTATACCATTAATAACCACCCCACAGCTGCCAAGTTTATGTCTTTATTTTGAGTGACCAGCAGAGACGATCTGTCTCTCAAACAATTCCAGATTTCTTGGAGAGACAATCTGAGTGATCTATCTCAAGTCAGCTGTCCAACCTTGATCCATTCAGCTATGGCTTAGGGGGCTTTGGCAATTTATATAACTTTCTTGGGTTTTGGCTTTATTATCAGGAAAATGAGAATAATAATAGTACCTACCTTATAAGTTTGTGGGGAGGAGTGAATGAGAATGTGCATATAAAACTCTTAATATGATATCTGGTGTGTAGTAAATAAACAACAAATGTAAGCCATGAAATGGTATTTCATTGGTAACCATGGTACTTCTCTGTCCTCGGTCTCCTTAAATTCTGCCTGATGTCAGGGGTGGCTTTGAGCCTGCAGGGGATGGGTGACAAGGAACTCAGCTGTGGGTATGAGAAGGAGCTGGAGGCAGGAAGCCAGGCAGGTGATGGCAGTGATACAGGATTCCACCCAGAAGCTGCTCTGTGTATGCTGAAAGAGCAAGGGAGAATTTTGATATTCAGCCAAAACATTCTTCCTTCTGGCTAATGGAGGCTCATTGAAATAAGCTATTTTCTCCTGAACTGATGTTGCTATCTTCAGAGAAATTATCTATCAGCTCAGCCCCATCATTTTGTTTTCCTTCAGGCTTGCCTACATTGGTGAGCAGAGTAAAGAATTCAGAAAAACTCATGATGGTAGAACTGAAAGCACTGAATCTCTGCAACAGCACCTCAAAATAGGTCTTCTCTCTCTCTCTCTTTTAAGAAATGAGAACACAGAGGCTCAAAAGCATTAAGTAACTAGGCTGAGGTCTCAGAGCAAGTAAGTAGCAGAGCCGTAATGTGAACCAAGATCTATTGGACTCCAATCCCATGTTCTTTCATTGAGCCATGCCTGATTTTACAGTCTCAAGATTCACCTCAGTCTCCCCTGCTAAACAAAAATCCACTACTGTCATAACCATTCTCATTTCTCACTTCTCAAACAAATGTTACAGGCCACAGGCCACCTGATGGAGCAGAGAGTAATTGAGGGGAAATTGGACAAAGGAGGTAAGTTCAGGAAAGGAGGCAGGGGCTGGATTTAAGGAGTTGGCCTTCAGGTTGTGGTCAGAGCCCGTCCATCTTTTACCATCAGCTGGAGAAATCGTATGTAGTCTTGTCCCTTCATTTCTGGGTGGTTAAGAACATGGGCTTTAGAGACAGACTGCCTAGATTCACATCTCTACTTGCTATCACTAGTTGTACTGCCGTAGCAAGTGACTCTGTTTCCTTACCTGTAAAACGGGAGTTGTAATGGATTGCATGGTGGCCTCCAAAAAGATATGTCCACGTCCTAACCCCCAGAACCTATGAATGTGATCTTATTTGAAGAAGGGGTCTTCACAGATGAATTAAGCTAAGGAACTTAGGATAAGATCATCCTGGATTAATCAGGGGACTATAAATCCAATGACATGTCAAAATTGATTGACCATAAAAATCAGGGTTTATTTCTGGATTCCCAATTCTGTTCCATTGATCTGTATGTCTGTCTTTATGTGAATCATTTTTATTGAGATATAATTCACATACCATAAAATTCATCCTTTTGAAGCATATAAGTCAGTGGTTTTTAGTATACTCACAAAATTGTACAACATGCAACCATCACCACTATCTAAGTCCGGAACACTTTTATCATTTTTAAGTCCTTTTTTGATCCTTCCTTTCAGACAGTAGGTTTGGGTGATGGATGGGCTTTAGTTCCCCATGTTGCTTTGCCCTTATGGCTAGCGTGACTGCCTCATCTTGGTCTGTCTGGGACATTCCTGGTTTTAAAACTGAAAGTCCCACATCCCAGGAAGCCCCTTGGTACTAGGCACACTGAGACAGTTGTCATCTGAAGCACACATTGTCAACCTTCCTTGCCACTGGGTGTGTTCCGCCTTCCTGCTACTAGTACCTGTGTCTGTGTGTCTCTGGGCTTTCTCCAAAGCCGTGGGAGCCTGCTCTACTTAGAACAGCAGGCTGGGATTAACCCCGCTTTACAGGCACATCGCTCATGACAACATGAGTACGAATACCCCAGCTTTTTCAACTGTTGGGTGGGGTAACTCTGAGGCAAGGGTTTTACACTGACTTCCATAGTTTCCCCAGAGGGATAAGCTTCCCTCTCCCACAGTGGTAGCTAGCTTGATGCTGTACCCTTTATGGCTGCCTTCCCTTGCTTGTGTCACTTCCCCATCCCCAAGTCTTTGTCTCAGAGTCCTCTTCTGGTCAAATCCAAACTAAGTCAGCCTTCACTCTTGGATCTCTGAAACCAACAACAAATGCTTTCTCAAGCATATGTCAAGTGTTATGCAAATGGAACTTCTAATTCCTTCTTCCAGCCAGATTGCTGCTTATAAAGCCCCCATAGAGAAATTCTAGATTGCTGGACAGATCTTGATATCTCCCACAAGCAGCACACACACTCCCTCACCCAGGATGTGACCCACCTTCTCTTTAGGCTCCTCTTGGGCATGTGGAAGGCCTACTTCAAAATAGGAAACTTTCTAGTCATGGCTGGCTGGGCTCCATCTGATGGCACAGAAGCAGACCGGCACTTTTATTGCTGTTTATTGTCAATGTCAGGTCCTCTTGGCAGCAGGATCACACCCCTGCCTATCAGCAGAGAGGGCTGTCTGAGTCTTCTGAGAAAAATGGATTACAAAACAACTGCAGCATAAATGCAGAGAAAAGCAGAATTGTGAATGCAGCAGCTGGAGAACAACCCCAAATGGGGTCTCATCGGGGCCACACTAAGAGGAGTCCCCACTGCCCAAAAATCTGTTCATGACTTGTGCATGAAATCCCACCTTTAGAGAGTTGTGCCAGATTGTATTTTCCAAAGACAGCTGCACAAATATCTATCTCACAAGTTTGTTGTTTTGTTTTTGGTTTTGTTTTGTTTCGAGATGGGACCTTGCTTTGTTGCCCAGGCTGGAGTGCAGTGGTGCGATTTCAGCTCTCTGCAAACTCTGTCTCCTGGGTTCAAGCAATTCTCCTGCCTCAGCCTCCGAGTACCTGGGATTACAGCTGCCCTCCACCACGCCGGGCTAATTTTTCTATTTTTAGTAGAGACGAGGTTTCACCATGTTGCCCAGGCTGGTTTCAAACTCCTGACCTTGTGATCGGCCTGCCTTGGCCTCCCAAAGTGCTGGGATTACAGGCATGAGCCACCATGCCCAGCCTCAAGTTCTTCTTATAGGATGACATCAACGTCTCTCTGTTAAGAGATGGGACCTATGTTCCTTCCCTTCTAAACTGGCTGGACATTTGGCACTGCCTCAACCAATGAGGTGAGGCAGAAATGTGTGAGTGAGTGAACCTTCAGGTGATTCCTGCCCCCAGCTGAGGACTGAGACATTGTGGAGTAGAGTCATGCCTTCTCTCTGCCTTTTCTGCATTAGTCATATGGAAACTGTGAGATTATAATAAATGGATAATAAGAAATGGATTATTGTTATTTCAACCCACTAAGTTTTGGGAGTGATTTGTTGTGTAGCAATAGATTACTAATACAGAAGTGAATTCCTCGGTTGCACTAGAAAGCAATCTCTCTAAGTGCAAGCAGTCCCAGATGGGGAAACATGAGACCAGGTAGTCATTCACACTTTAGTATGACTCACTCACTTGGCACCACTCCCCGCCATCCCTTTTAGAAAAGAGGTAAGGTTTAAAATCTTAGAAAATGGGACATAGGCTGGACGCAGTGGCTCACGCCTGTAATCCCAGCACTTTGGGAGGCCGAAGCAGGCAGATCACAAGGTCAGGAGATTGAGACCTTCCTGGCTAACACAGTGAAACCCCGTCTCTACTAAAAATACAAAAAATTAGCTGGGCGTTGTGGCAGGTGCCTGTAGTCCCAGCTACTTGGGAGGCTGAGGCAGGAAAATGGCCTGAACCCGGTAGGCAGAGCTTGCAGTGGGCCGAGATCTCGCCACTGCACTCCAGCCTGGGTGACAGAGCGAGACTCAGTCTCAAAAAAAAAAAAGGAAAATGGGAGACAGTGTCAGGACCTAGGGCACTAAAGGGCAAAAATGGATGTTGGGGCACTTTGTGGGAAGAGATCTGGACTGAAACCAGACAGGACTGGGTTCTAGTCCTAATCATGCCCCTCTGTCCTCTAATGTACGCAAGAGGCTCTGCCACTTATTAGCTACGTGACCTTGAACATAGCCTCAGTTTCCTCATTTATAAAGCACTCACAATATTACCTATCTATCTCCCAAATTGCAGGGAAAAATAAACAAGAAAATGGTTATGAAAGTAAACTGTTCATGTAACTTAAGAAAGCCAAAGGTGTGGTGAATAGGGCACTCAAGGAGGAGTCAGTAGATCTGGATTTTAGTCCGAGCTTTGACAGTAACTCACTCTGTAACACTTGGCAAAGTCACTTACCCCTCCACTCTAGCTCCCATAAGGCTCATGCAAATACAGTATCTCTAGACCCAAGCATCCCTGGTGCAAGAAAACCTTCAGCCATCAGTACCACCAGAGGGTTTCAGAGTCTCAGAGTCACCAATTCCAGGTAACAGAATAAGGTCAAGGTCAAAGTAGAGTCAAACTGGCAAGGTGAGAAACCAATTATCAGGCAGGGTTAAGGGAGTCCAAGGAGAGTCCCATTGTCTAAACGTTATAGCTATGAGAGTGAGGGATAAGGGATGCAGCCAATAACTGGTCATGGCCCCACTCACTGACAGTGTAATATGGAAATTAGGAGCCATTTGGACTCTGGAGCCAGAATACCCGAGTTTCAAATCTGAGCTCTACTACTGATGAGCTGTACCAACCTTGGGCATGTTAGTTAACTCTATTATGCCTTCATTTTCTCATCTGTAAAATGGAGGTGATAATTACAGCACCTTCTTGATCAGGTTATTGTGAATGATTACATGAACTTGTGCCATAAAGAGTTCTTTCAAACCTAGGAAGCTGTTTTTCAGTGAGGCAATATTGGCTGATGTTTCTAAAAGTAAGGAGAATGATAGTTATAAAGACAATTTTAGTAGGAAAATTCACAGGTCCTTCAACATAAAATCACATGCCTCTGCCACCCCATCTCCCCCACTCTGCAAAGACAAATCAAACAAAATTAAATCTCTCTTTACTTCTCTGTTGATTCTTTTGACTATACCAAAAAGAAAGCGACAGCTTGGTGCTAGTAAGTCTTTAACACCCCTGTAGCTCTTGCTCATTTACTAATCCCCTTCTCTTTCTCTCTAACAATGCAAAGTCCATGGCCTGGAGCTCAGAGCCTTCCCGAGCAATAGTGTCTAGCTACAATTTAATACCATTTTGCTTGTGTTATATTTATTTTCACAGTTACTTCCTTTTTATGGCAGGTGATTCTGGTTTTCCATTTATACTAGTAATTGAAAATGTTCTTTTCAAGTAAATGTATTCATGTTTTTTTAAAGAGTGGATGTATTTTAAAATATTAAATATATTATGGTATAGATGGTTTTTGGATACCAAAAAAAAAAACATGAAGATGGTACTCAAACAATTGAAATTTGGGAAACAAGGTATTGGGCTACAAAGGACAAAGATGTGAATATCATCTCCAGGGAACTACATGGATCCGCCAACAACAAAACACATGTCCTAGTCACAAACTGTGCCCCCGTTCTGCTTCTCAAGACCCCAGGGACTCATGATACTCTCCTGTCCTTTCAGATGTTGCCAGAATGTAAATTGGCACAAATTTTGAATAATTTGGCACATCTATCTTATATTAGCCAGAAATTCCATTTCTAGGAATTTGTTTTTATAAAATAATCATGGATGTGCCCAAAGACACATGGCTGAGAATATCTGTGGCCACACTATTTATGGCCATGAAAACTAAATGACCTAAAAGGCCAACAGTAGGAGACCAGATTCACCAATGGTAGGATAGCCAAAAAATGAATCTAATAACAATGACATGTCACTCTACCAAGTACTTCTCTGGGAATTTTACATATATTAACCCATTTAATTGTCACAACAACCCTACAGGGTAAATATTATAGACACACTTTATAGGTGAGGAAACTGAAACACAGGTTAACTATCGTGCCCAAGATTACACAGCTGGTAAATAGAAGAGCTGACATTTGAAACTAGGCCACCTGGATACAGCATCTATGTTCTTAATCTCCATGCTGCAGTCCTTTCACTGAAACTGATGTTGTAAATGAAAAAAAAATTTTTGAGACAGGGTCTGGCACTGTCACCCAGGCTGGAGTGTAGTGGCACCATCATAGCTTACTGCAGCCTCTACCTCCAGGGCTCAAGTGATACTCCAGCCTCAGTCTCCAGAGTAGGCTGAATTTTTTCATTTTTAGTAGAGATGAGGTCTCACTATATTGCGCAGGCTGGTCTCAAACTTCCTGAGCTCAAGCAACCCTCCTGTGTCAGCCTCCCAAATTGCTGGGATTACAGGCATGAGCCACCGTGCCTGGCCAGAAAATATGCTGACATGGGAAAGTGTTTCCAATGTATCAGTAAGTGAAAAAAGCAGGCAGAGAAAAAAGTCTAGAAAAACATATACCATATGTCAAAGAGATTATTTCTGGTTGGTGGGATTGTGATTTTTGTTGTCTGTTCTTATAGACATTTTCCAGGTTTTCTGTACCAAATGCTTATTACCTTAAATTAGACAAACGAAACATGAAAATAGGACTTTTCTTCTCACCTCTCCTATTCTTTGCTGCTTCTGAAGACAAAACAATTGGTTCTTTGTGATGAAAATAAAATGATGATAATAATAGCCAACATTTAATGAGCTCTTAGTATGCAAATGAATTGACAAGCATGATCTCATTTAACTCTTTTCAGTCAGAACTACTGTGTACAGCCTCCCAAGCTGTGCACTGCACAATTCCAGGGGGCACCACTATATATTGTCTATATTATGGACTATACTGTGAATGCTGGCCCTTGGACCTGTGCAACATGGCTGCCGTGTCAACAATTCTAAGGGGTAGATATTATCATACTCTTCATTTTATAGAAGAGGAAACTGAGGCACAGAAAGGCTAATTAACTTCCCCACACTAGCTCCGCTAGTGAGTGATCACACAGCTAGTGAGTGGAACCAGTACTGAAACCCAGGCTGTCTGACTTCATGGTCTGTTCTCTTATCTGTAATTGAGGAGGGGATGACAAAGAAGGCAAAGTAAAAGCTAGGCATCTTGACAAAGATTTCAGAACCAGCAGAGGCATTGTGATGACATAAAAGGAGCACTGGCCAAAAGGTAGGACACCCATGCCCTAGTCCCTACTCTGTCCACCTGGCTATGTGACCTTAGGAAAGTTCTTTTTTCCCTCTGGGCTCAGCTTCTCCATTTGCAAAATGAGGGAATTACACAGGATGATCTTTAAGATCTCCTCCAGCTCTGAGAGTCTACAATTACAGATGGCATCCCAATATGGGCCCCGAATCGTGCCCTCCCACTCAGCATGGACCATCTCCCTCCTGCTCGCTGGAGGCAGCATCTCTCACGCTGACCTACTTTGTGTGTGGGGGAGAGGAGGGCAGAGTGGAGCACTAAGGAGGGAGTGAGAAACCAAAGGTTTGTCCTCCTGAGAGACCCAGGCTCCTTGCCAGCCTGCTAAGGATTTAGCAGTGCCCATCCACCTCCTTCTGACATCTCTCCTCCCTGCTCCTCAGAATGCAGCAGGCTGAAAAACCTGAGCAGGCTGGCTGTAGTCTTAATGCATTGCTTGTATTTTTCAGTCGTGTTGCTGATTCACCAGGGTATTTCTTTCTCCGACTTTCCAGACCTGCTTTGTTAAAGGCATTCTTGCAGGATCTTCAGGATGTTTTACTAAACGAAAAAACGAGGTGCTGAACTGTGTGTATGGGTTGAGAAAAAAATAATTTAAACATACATGTGCGTTTGTGAAGAGAGAAAGAATAAATACCTCTGAAAAAAAACATGAGAGCCTGGTAACCATTTGCTTCCCAGGAGGAACTCTGAGTGGGGGTAGAGCATAGGCAGAATGGAGGCTTTATGCCTTTTGAATGTATGTGTGTTACCTATTCAATTGTTGATTTCATTTATTTATTTATTTTTGAGACAAAGTCTCTCTCTGTCACTCAGGCTGGAGTGCAGTGGTGTGACCTTGGCTCACTGCAGCTTCACCCTCCCAGGCTCAAGCCATCCTCTTGCCTCAGCCGCCAGAGAAGCTAGGACCATAGGCCTGCCCCACCACATCCAGCTAATGTTTTAATTGTTTGTAGAGACAAGTTCTTGTTATGCTGCCCAGGCTGGCCTCAAACGCCTCAACTTTTAAAAAATGAACAGGATAGCCGTGGTGGCTCACGCCTGTAATTCCAGCACTTTGGGAGGCCAAGGTGGGTGGATTGCTTGAGCCCAGGAGTTTGAGACCAGCCTAAGCAACATAGGGAGACCCAGTCTCTATAAAAAAGAAAACAAAATCAACAAAGACATTCTTCTTTCCATTCTTCCCAATACTTCCTGGCTGTATTTGTTTGCTAGGCTGCCATAACAAAGAACCACAGCCTGAGTGGCTTGAACGGTAGACATTTACTATCTCAGTTTTGGAGACAAAAAGTCCAAGATCAAGTTCAGCGGGGTTGGTTCCTCATGAAGCCTCTCTCCTCGGCTTGTAGATGGCCATCTTCTCCTGGTCTCCATGTGGTCTTCCCTCTGTGTGTCTGTGTCCAGACTTTCTCTTCTTATTAGGACACCAGTCCCAGTGAATTAGGGTCCACCCCTAATGTCTTCATTTTAACTTAGTTACCTATTTACAGGCCCCATCTCCAAACAGTCTCATTCTTTCTTTTTCTTTTTTTTTTTTTTTTTTGAGACGGAGTCTCACTCTGTCACCCAGACTGGAGTGCAGTGGCGTGACACCTCACTGCAACCTCTACCTCCCGGGTTCGAGGAATTCTCCTGCCTCAGCCTCCTGAGTAGTTGGGATTACAGGCGCGTGCCACCATGCCTGGCTAATTTTTGTATTTTTTGTAGAGATAGGGTTTCACCATGTTGATCAGTCTGGTCTCGAGCTCCCGACCTTGTGATCCACCTGCCTCGGCCTCCCAAAGTGCTGGGATTACAGGCGTGAGCCACATTCTGCAGTATGGGGGTTGGGACTTCTACATATGAATTTTGGGAGAACTCAATTCAACCCGTAACACTGGTCTAGGCCAATGAATTTGACCCCTCGAGACCAGTGGCCCTCTGAGGAACAGGTACAGACTAAGTCTTAGACTCAATTGACTTAAATGGAACATCTCTTGTGAGGTGAGCACTGTTTTAGTACCAAATTGAGTTCGATTTGACTCCAGTCAAGAGGTGGAGAGGGAGATGAGAACTAGAGTCCTCGACTGAACATCGGAAGAGCTGATCATGGAACCCTGGCTCCACTACTTCCCAGCCAAGCTAGCCTGGACAGTATTTTTAGCCATCAGTTCCATCATGTGTACAGTGCAGGTCATAATCCATACCTCAAAAGGCGGTTGGAAAGTTTAAAGGAGAAAAGGCCTGTAAAATGCCTGGTACATAGTAAATGTACAATATACAGTATTTACCACCCGTCTCATCTCCCAGCTCAACTGTGGACTCCAGGGAGCAGGGTCCATGGCTTTTTCATCTCATGGCACTAGAATATAGCATTGAACACCAGGGCATGGGTTGAGCAGTTTTGTTGGAAGCAGTAGCCCAGACTGATTTGTGAGGCTCTGTGGATGTGCCCTGGAAGGACCTTCAGAATTATCACAGGGGCCACCTTGAAAAGCAGTGTTTCACAATGAAGAAAATCTGTGTATTAATGTGAACATGACCACCTCGGGAACCACCTGCTGATGAAGCCAAGGGATGCTTGAGCTATATTTGGAACTCCTATTGTTCATGACAGACACACCTCCCTAGGACAATGGGAAGCACATCAGAGTTAGAGTGAACATCTGTTGCTTTGATCTGTAAAGAACAGATCCCTGCATTAGTCAGGGCCCTCTACAGAACCAGAACCAATAGGATGGATGGATGGATGGATGGATAGATAGATGATAGATAGATAGATAGATAAATAGATAGATAGATAGATAGATGATAGATGGATGGATGGATGGATGGATGGATGGATGGATAGATAGATGGATAGACAGACAGAAAAGGAGATTTATTATAGGAATTGGTTCATGCAGTTATAGAGGCTGAGAAGTCCCACGAACTGCTGTCTCCAGGCTGGAGAACCAAGAAAGCTGGTGGCATAATTCAGTCCAAGCCCGAGGGCCTGAGAGTGTGGATCCAATGGTGGAAACCCTGGTCTGAGTCTGAAAGCCAAAAACCAGGAGCACCAATGCCCAAGGCTGGGGAAGATGGCTCTCTCAGTCAAACAGAGGAGTGGGGGCGCGGGGGTGGGGGGGCAAAATCACACTTTCTCTGCCTTTTCGTTCTATTCAAGCCCTCAATAGATTAGATGACACCCACCCATATTGGTGAGGGTGATCTTCTTACTCAGTCTACTATTTTAAATAATATCTTCCATTGACACCCTCACAGACACACCCAGAAATAATGTTTTACCAGATATCCGGGCATCCATTAGCCCAGACAAGTTGACACATAAAATTAACCGTCACAGTCCTCGCTTCTTCTGGTAATAGAATTGCACTTTTCCTTTGGGAACCACCCTCATTCATTCTTGGCTTATGTAGTTTGGATGGGTGGGCCACATCTCCAGCTCCAGGAATGAGCACATGGCTCAGACCCAGCCATTGCCTGTACCATACTGGTTTACCATGGTTGGTTCAGAGATTAGCACATGACTGCAGCTGGCAATCTGAGTGATTCGTAGGAACTTTACTGGGACTATGAAGAACGAAGGCCAGGCACAATGGCTCACACCTGTAATCCCAGCACTTTGGGGGGCCAAGGCAGGTGGATCACCTGAGATCAGGAGTTTCAGACCAGCCTGGTCAACATGGTGAAACCCCGTCTCCACTAAAAACACAAAGAATTAGCCAGGCATGGTGTCACATGCACCTGTAATCCTAGTTACTCGGGAGGCTGAGGCACAAGAATCATTTGAACCCAGGAGGCAGAGGTTGCAGTGAGCCGAGATCATGCCACTGCACTCCAGCCTCTGACAGAAGGAAACTCTGTCTCAAAAAAAAAAAAAAAAAAAAAGAGAGAGAGAGAGAGGTGCTTTTTTTTTCACTAGGGTTGCTAAACTGGAACTGCTACTGGCCATTTTGCCACCTTGAGGGGAAAACGTGCCTGAGTTCCTGCTTACATTGTGTGGACTCCTAGATTCAGGCTTGCGTGAAGCCAGAACTAGTCCTGAATATCTTGGTTACATGAGCCAATAAACTGATTCTGGCCCAGCCAGGACACTTCAGTAGAAGGTGGCTGATTTTGTGCTCTGGGTGTGCTAGAGCTGACTTATATTAGCTAACGAGGTGAAGTGTTAAATATTTGAGAATTTCATGACTGGTTGTTAAACTGTTGGTAGCTGGATATCAGCCATGGTCAGAATATTTATCCCATGGTTATCACAAAATGCCACAGATCAAGGCACATTTTCCTCCTTGGAGAATCAGTTTACCAGCAAATCACAGGCCCTGACCTTGGTTTCAATAGGTTCCAAAATGGCCAGCAGGAACGACCGCTGGCCAGGGTGGTGACTCATGTCTGTAATCCCGATACTTTGGGAGGCTGAAGCAGTAGGATTGCTTGAGGCCAAGTGTTCCAGACCAGCCTGGGCAATATAGTAAGACCCTGTCTCTACAAAAAATTTAGAAATTAGCCAAGTTTGGCTGTGCTTACCTACAGTCTTAGCTACTTGGGAGGCTGAGGTGGGAGTATAACTTGAGTCCAGGAGTTTGAGGCTGCAGTGAGCTGTGATTGTACCACTGTACTCCAGCCTGGGCAAGAGTAAGAACCTGTCTCTGAAAACAAAACAAAAAAACAAACAAAAAAACAAACAAACAAAAAACCTCAACAACAAAATAGAATGATTGTTAAACAACAACAACAACCAATATCTGTATTTCACTTCCTGGCACTTTCTCATCCATAATCTCATTTTGTCCCTCCAACAATGCTGTAAAGTAGAAGTTACTACTCACATCCTACAGGTAAGGAATCCAAGGCCTAGATAAATGCCTTCCTTGGGGTCAGGTGGCAGAGCTAAGAAATAAACTCACGTCTTTGGACCCGATGCTTAATATTGTTTCCTTGACATCCTGTAGGAGGTGACTGAAATGTCAAAACAGGTTCTAACAGCAATTTGGTCACTGGGTATGGAGAAGCTGTTTTTGTAAAAAGAGTGTTTTAACCACCTCTGAACAGAGGTGGCCAATTAGGAAGGCAGTTGCACAGGGATCAGCAGTCACACTACATATTCAATCTGCTGAGAAAACACAGCATTGTTTTTAGGAAATTATATACCTCACATTTGTACAGAATTTTTTGGTTTTTAAAGCCTTTTCAAGTATGTTGCCTCTGCAGATAAACTCCTTTAAAATGCTTAGAAAGTCGCGCCCTATGTAAGAGACTGATTAACCAAAAACCCACCACCCCCATGCTTTTCCCTTCACTGCCTCTATTAAAATAGCCTGGAAAAGACCGAGTATGGTGACTCATGCCTGTAATCCCAGGACTTTGGGAGGCCGAGGTGGGTGGATCATTTGAGGTCAGGAGTTTGAAACCAGCCTGACCAACATGGTGAAACCCCCATCTCTACTAACAATACAAAAAATTAGCCAGGCATGGTGGCATGTGCCTGTCGTCCCACCTACTTGGGAGGCTAAGGCAGGAGAATCCCTTGGACCTGGAGGCGGAGGTTGCAGTGAGCCGAGATTGTGCCACTGCACTCCAGCCTGGGTGACAGAGTGAGTGAGACTCCATCTCAAAAAAAAAAAAAAAAAAAGAAAGAAAAAAATATTTACTTTTGCTGTCTCACTATGTGACCTAGTTCTGGCTATTGAGACTTATGCAAAAGTCTGCTTTCTTGATAAAAAGTATTGTCTTTCCCCACTTCATCCTGCCTTGAGCAAGGATGTGATACCTGGTGCTGTAGCAGCTATTTTGTAGCCGTGAAGTGACAAGACAAAAAACTAAGCACAGCAGAGCAGAAAGACAGCAAAAGTATGGGTTCTCAATGGTATTATTGAGTCTGCACTGCACTGTTTCTTCTGAATCTTTTATGTGAGAAATATAAACCACTGTTACTTGGGCATCCTGTTACCTACAGTGGAAACATTCTAATATAATTAACAGTTCTAGTTCTAGAAATTTATCATACAGATCACCTGTAATAGGGAAAAACTGGAAATAGTCTAAATGTGCACAATAGGAGGTTGATGAAATAAATTGTAGGGTGGCCATATATTGTATACTATTCAGTTATTGAAAACTGCACGGCAGACAAGCACTTCTCAAACTTGCATTCTTAAACAAGTACCTACAGACATTTTTCTGTGGGTGTGCATGTGACTTTTTCTGAGAATATAGTGTTTATCAGACTCTCAAAGGGGTTTCAAGAAAGTTGAAAAATTACTACAGGTTGAGCATCACAAGTCAGAAAACCCAAAATCCTAAATATTCTGAGCACTGACATGACACTGAAAGGAAATGCTCACTGGAGTCTTTTGGACTTGGATTTTTGGATTTGGGATGCTCAGCTGGTAGGTGTAATGCAAATATTCCAAAATCTGAAAAAAAATTTAAAAATCCAAAACATGTTTGGTCCCAGGCATTTGGTATAAGGGATACTCAATCTGTATTAAAATTAATATTTGTAAACATAGAAAGATGTTCACGATATTTTGAGGGAGCATAAATTTATAAAAGAGTATGTATACCATGTTTCCATATTGGAAAAATTGCATATATGTTATCAATGTAAGCATGCATGGTAGTTGGGTAAAATACACAGAATGCATACTTGGGTGTCCAGAAAATAGCTTTATTTATTAATTTAAACTGAACTTATCTTAGGCTACTATATCATATTCCTGACGATTGTAGAAAACAAATTTGCAGCTCAAAGTAATTGAGATATTCCCTGATTTAAAGTGATCAATTCAGGCCAGACATGGTGGCACACGCCTGTAATCCTAGCATTTTGGGAGGCCAGGTGGATTGCTTGAACTCAGAAGTTTGAGACCAGCTTGGGCAACATGGTGAAACCCCATCTCTAACAAAAAATATACAAAAATTAGCCAGGCATGATGGTGCACACTTGCAGTCCCAGCTACTTGGGAGGCTGAGACGGGAGGATTGCTTGAACCCAGGAGGTTGAGGCTGCAGTGAGCTGAGATCGTGCCACTACGCTCCAGCCTGGGCAACAGAGCAAGACCCTGTCTCAAAGCAATCAATCAATACATGATCAGTTCAAAATCCTCCCATTTTCTGATCCTTCTCTGGGTGATTTTAGTTTTTCGGTGGACAGATGCATCATCCTAGAATCCAGAGCAGCAGCAACTGGTCTCTGTGCTGCTGCCCGTTCTTCCCTGGCCTCTACACATTATCTTACCTGGTCCGCACCATGAAGCACTGGCATCTGCTGCTAGTGTCTGTGGTCCTGCCCTGGCTGCCAGTTAAGCTGTCTATGCATTCCTGATTTACCTTGTCACAATTTATTCTCAGCTCGTTTGGTATCCATCATAGCGGTCCCTGAGAAATTTTTAGATGCTTTTCCACATCGGAAAGCATGCCTTCAGCCTTGCCCAAAGAATAGCTACTTTGCCCTTCAACGTACCAGACTTCACATGGAGCAACTTTAATGAACTTGCATCCTGGGAAGAAAGGTTCAAGTTCCTTCTGCTTTTGTATTCTCGCTAAACCTGCTTAGGACTCCCAATGTCCACTCCCACTCTCAGGTGTGGGGCAGAGCTCTGAGCCCCTTTTCAGAACCTAAGCAATGTGTCAGCTGTGGTCTTATCTGTCTAATTCTGCCTTCCCTCTCCAGACATTCCTACTCATCTCTCTCTCACTCTTTATTTTCTTTCTTTTTCATTCTGGGGTTTATCTTACAAACGCTGTGCTCTAAGTCTTCCACATTTGCTCTTTTATGTACCACATTTGCTCTTTCATTTGCAACAGGCTGTTGCAAATCTGGAGATAAACAATTTCTGTCAAAAAAAATATCCTGGCTTTTGTGAATAAACAGTACTTTGGCTTCCAAACTTATGCCCATACTATAGGTTTTCAAGTCATTTTATGAGTAACTAAGAATTTGGCCTTTTGTTTTTCTAGACTCTTTATTGTCCTTATGGGCAGTGCCTGTAAAAGGCCTGAATGGTGGGTGTAAAACACAAAAGATTCAAGGTAACATGGGTTAGAAGGAAATAACCTCTTAATAATTCAAAATATTTTCCTTCTGCCTGTACAATGGAAAGGATTTGAAAGGATACATGATGAGGTGTTAGCAATTATGATCTTGGGATGCTGGGAGTACATTAAGGTAACAGTTATGGTGGAAATTACAGAGAACTCAACTAACAGTGGCTTAAAATAACCACTTTATTTTAAGAATAAAAGGGTTTATTCTTCTGGCACAATAAGTCGGGAGGTAAGCAGCTGCTGGTATTGGTTCAGCAATGCAGCATTGTCAGGGCCAGCATCTTTGCAGTTCCCCAAGGTCTCAAGATGGTTGCCACTCAACATGTTAAATCTCACATTCAAGGGGGAAGGGATGGCACCAATCCCATCTGTTCCTTTGAACTAGAAAAGCAAAGGCCTTACATTTTTATCTTATTGGCCAACACTAGGTCACATGGTCACCCCAGCTGCAAGGTAGGCTGGGAAAACCAAGGGCTGGTTGGCATTGGGTTAGCCAGTCAACCATGTCAAGCACAAAGGATATTTACATTGCATTTCTTGTTTCTCTGTATCTTCTCATTTTTCTACTTTATTTTCGTTTTTAGAGACAGAGTCTTGCTCTGTCACCCAGGTTGGAGTGCAATGGCACAATCATAGCTCTCTGCAGTCTCTAACTCTTGACCTCAAGCGATCCTCTCACCTCAGCCTCCCAAGTAGCTAGGACTAGAGACATGAGCCACCACACCCAGCTAAATTTTTTTTTTTTTAGAGATAGGGTCTCACTATCTTGCCCAGGCTGGTCTGGAACTCCTGGCCTCAGGTGAGCCTCTTGACTTGGCCTCCCAAAAATGCTAGGATTATAGGTGTGAACCACGACATCCCAAATTTTTCCACTTAAAAAATCATTTATTTATTTATTTTTTTAGAGACAGGGTCTCATCTGTTGTCTAGACTGGAGTGTAGTAACATGATCATAGAATCATAGATCATAGCTCACTGCAGCCTCGAACTCCTGTCCTCAAGTGATCCTCATGCCTTGGCCTCCTAAAGTGCTAGGATTAGAGGTGTGAGCCACTGTGCCCAGTCTAATTTTTCCACCATTGACAAGTATTGTGTTTGTAAGTGCTATATGTAATTAAATACTAATAAATAATACTCAGAAATGAAATATACAGCCTCATTTGATTCTCCCAAACCCTTGCCCTCTGTACAATCTTGCCCTCGTATTAGGAGAAGGTAAGGCTCATATGTCAAATGACTTTTCCAAGGCGCCTGCAAATTATTGACAACGCTCAACAAAGAATGCAGGTATCCAGACTCCATCCCCTGATGGAGGATACCAATTTGCTCTTAACTATCAGGAGGCTTCTAAATGAAATTTCAACATTAAGTTGATAGAGAGGCTAGAAAAATTAATTAAGCACAAGCACCAAAGGCCCAGTTCCCACATTTCAAGCCCTATTGAGTCAGGTGCATTAAGCTGGTACTGACTGCCCTTCCCTCTACTTGTCCCTCCTGCCTCCTCTGTTCTCTGTCCTTCATCCCCACATTCTCTGCCCAGCCCTTCCTTCTTGCCACCCTCAGCAAGGTGTCACTCAGTGGAAAGAGCTCCAGCTTTATCTTCATTTACACCAAAGTCTGATTCTGATTCTACCACTTACTACCCATGATACCTTTAGCAAGTTGTGTCAACTTTCTGAGCCTCAAACCCTTCATCTGTTCAATGAAAACATTATTACTTATCTCTTAGGACTAATAGAATAATTTACATACCAGCCTATGTCCAAGCTTCTCGCATGGTATTCAATGCCAGGTATGTGCTCAATCACAGTAAGAGTAATTGTCATGATACAGAAGCTCAACAATTTTTGAAATGTCAATCTCCATTATTATGCATTATTATTGCACTATGATGAATTCAGGCAAACAATAAGCCAGGGCAGAAGGTCACAACTCTGTTCTCTGTCAATCAAAGCAGTCACATGTATGGTGTCACTGTGGACTTAAAGCAAGTGGATTTATGAGCAAACTTTGAGTTCCCAATCCGTTTGCCAAGTTTATAATAGTGGGTCACTTCGAACACAGATGGTTGAATCATGGCTCTGACACTTACTAGCTGTGACCTTGGTCAAGTTACTTAAAGTCTCTGTATCACAGTTTGATATTTAGAAAATGGGGATAAGAGTACTTATAGGGTTGTGCAGATTCAATGAGTTAATATATGAAAAACACTTTGAATAATCCCCGATGCATCAAACATGTTACATACCTCTTTGCTGTTGTTATCATTATATTGTATTGAACACCTGCTATGTGCCTGAGGACACAAAGCTAGTTATGGGTGAAGCCAGGAGTTAAACTCACCACTATCTGATTCTGAATCAGCACCCAAACCACTAACCTGCCTTCATTCACCATCTTTACCTACCCCCTTCCTCTCTCCTTCACAGCCCAACTCTTCCTCCATATTCCTGGGATGCAGGTCCTTGTCTTGTCCCTGTCCATTCTTGCCATCCTTTATCTTTACTTTCCCTTCTCTATCTTTTTCCCTCTGCCATGAGCCTGGAGATGAGGACTGCCTAACACCAGTTGTATCAGAGACCCAACTGCGGTGCCTTAAACACATTTTTATTTTTCTTCTCTTTCTCTTACATAAAAGAAGTCTGGAAGTGAATAGTTCAGGGCAGATGTGCTAGCTCCATCAGCAGGCAGTCTTGCTGACCTCATGGCTTCCATTCTCAGAATCACCTCATGGTGACAAGATTGAAGCTGTACTGCTAGCCATCACATCTATATTCCAAGTAGTAGGAATAAGCAAGATTACAAGAGATGACTCTGCATAGTCAATGCCATTTACAGATCTTTCCTGGAAGCCCCAATCAAGTACTGTCATTTGGCCACTTATCTTCAGGGAAGACTAAGAAATAAAGTTTTTCATGTGGGTACATTGTTACTTTCCACCAAAACCAGAGTCCTGGTATTGAGGAAAAAGAAGGAGAATGGTTACTGAGTAATCAGCTAGCTATTAGTACTGTACTACCTTCAGAAAGAAGAAAAGGAAAGGCAAGGTGTGGTGGTACATACCTATGGTCCCAGCTACTTAGGAGGCTGAGGTGGGAAGATCACTTGAGCACAGGAATTTGAGTCCAGCCTGGACAGTATAGCAAGACCCCATCTCTAAAGTTTTAAATTATATCTAAAGTTTTAAATTAAAATTAGCAGTAAAATAGAAAAGGAGAATAAATGTTGGGTAGGCAGCTAGCTATCTGTACTACACCATCCCTGGAGTTCCTTCTGAGGAGAATGCTGCGCATGGTTGGGAAGAATTCTTTGAGGAACTTAGGCAGGTAATAAAACATCCAAGAAGCATGGTCCAACATTTATGGAACTCTAAAATTAATCTCTTTTTTTTGAGACACGTTCTTGCTCTGTCGCCCAGCCTGGAGTGTATTGGCACTACCACAGCTCACTGCTGCCTTAATCTCCTGGGCTCAATTAATCCTCCCCTCTCAGCCTCCCAAGTAGCTGGGACTACAAGCATGTGCCACCACGCCTGGCTACGTTTTGTATTTTTTGTAGAGATGGGGTTTCACCATGTTGGCCAGGCTGGTTTTGAACCCCTGGGCTTAAGCGATACACCCGCCTCAGCTTCCCAAAGTGCTGGGACTAGAGGTGTGAGCCACTGCTCCTGACCCTAAAACTCATCTTTTAGGAAGGAGCATTCAGATTCACTGCAGGCCTTTTGTTTGCTGAATGGAGATACAAGTTTTAATATAGAGGTGTTTTGCTTGGACAACAGAAAGACTAAATACTGCCAAGAGTGCCAAAAGTCCTATTTGTTTTTGTTCTTAACACCCAACAATTTTAGGCCTCTTCTCCAAATACTCTATTAACAAACATTTGAAGAAGAGTGGGTTGAAAGGATGCCAAATCATTAGCCTGCCTGGGATAATTATCAATATTTGTGCTCACTCATGTTCATTTCTCCTTTTCCTCTCTCAGCACATAGGAAGGGTACACTGCCCAGCCCTCTTGCACTTATTTAGGGCTATGTGACCATCTAGCCAGCAGTAAGCAGAGGTGACACATTTCACTTCCAGGCCTAAGCATCCAAGAGCAATATGGATTCCTGTTGCTTCTCTCTTCTCCTGCTGTGGTGAAGGCAGAGGCCGAGATGGTAGAGCCACAAAACTGAAGCCGCCTGGGAGCCCTGAGTGTCAGCACGTGGAGACAGCTGCCCTGGGGTGTTGGATGGGGTCTCAGTGTACTTCAACCACTCAAGAAATAAAATTTTTCATAATAGCCCCAAAGTGAAACAACCCAAATATCCATCAATTGATAAATAAATAAAATATTCTATATCCATACAATGGGTATTATCCAGCAATAAAAGGGAAAGAACTACTGATACGTGCTACAACATAAATGAACCTTGAGAACATTATGCTCAGCAAAAGAAGCCAGACACAAAAGGCCACATATTCTATAATTTCAATTATATGAAATGTCCACAATAGGCAAGGACAGAGACAGAACGTAGATTACTGGTTGCCTAGGGCTACGCTGGGAGAGGTAATAGGGAGTGACTGTTAACCAGTACAGATGTATATTTTTGGGGTGATAAAAATGGTCTAAAATTAGATAGTGGTGATGGGTGTACAACTCTGTGAATACACTAAAAGCCATTGGATCATACCATTTAAATGGGTGACTTTTATGATACATGAATTTTATCTAGTGTAGTTGTTTATCTAGTATAGTTGTTTAAAAAAAGAAACAAGTGGCCGGGCGCGGTGGCTCAAGCCTATAATCTCAGCACTTTGGGAGTCCGAGACGGGTGGATCACGAGGTCAGGAGATCGAGACCATCCTGGCCTACACAGTGAAACCCCGTCTCTACTAAAAAAAAAAATACAAAAAATTAGCCGGGCGAGATGGCGGGCGCCTGTAGTCCCAGCTAGTCAGGAGGCTGAGGCAGGAGAATGGCGGGAACCCGGGAGGCAGAGCTTGCAGTGAGCCGAGATCGCGCCACTGCACTCCAGCCCGGGCGACAGAGTGAGACTCCGTCTCAAAAAAAAAAAAAAAAAAAAGAAAGAAACAAGTTTTTGTTGTGTTCAACCATTGAGATTTTACAGCTAATTTTGTAATAGTGCAGCACAATCTGGTCTATCTTAGATAAATACTGCCCCAGGTGCCTGTACGTCCATAGTCTGCCTTGGCTATACTAAAAATATAGTACTATGGGAGTAGAGATCAGGGGTCAACTAACTCCACCTGGTGAATGGTGGAAGAAGTAACATCTGAGTTCTGTATCAAATAATAAGCAGAATAGCTCCCTCCTCCTCAGGAATGGATGCATGGATGGATGGATAGATAGATGGATAAGTGGACAGAGAGACAGTATGAATAGCTTATGACAGGACATGGACTCCTTGAAAGAAGATATTGCCGAAACTCTACCTAGTTGGACATGGCTAGAGTATAAGATATATATCATCCAAGATAGAAGAGGTGAGACAAGAAAGGGCTTTATGTTAGGATATTCTTGCATTGCTATGAAGAAATACCTGAGACTGGGTAATTTATAAGAAAAGGGGTTTTATTGGCTCACAGTTCTGCAGGCTGTACAGGAAGCATGGCAGCATCTGCTTCTGGGGAGGCCTCAGGAAGCTTCCAATGGTGGTGAAAGGCAAAGGGGGAGTGAGGCGTCTCACATGGCGAAAACAGGAGCGAGAGAGAGAGAGTGAGAGCGAAGGTGCCACACACTTTTAAGTAACCAGATCTCGTGAGAACTCTGTCATGAAGGCACCACCAAGCCATGAAGGATCCGCCCCCACGATCCAACACCGCCCACCAGGCCCCACCTCCAGCACTAGAGATTACAATTCAACATGAGATATGGACGGGGACAAATATCCAAACTATATCAGGCCTTGAATTCCCAGCCAAGGTGCTAGGACTTGATCCAGCCAGAGAAAGGAGTTTTGAGGGATTGTTATCAGAGAGCTGGAGTGGGAATATGTGTATTTTAGATCATTCTGGCACCAGCATAAAGACCAGATTCATGTAAGTAAAACTCTGGGTCAGAAGGTGGGTAGCTTGGGCCTATCAGTCCATAAACACTCCAGCTCCTATCAGCCAGAGTCCCTCTGCCTGGTACTCACTTCCCTCCCCTCAGACCTGGTCACCCCTTCTCATCCTTTGCATCTCAGCATCCAAGTCACTTCCTCAGAGAAGCCTGCCCTGGCTCCACAGGCAAGGGTGGGTCCCTCATCTTGTGCTTTTCTAATGTGCTGTCTGTCTAGCTTGCATCTCAACGGTAACTAATTAACCAGTGGTGAGATTGTTCATGTATCGTCCGTCTCCCTCACTGGACTGCAGGCTCCTATGAACTGGACTTGCCTTTTTCACTGCTGTATCCTCACTGCCTAAATGGCATCTGGCCCATCACAGGTGCTCAGTAAATATTTGATGAATAAACCAAGTGAGTGCATATGTGAACTGGAAGATGAATCTGGAATGTTAATACCTGTCTGAAAGCTGAACTTTCTTCTCAAGGAAAAGAAAAGCATGAATTAAATTTCCATAGTAGCAGGGAGTGGGAAGAGCCTAGGGTTCGGAGTCGGGCTGGTTCCATCATACCTCAGCTATGTGACCTAGAGCAAGTCACTTTCCTCCTCTGAAATTCAGCCTTTTGCCGCAAAATGGAGGCAATAATATTTATCTCATTCAATCAGAGTGTGCACAAAGCAGCTAGCATTGTGTCATTTGAGAGTAAACCCTCCATATGTGACAATAATAACAAAAATAAGAGCACTATTTTATCATTTAATCCCAACAGTAATCCTTTGAGGCTTATAACTCTGTGTTTCTCAAACTTGCCTGATTATAAGAATCACCCCAGGGGAACATGGTACAAATACACATCCCCAGTCTCTCACCCTGGCATTCTCATTCAGCAAGACCGTGGTGAGGCCTCATGAACCTATAGTGTATCAGGCATTCCAGGTGACTGCTATGAGCAGGCAGGTTTTGGCACCACTATGACCCTATTGATAAGGAGAGTGACTCTCTGCCCAGCACTTCTCGCACACATGTTAACATGTAGGAGAGTCACCTGGGTCTTCAGATCCAGTAGGTCTGTGGTGGGGCCTGAGGTCCAGGATTTCCGACAAGCTTCCAGGTGGCGTTGATGCAGCTAGCCTGAGGCCCACACGGAGCCGCCGCAGGGGCTACCCTAGAGAGCCAGCTCACCCATCCTCAGGTACTCACACATCGGTGGCAGGCAAAAATGCCGATGCCTAGGTCCTACCCCAGAGATTCTGATGTAATTAAGGGCATGGCCTAGGCAGAGAACTTTTTAAAATATCCCCAGGTGATTCTACTATATAGAAAAGTTTGCAAACCACTGGTTTAGGTCAGAGTCATATAGTTCAAATTCACAGAGCCAATAAATGGCCATGCTGCCATGTGAACCTATGTCTATCTGACCCCATAACTGAGTATCTTGTGAGAGAGTAAACAAAACGGGAACTGATATTATTACTAGTGTTTTCATTATTGGTGGCAAGAGGGAGACCTCAAAAATAAGGCCAAAAGCCAGGTGCTTATGCCTGTAATCCCAGCACTTTGGGAGGCCGAGGCGGGCAGATCATGAGGTTAAGAGATCGAGACTATCCTGGCCAACATGGTGAAACCCCCGTCTCTACTAAAAATACAAGAATTAGCTGGACATGGTGATGCGTGCCTGTAGTCCCAGCTACTTGGGAGGCTGAGGCAGGAGAATCACTTGAACCCAGGAGGCGGAGGTTGCAGTGAGCCGAGATCGCACCACTGCACTCCAGCCTGGTGACAGAGCGACGGTCCATCTCAAAAAAATTAATAAATAAGGCCAAAGAACATCAAACTGGGGTCAGGATCTGGAAGTTACCATCACAGCTGGGCTGGGCCACCAGTACAAATAGGGTACAGTCAAAGAGAGAGATCCCTGCTCATTCTCGCAGCTGTAGGCACACAAAAGCAGGCAAACGTGGGTGTGCGCCACTTCCATCACTCGCTGGCTCCTCTCCAAATGGCATGAGCAGCTGCTGAGCCCTGCACTCACCTCACACCCACGCTCATAGCTTTTTGAAGATAGAGAAAAAAGCCAGGCAGTCCCAGCCCCAAAATTAGAGAGGCACAATTGGACAACCTTGAGAAAGCTACAGCAGCCCCTAACTCAATTTCTTAGCAATTATCCTAGCGCTGTGTCTCCAAGGAATGAAGTCTGTGGCCTGATTCAGTAGAACACCAGACTTCCGGAGACAGACAAACACATTGCAACCACAAAATTCATTTGGAAGACTCAAAACGGAGAAGGGATGTCAAAGAAGACTGGCTGTAATTTCAGAAGCCATAACAGGCACCACCTGACACAGATAATAAAAATAAGAGCTGTTATGTATCAAGGGTCTGCCCTGTGCCAGACTGCATGCACTATCTCATTTAATCCTCATCAGCATCCCATGAAGTAGGTACTCCTGGCCCCTTGGAATAGGGAAGGGAATTTAAGTTCAAGTTCACAAGACAAGTGCAAAGGTCACACAGCTAGGAAGTAGCAGAGCTGGGGTTTGAACTCAACCCCAGCTTTTAAATACTTTGTATTTTGCTTCTCACGCTGTGTGGCTGAGCCTCATATATCACTGCCTGCTTTGGCCTTTAAACAAAGGAAGAAATATTCTTCCTCTGACTGTGGAGTGTAATAATCGTTCCTGCTGAGCCGAGGAGAAACAGAGCCCAGTTGTTTCTTGGTCCCTACCTCCATCTCTGCAAGTTCGCGCTCTGCAGCCATGAAAGGGGCTGACTTTGAGATGGCTGGAGGGACCCAAAGAGAGAAACTAACGAATATGCTCGGCTTTGAAGGGTGCCAGCACCACACAGTGAGGTTGCTCTGAGCTGGCTGGAATGTGTTTGTCTGTCTCTGGAGGTCTGGTGTCTTTGGTTTTTCATCAGCGCTTTATGCAGTTTTCATGTGCCCCAGGGATCTGGAACCACGAGCCCTCTGTTCCAAAGGATTCATGCAGACACAACTACAGGTGGAGCCATTTAATTGCCTAGCTTAAAAAAAAAAAAAAAGGCTAGGTGACATTTTGAACCAGCTGGCAGGGTTTTGTTCTAAAGAGCAGGACTGTTGTTAGCTCTTATTTCATCCCTCCACCCCAGTGCATAGCATGGTTCTGTGTCCTCCACCAAGGTGACTGCCAGGATTCAACATTATCTACATCCCCCATCTGATCTCTGAAGCCTGAAAACCCTTTCAGGGAGGACAAAAGGTTTCATACCATAATTAGGGATGAGGCTTCAAGGCCAAGAGCCACCACCAAGGCCAGGTGAGGTCTTTCCAGCCCATCAGCCAGCAATGAGCTAGAATTATCAGGGATCCTGAGTCGGTCCTTCAGCAGCTCACAACTAGGAAGGTCATGGCAAGGGCAACAGCAAGCAAAAAGCTGGGAGAAGTCTTCAGTTTCAGGCTTATAGCTTGCTAATATATTGGTGAGCCAGGAATTTTTTTCCTTTTTTTTTTTTTTTTTAACTTGCAAGCTAATGAGGAAATCTCTTCCCTCAAATTCAAAGCTAACTCACAAGCTAGGGACTAACTGGGCACCACTGTGGATTTTGAGCTCTTTGGTTGGCTTAGATTCATTTTGATCTGGAAACTACTTAGCTAGCAAGCTTACAAACAAATTGTTTGGCTGGGTGCAGTGGCTTGTGCCTGTAGTACCAGCTACTCAGGAGGCTGAGGTGGGAGGATCACTTGAGCCCAGGAGTTCTAGGCTGTAGTGTGCTATGCCAGTTGGGTGTCCATACTAAGTCTGGCATTGATATGGTGACCTCTCAGGAGTGGGGGACCACCAGGGTGCCTAAGGAGGGGTGAACCAGCCCAGGTGGGAAACAGAGCAGTTCAAAACTCCCATGCTGATCAGTAGTGGCATTGCCTTGTGAATAGCCAGTCCACTCCAGCCTGGGCAACATAGCAAGACCCCATCTCCAAAAACAAACAAAAAAACAAATAAGTTGTTTGACAGATCATCTTGATTTAAAAAAAAATGATTTTGGCTACATAACCCAAACATTAATAACAAAAACTCTTCCCAGTTCTTTCCCTCCCTTTGTTTCTCACCAGGATTGGGTTGCAAAATGGTCACGTAATAGGAATAAGAAGAACTAACCTTGACAGAGTATTTACCATTTGCCAGGCTCAGTTTCGAGGGTTTTACATGTATTACCTCACTTACTGTTTGCCACAGTTCTATGAAGCAGGTATTATTTTCCTCCCCAATTTGCATATTAAGAAACTGAGACACAGATGATAGGTAGCTTGTCCAAGGACACAGGCAAGAAGAAGCCAACTCAGGATTTGAACCCAGGCAGTCTGATTCCAGAGCCCATACTCTCTTTACATTTTAATTGTAAACATTTTATGGAAGAATAACAAACATACAGAAACATGTACAACTCATAAGTGTACAGTTCAAAGTACTTTCACAAATTGAACATAACCCAGTACAAAGGCTCATGATGATCAAGAAAATGAATGGTATCAGACCCCAGAAGTCCCTCCTGCTCAGTTCCAGTCCCTAGTTCCTCACCTGGAGAACCATCCTGACTTATTACTTTTTAGAGACATGGTCTCACTGTATCACCCAGGCTGGAATGCAGTGGTGCAATCAGCTCACTGCAGCCTTGAACTCCTAGTTTCAAGTCATCCTCCTGCCTTGGCCTCCCAGAGCACTGGGATTATAGGCATGAGCCCTGGCGCTGCCAATCCTGACTTTTAATACCACAGCTCAGTTTGACTACTTCTAAACTTTATATAAATCTAATCCTACAAATCCTACAATATGTACCCTTTTGTGTCTATCTTCTTTCCTCATAATCTTCATGTGATTCACCCATGCAGTTCCAAGAGGCAATAATGCACTCATTTTTATTGCTATGTAGTATTTCATTTTATGACTATCCCACAATTTTTCCATTCTACTTTTGGTGGACATTTGGGTTATTTTTTGCTGGGCACCATTTCAAATAGTGTTGTGATTTGTCTTTTCATGCATATATATGTGCATTTCCATTGGGCCTCTATCTGGGAGCAGAATTGCTGGTTCATGTGGGATATGTATGTTCAACTTTCATAAATAGTTCCAAACACTTTTCACCAGAAGAATCTAAGGATTCCAGTTGCTCCACATCTTTGCCAACTCTTAGGTGTCTGCTGTTTTTATCTGAGCCATGCAGGTGGGTGTATAATAATATCATATTGTAGTTTTAACTCCATTCCCTCAAAGACTAGAGAAGTTGAGCCCATTCTTTTGAGGTTATTGCCCATTTTGATGTCTTCTTTGGTAAAGTTCTTGTTCTATCCTTTGGCTCATTTTCCTATTGAGTTTTGTGTTTTCTCTTGTTGATTTGTAGGAACTCTCTTAGTATTCTGGATGTAAGTCCTTCATTAGACACATGTATTGCAACTATATCCTACTTTGTGAATTTCCTCATCACTCTCTTCATAGATTTTAATAGAACAGAAGTGTTTTTTAACAACTATATTGAGATATAATTTACGTACCAATTTACCCACGGAAAATGCACAACTCAGTGGCTTTAGTATATTCACAGAGCTGTACAATCATCACCACAATCAATTTTAGAATATTTTCATCACTCCAAAAAGAACCTCCGTTCCCACTAGCAGTCACTTTCTATTTTCCCTCAAACCCATCCTTCCAACCCTATGCAATTACTCATCTGCTCACTGTAGCAGTTTTTAAATTTTAATGTAGTCTAATTTATCCATTTTTCCCTTATAGTTTGTACATTGCGTGAGCTATTCAAGAAATACTTGCGTACTCCAAGGTCATGAAGATATTCCGCTCTGTTTTCTTATAAAACTATTATTGCTTTACCTCTCACATTGAGATCTACAACCCACTTGGAATTGCCTTTGTGAATATCCAATTGACTCTTCATCGTGTACTGAAAATAAGCCAGGTAACTATATATACAAAGGTGTGTTGCTGGCCTCTCTATGCTACTCTGTTGGTCTGCCTGTCCTTGGACAAATACCACACTCTCTTAGCTACTATAGCTTTGTATTACATCTTCACTTACATCTTCGTCTCACAGTGTAATTCCACCAGCTTTGTTCTTCAGGCTTGCTTTGGCTATTCTTAGCTCTTTTCCAGGCCTACCAATCCCCACCAAAATATCTGTTGGGATTTTTTTTTAATTGAGATTGTACTAAGATTATGAATAAATCTGGTGAGAAGAGTCATCTTTATAATAGATGATCTTCCAAATGAAATATCTTTTATTTTTTCGGATATTCTTTAATTCCTCTAAATAATTTTTGTAGGTTTTCTTTTTTCTTTTTTTTTTAATTATACTTTAAGTTCTAGGGTACATGTGCACAACGTGCAGCTTTGTTACATATGTATACATGTGCCCTGTTGACATGTTTTGTTTGATTTAGTCCTACAAATTTGATGTCTTTTATGCCATTATAAATTTTTTTAATTTTTATTTTTTTAGTTTGTTGCCAGTATTGAGAAATAAAATGATTTCTGTATACTGACCTTGTATCCAATGACCTTGCTAAATTCACTTATTAATTTAATAGTTTTTGTATATATTCTTTTGGATGGTTTACATACACAATCATTATACAATATCAACAATTGATGACATATTTGTTGCTTCCTTTCTGATAACGAGGCCTCTTATTAATATTTATTGCTTTGGAGCTCATTTCTTAACTACTATGCTGCCATCAAAATTGCTATGCCGAACATCAAAGCTCTCTGTAGAGCCCTCTTCCCTCCCAAATCCAACAATTCCTAGGATCCATAGCAGGTATTCTTTATACGTGTTCATTATCAAAGGCTTTCTCACCCAAAGGACAGAAAACCTGACTACAGTGGCATAAACAAATAGAAAATTTCTGTTTGTTTGTTGTTGTGTGCCTAGGCAGTTACCTACAGGAGCGTCTACATAAATGGCTGCTGCAGCTCCAGACATCACATCTATATTCAAGGCACAAAGGAGAAGAAAGCGGGTAAGGACCCTAGTTCTGGTCACGTGGTCTCTGCTAATTTCAAGGGAGCCTGGAAAAGTGGGACATGGAATTGTCCCAGTTGACTCAGAGATCCATAATCTGGGCCAGACACGTGCTTCTTTGCACAAAATGGCAGTTCAGTTAGCAAAGAAGGGGGAATGGTACTGGGTAGGCAGCTAGCAGGGCCTACGACAACACAAATAAATGTACCTCCTCCACAACAGGCTTCTGCCTGCTCTCTCTTGCATCCATTAGGTACCCTGTCCCCTCTGAACAACAGTGCTTTCTGCTACAGTTGGAGGAGCCTCCAGGTGGTCAAGCTGCTCTGCGATGTAGCTACCAAATTGAGCAAATGCTTCTTGTCTCCTTTCATGCTACCCTCGGTTAGAATTGTCACATCGTAGTGCCACTTGTGCCTAAAACATTAAAGATTTTTTTTTGGTGAAACAGTTCACTTAACAGCTCTCTTCTTTGGTAGGACACCAGTGTCAAGGGCTGATCCCAGAGTCAAGCAAGAACCTCCACACTGCACACACTACCCCCATTGAGGACCAGAATTTATGACTGAGTCAAGCTGGCTATGCTAGGTGCCACCTTTCCTCAAGATGACTTCTTGCCCAATTAGGTACTAGTGCTCTAGTGAGCTGGGATTCTGATCTGAAGCTCCACTCAGGCTCAACCTGGGACCCTTGCTACACACATAAGTAAGCCCCAAACTAGGAAACCATTTTGGCTTCAGAACACTTTAGAACTTGGATGACACAGCAGTTTTGAATTTTTTTTAGTTAGCTGGTAAATCAAGCAACCTAGAGTTTAGACCCAATCCTGGCACTCATTGGCTAATTATTGTTAGGAAATTTCATTTCCATCACTGGGCCTCACGTTCTCTATCTGAAACCATAAAAGACTTGGACCATACGGCCTCTCATGGTCAGCCCAGCTCAACTCTTTTGAGAACTCACCCCATGAGAACACGCAAGGGCACTCAGGATTTGTCCCTCAGTATTTGTCCGCTCAGATCCTGAGTATCATAGCAGGAGGTCCTAAGATCACCCCCCATCAAAGATGAGGAAACTAAGAAAGGTAAAGCAACTTGCCCAGGATTTGAACCCAGGTCTGTCTGACTCTATCTCAGGCTGTAGATCACCACAAGTAACATGTGGCTTCTACCAATACTAGTCCCACACTTCCTGAGAATGGTGCCTCTGGAGCCAGCTGTGCAAAGCCTTAGCTGCAGAGAAGATGCTCCTGCTTGTGGGTGGAGTTGAAAGAGCTCCCAGGTGAGGGCAGGGCTGTCATCCACCCACCCAGCCATCTGTCTGTCTGCAAGATTCCCCTGTTCTGTTAAGCACTCATTTTTGCCCTGCCTTTCCCTGTTATGGGCTTCATATTTTATGATTTTAATATAAATAATTTACCAGGAATCGTCATTCCCTAGACTGCTCGGCCTGCTATAGAAATCTGACTGCTCAAATCTACAGCTGAATCCAATAGATGAAATACAAATACTCTTACCTGTAAGCATCCAGAACAAAGAAGGAAGGCAGCCCGCCACATTTGTACCCACATTATTCATTCGGCGGTGGATCTCAGGGCCTTCCACTCAGGAGGCCTATACATAGACCCAAGTGGGTGCTTTCTCTTCACAGCGTCTCCAAGGGAGGCCATGTGCACATTCTAACAGCTGCACCTTGCAACCTTTTTGTGAGAACTTGTATCTTATTTGCTGAGCTGCCTCAGTTTTCCCCCAAACACTCAACCTTTGGGAGAACAAATGGCAAAAAACAAGTGGGAGTATTTGGTTTATTGGCCATCCTCTGAGGCAAAGGCAGCCAGGATCCCAAATTGCTGACCTCTCCCTGTGCCGTTCACTGCTGCAGGTTCCTGAGGAAGATTTGCAGAGATCCAGGCAATGCCTACCCCTTATTACTTTGTTGTCTCCTATTCAAATAAGCTTGGTGGTTTATATTGGAGCAGAAAGAACTCCTTTTACTCCTCTTGACTAACCTTTCAGCCAGTGTTCCTTAGTCTTTAGTAAAGGGCATTTTTTTTTTCCAATCTGTCATGGACTGATACTTCTATAAAAATACAATAAAAATGAATTACTTGAAAAAATAAGAAAAAATGACATACAAAGTCAAAGCCGAAATTTTCTATTAGATTCAATAGACATAAAATTACTCTGTCAAACTGCTATAAAAATGTCTAAACCACCTCAATTTCAATTTTTACCTTGTTGCAGACCAGTTTCAAATAGTTTACTGGCAAGCACTGGTCCACAGCACATGATGGAATGGCACTTTGCCAGGCCGCAGAGGGCAAATGTGTGATATACGTGCACACTACCCCACAACCCATCCCACAACCACAGCAGGCCATGCTAATTGATCAGAACATTTAGTCTTGAATGTGGCCCCCAGATTCCTCCTCAGCACATGCCTCCACTCCCAAACTCAGACTGGGCATGCAAATGAAAACTATTATCCCTGGTTCCTTTTGTTCAGCCCCACACTCTAATCTTAGTTCTTCCAACACCTCAGAGCTGCTGTCTCGACCATCCACTATACCCCTCCTTTCTGCTTTATCCAATTTGGGCACTTTTCCAAGGGACCAGAGCCTATGAGTCAGGGAGGCAGCCCTGGCACTGAGTTCACTGGAGGTAAGAGAGAGAAGTGCAACCACGAAATTTCAAGAAAGGAAAAGGCCAGTAGAGTTCTCCCTTCCCCACCTAGTTCTACTTATGATCTCTTTATACCCCTCTAGTATTATGGCCTAATTGTGTGCTTTGAATCTTTTAGTAGAGATACCATCTGTAGAGCGCCTGTGATGCACTAGGCTTTATTTTCAGTGATTATTTTTGCTATCTCAATTCGTCACATAACACCTCTATGAAATAGCCATTATTATAACCCCATTTCAACAGTGGATGAAACCCAAAGAGAGAAAATAAGTGCTCAAGTTCATGGAGTCATGAGTGATAGAGCTTGGATTCAAAAGGAGATCTGTCGCGTTTCCAAAGTCTGTCCTTTGGCACATCTCAAAAGAAGACATACACGCGGCCAACAAACATGAAAAAATGCTCAACATTATTAATCATTAGAGAAACGCAAATCAAAACCATAATGAGATGCCATCTCATGCCAGTCAGAATGGCCATTGTTAAAAAGTCAGAAAATAATGGATGTTGGCAAGGTTGCAGAGCAAAGGGAATGCTTCTATGCTGTTGGAGGGAATGTAAATTAGTTCAGCCACTGTGGAAAGCAATTTGGAGATTTCTCAAAGAACTTAATACAGAACTATTATTCAACCCAGCAGTTCCATTACTGGGTATATATCCAAAGGAATATAAATCGTTCTACCAAAAAGACACATGCACTCATGTTGATTGCAACACTATTCACAATAGCAATGACATCGAATCAACCTAGATGCCCATCAACGGTGGACTGGATAAAGAAAATGTGGTACATATAGACCAAAGAATACTACACAGCCATAAAAAAGAACAAAATCCTGTCCTTTGCAGCAACATGGATGCAGCTAGAGGCCATTATCCTAAGCAAATTAATGCAGGGAAAGGAAACCAAATACCACACGTTCTCACTTCTAAGTGGGAGCTAAACATTGAGTACAGATAGACACAAACGGGAATCATAGACACTGGAGCTTATGTGAGAGTAGAGGGTGGGAAGAGGATGAGGATCAAAAAGCTACCTACTGAGCACTACGCTCACTACCTGGGTGATGAAATAATCTGTGCACCAAACCCCAGTGACACGCAATTTACTCATGCAAAGAAACCTGCACGTATATCCCCTGAACCTAAAATAAAAGTTGAAAAAGAAGAAACAAGAAGGCTGGGCACAGTGACTCAAGCCTGTAATCCCAGCACTCTGGGAGGCAGAGGCAGGCGGATCACCTGAGGTCAGGAGTTCAAGACCAGCCTGATCAACATGGAGAAACCCCATCTGTACTAAAACTACAAAATTAGCTGGGCGTAGTGGTGTGCACCTGTAATCCCAGCTACTCAGGAGGCTGAGGCAGGAGAATCACTTGAGCCCGGGAGGCAGAGGTTGCAGTGAGCCGAGTTCACATCATTGCACTCCAGCCTGAGCAACAAGAGTGAAACTCCATCTCAAAAAAAAAAAAAAAGAAAAAGAAAAGAGAAAGAATATTTGTATTGGTTTTTACCAAATTCTCGTATTCATAGCCAACTTAGAGTTGTAATTGATGAATGAGTAGTTCCAACATAAATGATGGTTGATTATTTTGTTACATTAATGAATAATATGAAAATAAAACAACAAAGATAGTTTTTTGGTGGGGAAAAACAAACCCAAAGTCTGTCCTGTAATCCACTTTATCGTCTCTTACCTCCATCCAGACCCAGCTTTGGAATTGGGAAGACGAATTGGGAAGACAAGCTTGAGCTCCTTCTAGAGGTGACACGATGCAATCCAGTCGTCGTCAAATGGTACCGCGGTACCAGGCAAGGGAGGCAGCACTTCCCCTCCCCACCCCTAAATGGCAGTGAAGGGCAGACCAGCGATCAGCCCTAAGTCTTTGCCTTAAAGGTCACACGTTAATGTGCACCAAGGAATTATAATGTCCACTCCCACAGTCCCTGAGTGTTGCTAAGGCATTTCATTGCCAGTATTTATTTGCCTCTCTAGGTCCTGGAATCTTGACATTTTAAGGTGGGAGGCTACAGAATGAACCCAAAATAACTGATGGAATGAGTTAGTATTTTATCTAAAGCATTGGCTGGAGAATTTACCCATCTGGCCTAAGCAATCTGGCCTCCTAGACAACTGCAGAAATAAATAAAACCAAGTAAGAAAATGAGAATAACAACTGCTACTATTTATTGAGCTCCATATGCTGAGCACCATGATAAACAGCATATATATATGTATATATCTAAAATCCAAACACCATTCCTTTGCATTTCTTCACTGAAAAGAAAATTTTTATTCTTTGAGAGAGTGATTTTTTCACAAGACCCTAAAGTCATTTTGGTATAGAGCAGATGAGAAAGGTAGGCTATCCATGGCTGTGTTTATGTAAAATGAAATGATGACTACGGAATAAGGAGAGCAATTTCCTGTGTGCCTCAGAAACTAGCTCTTAAGACTGCTAAAAAGGGGGTTCTGGATGATTTTGAACAGTGGCAGCCCTCCAAAAGGATATTTGTAGTTAAGGTGATTTTTTTCCTTTCCAAAAAAGCAGCACTTGTTTGTTTTCTGAATTGCAAAGGCCATTTATCTTTACTGTAGAAAGTAGAAAACAGAAAAGATTTTTTAAAAACCAGAAACATGAATTATTTGTAGTGTTACTGTTTTTGTTGTTTCCAGTTTTGTTGCTATTAAAATTATGCTGCAATGAATATTTTGTATTTACATATTTTTCATACACCTCTGATTATCTGCTTAATACAAATTTTGAGAAATAGAATTTCTGGGTCAAAAAGTATGTATATCTTAAAAACTTTAAAATCTCATTGCAGGCCAGTTGTAGTGGCTTATGCTTGTAACCCCAGCACTTTGGGAGGCTGAGGCGGGTAGATTGCTTAAGCCCAGAGTTCAAACCAGCCTGAGCAACATGGCAAAACCCCATCTCTACTAAGACTACAAAAAATTAGCTGGATATGATGGCACATGCCTGTAGTCCCAGCTACCTGGGAGGCTTCGTGGGAGGATCACCTTACCCTGGCAGGTGGAGGCTGCAGTGAGCCGTAATCGCACCACTGCACTCTAGCCTGAGTGACAGAGTGAAAAACAAATTCAATTGCCATTGGAGGTAAAATTTGTTCAGAAAAAAAATTCATTGCGAAGTTAGTAAGTGAAAAATATTATTTTAAGGTGAATGTTTTGATTATTAATAAGACGAAACTTTTATTTTTGAGATGGAATCTCACTCTGTTGCCCAGGCTGGAGTGCAGTGGCAAGATTTCTGCTCGCTGTAACCTCCGCCTCTCCGACTCAAGTGATTCTCCAAACTTAGCCTCCGGAGTAGCTGGGATTACCAGCGTCCGCCACCATGCCCAGCTAATTTTTGTATTTTTAGTTTTACCATATTGGCCAGGCTGGTCTCAAACTCCTGACCTCCAGTGATCCACCTGCCTTGGCTTCCCAAAGTGCTGAGATTACAGATATGAGCCACCGCACCCCACCAGATGGAACTTTTTAATATATTTATTTGTTTTTTGTATTTATTCTTTTATGGGTTGCCTGTTCATGACTTTTGCTTATTTTCATATCTTTTAAATGTTTGTGTGAGGACTGCTTATGTACTAAAGAAACCAACCTTTGTATGTTATATATTTTGCCTTCTCTCATTTGTCATTTGCTTTTCAATTTTTATGGTTTTTAAATTTAATGGTTTTTTAAATTATTAATTATATTATTAATTAATTTTACATTTTATTAAATTATTAAATTATATTTTTTTACTTTCATGGTAGTTGGATATATAGACCTCTTTCTCTATGGATCTGTCTTTGCTTGTATACTTTTAAAGGCCTTTCTCACATGGAGATAAATATTCACTAAGGCAACTGCTTTTCAGGGAGCAACATGTTTTTGGATATGTTGTATAAACACTGGTGCATTGTTTTTAAAGGCTCAGTGCTTTATAGCCACACTTTTACATTTATTCACTTAACCCTTTTTTTCAACCAACATCTGACTAGTATCCCTATTTGCCAGGCTCTATGCCAATAGCTGAGGGTGCCAAGATGAGTATTTTAAAAGCTCATAGATCAACCTGACCCTGTTTCAATATGGCCAAGGCCAAACTTGGCCACCCAGGAAGCCACAGGAAGAGGGAGGATGTGGTGTAGCTCTCCTTCATCTCCTTCTCCTTGGCTTCAGTCCGTCCCACAGTGTGGGTGCTTCCTGGGGTTCTATTCCAAGTCTTCTCTTCCTCTAACTTCTCACAAGATCCCTGGGTGATCATCTCCAGTAATAGATATATGTGGACCCCCATATCACCCTCTGAGCATCAGAGCTATCATGCTACCTTCATCTCCACCTGTGGGCCCCCAGGCACCTCAAACTCAACACATCCCAAATAGAGCTCATCGCTGTACCCACCAGCCTCACCTCCCTGGTTCAGCTCCGTAAACAGGCCCACTGTATATCCAACGATCAGCCAGCAACCTGAGGGTCACCCTTCGTCCTGGCCTCTCTATCCCCTGTAACATCTAACCAATCACCAAACCTTGACGATTCTACCATTCTAATATAGTTCATCTCCAGCCCCTTCTTTCCAAACCCACTACCACGACCTTACTCTGGGCCACTCTCGTCTTGCACCTGTGTTATTGTCCCAGCCTCCTGACTAAACTCCATGCTTTCTGTCTAGACCCTTGCCAACCCATCTTCCACACAGCTGGCTAAGCGATCTTTCTAAAGAATGACTCTGACCATGTCACATCCCTCAAGACCCTTCAGTGTGTCCTCATTGGCCTCAGGATAAAGTCCATGCTCCTTAGCCTGCAAAACCCCTTATGATGGGACCCCTGCCAACTTATCTAGACTCATCTGTCTTAGTCCTCACCTGCCTTCCTTCCTCACTCCAACCACATGACTGCTCGCAGATCCCTTGTTCTTGCCCCCGGGGCTTTTCAAATGCTATTTTCTCTGCCTGGAACTCTCCCCACCAACCCTCACATATTCACCTGGCTAACTCCTATTTATCCACAAGGCTCAGCTTAGGTATCACTTCCTCCGGGAAGCCTTATTTTAAATCCACCCTCACGTCCAAGAGCTTAAGGACTCCTCTCTGCTCCTACAATCTCCCTTTTCACTTAACTTAAATAGTGTCCCATAATTGCATGTTTACCTGACTTGTCTTCCTCTCTAGACTGTGGCATAGCTGCATGGGTTATACACGCACAACTCAGAAGAGCTCTAAGGGGTGGCTCCTGGAGTTATCCAGTGTACACCCTACATGACTATACAGGGAAGCCCTAACTGTGACCTCTTTGAAGAGCAGGACTACATCTTGTTCACTCTTGTATAACATATGTGCTCAGAAAATATTTGTTAAATACATGGATGGATGGATGGATGGATCGATACAGAACTTTCTCCTTGGTCTCCATGTCTTCCGGCCAACAAGAGTCCACATCATTCATTATCCCTGTCATCTCCCATCTGCTCATCTCTAACCAATTCACCACCTCCCCTATCTTCCAAGCAAATGCCTTATGTCTGGGAGTTAGTCTTTTTTTTTTTTTTTTTTTTTGAGATGGAGTTTCACTCCTGTTGCCCAGGCCGGAGTGCGATGGCACAATTTCGGTTCACCACAACCTCCACCTCCCGGGTTCAAGCGATTCTCCTGCCTCAGCCTCCCAAGTAGCTGGGATTACAGGCATGTGCCACCAGGCCCAGCTAATTTTGTATTTTTAGTAGAAACAGGGTTTCTCCATGTTGGTTAGGCTGGTCTCGAACTCCCCATCTCAGGTGATCCGCCCACCTTGGCCTCCCAAAGTGCTGCGGTTACAGGTGTGAGCCACTGTACCTGGCCGGGAGTTAGCCTTTATATTGCTTAAAATTAAGACTCATTTCCCTTTAACTGCTGCTGCAACTCCTAAGAGTCCCCTGAAGATTTGATCAGGAATGATTGATCACCTGGGATTATATAGATTTTCATCTCTGACATCATGAAAAGTTGACCAGACTCTACTGGGTTTCCCAGGGCATGGAAGATTTGAAGAGAAAATAGCTTAAATTTCCTTCCTATCCCCTCTTCCCCTTTTGAACACTATTTAAAGAAAAATTGCCTTTGGAAAATTACAGAGATTTTTTTTCTCTGCATCCTAAAGAGGAAAAAAAGACTTTATAAGAATAATAGCCAAGAGTCTGTGCCTAGCAAACATTTGAAGATATACTGTACAGATATGCCAAGTGAAAGAAGCCAGACTCAAAAGGCCAAATTTCATTTTATGATATGATATTGGCCTTTGATTTATATGACATTTTTGAAAAGGCAAAACTATAAGATCAGAAAACAGATAATAAGTTGCCAGGCATTGAGGGGTTGGGAAATTTGGGGGAAAGATACAACTGTTCTACATCTTGATTGTGGTGGGAGGTACACAATTGTATACATTTGTCAAAACTTGCAGAACCATGCACTAAATAGAATGCACTTTACTATATGTAAATTATACTTTAATTCAAAAAATGAGAAGGTTGTACTATGAAGAAATCATTAACAGTGTAAATGGGAAGCATGCAGAAGGTAACACATGACAAATCCAGTTCTGTTTGTTTCTTCTTGTTTTATATTTCTGGAAATCCACTGAAAAGTGTCAGTTTTTCCTCGCTCTTTTGACTGTTCTCTCTTTATCCTTCCTTTCTCTCAAACTAAAACAGACTTGGATGTTGAACTTGCTTTGCCACTTCCCAGCTGAACCCTGGACAAATCACTCAACCTCCCTGAGTCTCAGTTTCTGGGTTTCCTTATCTGTAGGCTGGGGTAATCACACTCATCTCTCAGAAACGCGTGAATGCTAAAAAAGATAATGTAAGTAAAGGAAGGCACAGTGTCCTGGGAGAAGCTGTAGTGTTTGCATAGCGCCACTTCATTCAGCCAGTCACCCACCCATTCTCTACTGATCATGTGACCAACTCACTGTGTTAAATGTCTACCAGTACCGTAGCAAACACTTTTATTTAAAGTTTCTTATTTAATCCTCCCAACCCCATGAAGAAACTAAAATTCAAAAATATCAGGCCAAGTGCAGTGGTTCGTGCCTGTTATCCTAGCACTTTAGGAGGCTGAGGCGAGAGGATCGCTTGAGCCCAGCAGTTCAAGGCCAGCCTGGGCAATGTAGAAAGATCCCGTCTCTACAAAAAATAATTTCAAAAAATTAGCCAGGCATGGTGGCACATGCTTGTAGGCCCAGCTACGTGGGAGGGCTGAAGTGGGAGGATCACTTGAGCCTGGGGGATAAAGGCTGTAGTGAGCCATGATCATGCCACTGCACTCCAGCCTGGGCAACAGAATGAGACCCTATCTGGACAAAACAAAACAAAACAAAACAAAAAAACTTAAATATCAGGTTGCACAGCCGGGAAAAGGAGTCAACAAGATGCAAATTTTTCTCAGTCCATCCACTCCTTCCTCAGGTGTCAGAAACTGTTTTTCCAGTGTTATCCCCTTTGGCCCTCATAAAAATCCTATGAGGCATGAAGTCTTATTCCTATTGTAGAGTTACAGAAACTGAGGAATTGTTCCTTGCCCAATGACACACAAAGCTAGTAAGTGACTTACTTGTACAGCTCCAGTCGAGTGTAGTCACTGCTAGCTGGTCCAGGTCAGGTCGTCAAGCACAGCATGTACCCTCTTTCGCCAACCCAAAATCTGGGCTATGTGTGATACACAGGAGCACACAAGATGTCAATGCACATAGGAAGAGGTTCTATCGCTGCGCCGAGAGGTAGAGGCAGCTGGAGTTTAAAAGCATTCTGATGCCAAGGCAGTGGGATTGCTTGAGTCCGGGAGTTTCAAGACCAGCCTGGTCAACATGGTGAGACCCCACTTCTACAAAATATTAAAAAATTAGCTGGACATGGTGGCACACCCCTGTAGTCCCAGCTACTCAGGAGGCTGAGGCAGGAGGATCACTTGAGTGCAGAAGTTTGAAGCTGCAGTGAGCTATGATCACACCACTGCATTCTACCCTGGACCACAGAGAGAGACCCTGTCTCAAAAAAAAAAAAAAAAAAGAAAGAAAGAAAGAAGAAAAGAGAAGAAAAGCCTCCTGGCAGGTAAAGAATCTTTATACTCATGTAGGCTTCTCCAGTGTTTGGAGTGTGACCTTGAACCGGCTACTTCCACCTTCTGAGCCTCAGTGTTTCTTACACATGCCTGTAGGAGCTGAGGTGGAGATTAAATGACATATGTATGCAAAAGCACCTAGCACAAGGATGGGCCATAGTAGATGCTCAATAAAATGTAACCTTTATCTCCTTTCCCTTTCATAACACCTACTTTCCTGAGGCTCAATACACCTGTGGGTAGGTGGTCATATTTACAGCCCCCATTATGTGCAATGGGAGGCTCCAATCAACAGCACCTGGTGAGGTGACTGGACTGAAATGGGATCATCTTACACCTGACTGTGTTCAAGTCAGAGACTGGGGAGAAGAATTCTAAAGAGAAAAGTTTACAGTGTTACACGAGAAGGTTGGGTGCTCAGATCAAGACCCCATCTCCATCTCGGAAGGATTGGAAGTGCCCTTGGATATAGAAAGGGGAGTGGTTAGGTGTAGTTACCCTGTGCCCTGGACCATGTCGCTGGACAGGCACTGAGCCATCGGGGGGCACAGATGGGCATTGCTCCTGAAGGACTTTGCTGGGTGCTGTCGGAGGAAGTCCTCACTGCTCACCAGCAAGAGGAGACATCACAGCCCTTAAAATGGAGGCTGGGAAGCCCCCAGACATGGACTCCTTTCCCAAATGCTCCCTGTTGCAAGTGGGACGGTATTAAAACAGGTAGAAGCTGGTTGGTGTGCATTAGCTAACTCAGCTCCAGTCCAGGTGATCCCTTTAGATCCAAACCCACAAATTCTCCACCTCCTCATGCCCTCTCTGTCTGTCTCCTCCACTCTAGTGCAAAGAATCATTTTGTAGTTCTGAAGGCAAGCAGATTTGATCTGAGTCCTCAAATTTTTCTCCCAAATATATTAAATACGCCCTGAGTTCTGTTCATTCCGTTGGAAGCCCAGGCTTAAGAAACTCAAAGCCAGAAGCAGTGCCCTTTCCACTGCCAACACATTCCTTTTCTGGGATAATTTCTCCAGAATAATCTAGCAAAGTGGTTATCAAAGCATGGTTCCTGGACTAGCAGCAACTGTTTCACCCGGGAATTTGTTACAAATGCAAGTTCTCAGAGCCCACAGCAGTTGGGCACTTGGGGAGTGAGACTCAGCAATGTATTTTAACCAGCCCTCCAGGGTTACTTAAAACTACTGCTTAGCTGATAACTGAGTGGTGAAGGGAGGTGGGTTGAGAAAGGTTCAAGGAGGAACAGAAAATACCAAGCGGAGGGCTGGGCACAGTGGCTCATGCCTGTAATCCCAGCACTTTGGGAGGCTGAAGCTGGTGGATTGCTTGAGCCCAGCAGTTTGAAACCAGCCTGTGCGACATAGTGGGACCCCCATCTCTCCTAAAAATACAAAAAATTAGCCAGGGCCAGGCACAGTGGCTCATGCCTGTAATCCCAGCAATTTGGGAGTCTGAGGCAGGCAAATCACATGAGGCCAGGAGTTCGAAACCAGCCTGACCAACATGGTCAAACATCTCTACCAAAATACAAAAATCAGCTGAGCATGTTGGCTCAAGCTTGTAATTCCAGCTACTCCGTAGGCTGAGACACAAGAATTGCTTGAACCCTGGAGGTGGAGGTTGCATGAGCCAAGATCACGCCACTGCACTCCAGCCTGGACGGCAGACCGAGACTCTGTCTCAATGCAAAATAAAAATAAAAAGTTAGCCAGACATGGCAGTGTGCATCTGTAGTCCCAGCTACTCAGAAGGCTGAGGTGGGAGGATCACTTGAACCTGGCAGGTTGAGGCTGCAGTGAGCTGAGATCACACCACTGCACTCCAGCCTGGGTGATAGGGTGAGATCCTATCTCAAAACAAACAAAAAAACAAACAAACAAAGAAAAAAATGCAACGGGTAACAAAAATAGTTATTTTAAATAAATTTTCCTGTTGTAAAAACAACTCATAGTTTAACATATTTCATGAGCAAGCATGTGTGACTGCTTACTATGTACCATGTATTAAACCAAGTGCTTGACCTGCAATGGTCAAGAAACTCTCATAATCCCCACTTTCCAGGTGAGGAAATTCAGGGTTTCTGGAGAGAGGATTAGGAATCTGCCTTTGGTTACACAGAAAGCAGTGGCGTTAACACTGGAATCTCATAAACCTGATTCAAGAGTTTCATTTTAGCACTGGCTTTTAAAAAGTCAAGTTACAAGGCCAAGCCCAGTGACTCATGCCTGTAATGCCAGCATTCTGGGAGGCCGAGTCCCCAAATGGTAGATCACTTGAGCCCAGGAGATCGAGACCATCCTGGGTAACATAGAGACCCCAGTCTCTACAAAAAAGTAAAAAAATTAGCCAGATGTGGTGGTGTGCACCTATAGTCCCAGCTACTTAGAGGCTAAGGCGGGAGGATGGCTTGAGGCTGGGAGGCTGAAGCTGCAGTGAGCCATGATCATACCGCTGCCCTCCAGCCTGAGCAACACAGCAAGACCCTGTCTCAGAAATAAATAAATAAATATAAATAATTTAAAAATTGAAAAAATAAAAATAAATAAAACATCAAGTTACAAAACAGTCAATATTACGGAAAGTAACTGATATAGTTTGGATGTCCCCCACAAATCTCATGTTGAGATGTAATTCCCAGTGTTGGAGGTGGGGCCTGGTGGGAGGTGTTTGGGTCATTAGGGCAGGTCCTTCATGGTTTGGTGCTGTCCTAACGATAGAGAGTGAGTTCTTACAAGATCTGATTACTGAAAGCGTGTGGCACCTCGCTCGCTCCCTCTGGCTCCTGCTCTGGTCATAGAACCTGTCTGCTCCCCCTTCACCTTCTGCCATGAGTAGAATCTCCCTGAGGCCTCCCCAGAAGCTGAGCAGATTCCAGTGCCTTGCTTCCTGTACAGCCTACCGAACTCTGAGCCAATTAAACCTCTTTTCTTTATAAATGACCCAGCCTCAGCTATTTCTTTATAGCAACACAGGAATGGACAAATGCAGTAGCCTTGCAGGTGACTTTTATTTTCTTCTTTGTATTTTTCTACATTTTCTGAATCTCTCCATGAAAATACGTTACTTTTTAATTAGAAAAAAAATTGCTATTTTTTAGAAAGCCAATCTGTACATTATGGTTCCATACTGGTAAAACAAAACCATAAAATATGTAATTGTATACAAATGAATATATTTTTACATAAATATATTAGATATATCAATAGTCATTTATTCACAAGAAAAAGACTAGAAGGCTTAGCATCACAATGTTAGCAATGATTATCTCTGTGTGGTAGGGTTGTAAATGATTGCAATTCTCTTCTATTTGCTGTTCAGTATTCTCGCTAATAAACATGCATTAGAAAAAATTAGTAACTCAAGGCTTTCTGACTCCAACATGAGAATTCTCTCATAACAAACTGTCAGTGCTTTCTAAAAAGCTCCTTTTTTCCAGTTTAAAAATAATCGTCTTTTTTTTTTTTTTTTGTATGTCACACACTGTGACTAACCATTTATCCTATGCCACGTCACCCAAGAAGGAGTCAAACCTTCTAACAAGGGACCTCCTGCAAAGCTGTCAGATGATATCTCTGGTTCAGATTCTGCCTGCAATCATGTTTTTCTAAATAAAGACTACAAACACATTCTGCCTTTCACTAGGTAACAGATGAGCTCTTGCTAATTGCAATCCTCTCTTCTCTGAGTTGACTACATGTACACGAGAGGCAATGTTCCCTTCCTGGCTTCTTAAAGATAATAGGGTCACACAGACTAGGCTTAAATTCTGGCTATTTCCATTTATTTTATTATTATTATTATTTGAGATAGGGTCTTGCTCTGTTCCCCAGGCTGGAATACAGTGGCATAATCACAGCTCACTGAACCTTGACCTCCCAGGCTCAAGCCATCCTTCCACCTTAGCCTCTCAAATAACTGGGACTACAGGTGCATACCATCACATCCAGCTAATTTTTGTATTTTGTGTAGAGATGGGGTCTCACTATGTTGCCCAGACTGGTCTTGAACTCCTGAGCTCAAGCACTCCACCCGCCTTGGCCTTCCAAAGTGCTGGAACTACAAGGGTGAGCCACTATGACTGGCTTCCATTTCTTACTAACACTGTTGACTTAAGGCAAAATACTTCATTCCTCTGAGCTTTAGTTTCTTCCTTTCTAAAATTAGAAAAAGTAATGAAGGGCTTTTAGAGTTGTTGTAAGTTAACCAACAAGAAATTTCCTAAAGTGCCTGGCCCATAGTTGCTCTCCATCTTAGCTTCTTTCTTTCTTAAAGATTTGTATCAGGGCTGGGCGCGGTGGCTCACGCCTGTAATCCCAACGCTTTGGGACACCAAGGCGGGTGAATCACAAGGTCAGGAGTTCGAGACCAGCCTGGCCAATATGGTGAAAAACCATCTCTACTAAAAACACAAAAATGAGCCGGGCATGATAGTGCACACCTGTAGTCCCAGCTACTCAGGAGGCTGAGGCAGAAGAATTGCTTGAACCCGGGAGGGGGAGCTTGAACTGAGCCAAGATCATGCCATTGCACTCCAGCCTGGGCGACAAAGCAAGACTCCATCTCAAAAAAAAAAGCAATGGGGTTGGAGGGAGTGTCAGATTTCTAAGGTTGCTGTAACAAATTAACATAAACTTGGCAGCTTAAAGCAATGGAAATACGTTCTGGAGGCCATTAAGTCCAAGGTCAAGGTGTCAGCAGGTTTAGTTCCTTTGGGTGCTCTGAAGGGGAATCAGTTCTATGCCTCTCCTCGTGGCTGCTGGCAACCCTTGGGGCTTCAATCTCCAGTCTCTGCCTCTGTCTTCGTGTCTTGTCTCTGTGTCTCTGTCTCAAATCTCTCTCCCCTTTCTCTTATAATGACACCAATAATTGGATTCAGGGCATACTCTAATCCAGGATGAACTTGAGTTTCATAACTTAATTACATCTGCAAAGACCCCCTTTCCAAGTAAGATCACATGCTGAGGCTTTGGGTAGACATCTCTTGGGGCACCACCATTCAGCCCACTACAGATGGTTACTGCGTATTGCAGTTGATGCCTTAGGGAAAGATCATGAAAAGTTGCTGGATCAATAGGCAACTAAAGTCCACAAACAAAGTCAAAGAACCTCCCAAAAATACAAAAGAGGCTCTCACCAACTTGGCAAGAAGCAGGGAGCCTAGGACCAGACCCAGATGTCATAGAGTGGCCAAGCTCTAGAGAAGATTAAGTGTTCAATCAAGCTAGATCTGAATGCCAAAGTCAGGCACTAGTTAAGAAAAAATGGGTCCCTGACACAGGATGGGGAAATGCAGTCCAGGACTCCTGAAGAAGCTCTGAATCAGCAGAAGTAGCCCAGTCCTCCTTATTAAGAACCAACACTCCCCACCTTGCTTGAAAATAATGGAGATGGCCAGGCACAGTGGCTTATGCCTGTAATCCCAGCACTTTGGGAGGCCAAGGCAGGCGGATCACAAGGTCAGGAGTTCAAGATCAGCCTCGCCAACACAGTGAAACCCTTTCTACTAAAAATACAAAATTATCTGGGCATGGTGGCACATGCATGTAATCCCAGCTATTCAGGAGGTGGAGGCAGGATAACTGCTTGGACCCAGGAGGGAAAGGTTGCAGTGAGCTGAGATCACACCACTGCACTCCAGCCTGGGTAACAAAAGTGAAACTCCGTCTCAAAAAAAAAAAAAAGAAAATAATAGACAGACTTCTCCCCAAGACAACAGATGCTGTCCTCAGGATCTGTCCCCACCTCCTCTACTGGCCACTAGGCCTCTAACTAGGTGACATACTGGGCCTAGGCAGGAAGAAAAGGGACTGCACCCCCAAAGACTCTAAGACCTGGAGACCATGTGTCTGCAGGAGTCGGGGACACATGTAGGACTGGATTCAGAGGATGCTTGATCAAGGGAGCTTATGACCAAGAACATAAGATTGCACTCAGGAGAGCTGACTGATTTCTGAGCACACTCCCAAGACCCAGGAGTTAACACCCTGGCAAAGAACACCAGGAGATGGTGCAAAGTCTACCCTAGGGTGGTTCCCAAAAGCATGGGAAAAGTGGTGGCCCACGCTAGGTGAAGTTGCAACTGTCATTGAAGACCACAGAAGAAGGGATTGAAATGCTCAAAGAGCTGGATCCGTATTAGCCAGGGTTCTCCAGAGAAACAGAACCAATAGGATGTGTGGGTGTGTTTGTGGGAGAGAATATGTATATGGAGAGAGAGACCAGCTGATTATAAAGAATTGGCTCATGTGACCATGGTAGCTGTCAAGTCCTAAGATCCACAGTCAGCAAGCTGGAGATCCAAGGGCCAATGGTGTCGTGGAATCCGAAAGCCAGCAGGCTTGAGACCCAGGAAGGGTCAATATTTCAGTCTGACTCCAAAGACAGGACAAAAAGATCCACCAGGGGATTATGTTCCATGCGACAGCCTGGAAGATACACCGTCTGCAAAGACCATAAAGAATGGGCTAGTAAGAGGGGCATTGGCATCAATAAAAATTCAGCGACGGCTCTCCTCTATAGCAGGCACTGACAGGAGGAAGAGGCCAGTAAGAACTAGGCCCAGGCCAGGCATGGTGGCTCATGCGTATAATCCCAGTACTTTGGGAGGCCGAGGCGGGCAGATCACTTGAGGTCAGGAGTTTGAGACTAGCCTGGTCAACATGGTTTAATTTTGTTTCTACTAAAAATACAAAAACTACCCAGGAGTGATGGCCCACACCTATAGTCCCAGCTACTCAGGAGGCTGAGACCCAAGAATCACTTGAACCCAGGAGGCGGAGGCTGCGGTGAGCCGAGTTCATGCCCCTGCACTCCAGCCTGGGCAACAGAGAAAGACTCCTTCTCAAAAAAAAAAAAAAAGTACTAGGCTCAGTGATAGCAGTGGAGATGACAGGACCCCAAAACAATAGAGGCCAGGTAGTGGTGGCACGTGCTCACCAGAAGCCAGGTGGAGACAATTATCATAATGAACAGCAGTTGGAGTGGCAGCCAAGAGGGCTTGACCCACAGAGCTGGTTAATAGTGCACAATGGCCCAGGGCAAAATAGATGGGCAGCTGATACCATCACAGGAAACGAAGGAGGGATGAGCTGGAGGCTCAAGGCAATTGTCCCAAGAATAAGCACAATCCCTTGCTCAGTTCCAACCTGGGGCCAGTTTTTAGACCCAGAATTCAACCGAAAAGGAGGCTGGGTCCCCAGGAGGAAGGAGCCTGGCAAGCCCACGGCCAGCATACATGGCAGTGTTGCCCTCAGCCCTCCCCTAAAGGGACTTGTGACCACTTACTCAGGTAACCGTTCTCTGGGGAAAAGTGAATGCACACATATTTTGAGGACCATTAGGAGGTCTGAGCGGACACTGTTAACTGAGGTGTCAGGCTCCCCTGTTAGAGTGGGCGCACATGGAGACAGGGTGACAAATGGAGTCCTGACTCCAGAAACTGGGAAAATGACTTCATCTGTTTTCAGAAGTCCTTCAGGATCCAGTTTTTGCTTCATCTCTTGCCACTTACTCCACAGCACCGAGCTACTTGCATTTCCGTAAGGCCTCAGCCCCATTCTTTCCCCCACTCCCTCTCTGTGTGCTACAGTTTGGATGTGGTTTGTTTGGCCCCTACCAAGGCTCATGTTCAATCTGACCTCCTGTGTTGGAGGTGGGGCCTGGTAGGAGGTGTTTGGATCAGGGAGCAAATCCCTCATGAACGGCTTGGTGCCATCCTCACTGGAGGGAGGGAGTGTTTGATCTTAGTTCCTGAGAACTGGTTGTTGAAGGGCCTGTGTTCCTTTCTCACCAGGTGATCTGTACTCAGCGGCTCCCCTTCCCCTTCTGCCATGAGTGGAAGTAGCCTGAGGCCCTTGCCAGAAGCAGATGCTGGTGCCCTGCTTCTTATACAGCCTGAAATGCTGTGAGCCAAATTAACCTTTTTTCTATTTAAATTACCCAGCCTCAGGTCTTCCTTGATAGCAATGCAAATGGACTAGGCCTCTCTCTGCCCCGCCTCTCGTCTCCCTTATCCCTCTTCTATCTCCCTCCCATCTCTCCCTCTCTTCCTCTTTCCCACCACCCCCGTAAATCTCTCCCTGCATGTAGGGTCCCCTGGTCTGTCTCTCTGTTCCTCACCTCTTTCTATGTCCATCATCTCTTAGTCTCACTCTGCATCTCACCCACCCCAGGCTCCGTACAATCTTATTCATCAGGCTTGAATGTTCCTCTCTTCCTCTGCCCTTCTCCTAACTAACTTCTCTTTGTGCTTCAAATAGAAATGTCTATTTAACAGAGGTGTCTCAGGAGTCACCTCTGAGACTCAGGGAAGTCTTCCTTATTCTTTCTGTGCCTGCTTCAACCACAACATAAACTGGACTCTGCTAAATAATCAGGACTCCCTCAATTCATCTATGGATTCAATGATCTCTATCAAATTTCAAGCTGGATTCTTTGTAGAAATTGAAAAGTTGATCCTAAAATTCACATGGAAATTCAGGTAAGCCAGAATAGACAAAGGCACAGAAATCAAGGCAGTGTGGTGCTGGCATAAGGACGGACATATAGATCGATGGAATTGAATTGACAGTCCAGAAATAAACCCTTACATCTAAGGCCATTTGTTTTTGACAATGGTACCAGAGTAACTCAATGAAGAATAGTCTTTTCAATAAATGTTCTAGGGCAACTTGCTATCTACTTGCAGAAGACTGAAGTTGAGACTCTACCTTACAATATACAAAAATTACCCCAAAATCGATCAAAGTCCAAAATGTAAGAGCTAAAACTGTAAGACTCTTAGATAAAAATTCTGGATAAAATTAAAAACCCTTTGCCAATGGAGAAATGCAAATTAAAGCCACAATGAGATACAACTTCATACCCACTATTACGGCTACCATTAAAAAGACAGATAGTAAATAGGGTGTTTCCTCAAAAAAGTAAATATACAAGTACCATATGATCCGGCAACTCCACTGCTGGGTATATATATTAAAAAAAAACTAAAAGCCAAAAGGATATTTGTACACCTATATTCATAGCAACACTATTCACAATCGCCAAAAGGTAGAAGCAACCCAGGTATCCACTGAGAGATGAATATGGATAAACAAAATGTGGTCTCTGCATACAATGGAACACGATTCAGCCTAAAAACAGAAATTCCGACCCATGCTGCAACACAGATGAACTTTGACGACATTATGCTAAGTGAAATAAGCCAGTCACGAAAGAACAAATATTGTATGATTCCATTATTTGTGTACCCAGAGTAGTCCGATTCATAGAGACAGAAAGTTAGAATAGTGGTCACCAGGGGCTGGGGAGAGCCGGGAATAGTGAGTTGGTGTTTCATGAGTACGGAATTGTAGTTTGGGAAGATAAAAAAGTTCTGGAGATGGATGACGATGATGGTTGTACAATACCGTGAATATACTTAATGCCACTGAACTGTACACATAAAAATGGTTAAAATGAGCTGGGTGCAGTGGGGCATGCCTGTAGTCCCAGCTACTCTGGAGGCTGAGATAGGAGGATTGCTTGAGCCAAGGAGTTCGAGGCCAGCCTGAGCAACATAGACAGAACTCTTCTCTTTAAAAAGGCCGAGCATATTGGCTTATGCCTGTAATCCCAGCACTTTGGGAGGCTGAGGTGGAAGAATCATTGAGCCCAGGGGTTGAAGACCAAGCTGGGCAACAAAGTAAGACCTGTTTCTACAATCAATCAATTAATTAAATACATTAATTTTTTTTTTTCTAAGACAGGGTCTTGCTCTCTTTCCCAGGCTGAAGTGCAGTGGTGCAATCCTCCTACCTCAGCCTCTTGAGTAGCTGGGACCGCAGGGGTGCACCCCCATGCCTGGTTAATTTTTGTATTTTTTGTAGAGACAGGGTTTTGCCATGTTGCTCAGGCTGGTCTTGAACTCCTGAGCTCAAGCAATCCGCTAGCTTCAGCCTCTGAAAGTGCTGGGATTACAGGTATGAGCCATCGTGCCTGGCAAAAAATATATTTTTTAAACGGTTAAAATGGTAAATTTTATGTTATGCATATTCTTACCATAACAATAAATAAAAGAATGTTTATAATTGCCTAAACTTACCACATCATTAAGAAAAGATAGCATGTTGATCATTAAAGGTCAAACACTATGAAAGTCACTGGTGCTAAGTTTAGAGGAAGTGGGAGGCCCACACACCCCCTGTACCTCAGTGGTTTCATCTTGGAGTTGAGGATGGATAAGACTGGATCCAGTACTCCTCCCAGCTTGGAGTCTCAGGACTCCTGCAGATGCCAAACATAATTTTTAAATTTCTCTAATTACTTGTAATATTTCCTAATAAAACTAATTATCTTACCTTCCAAAAGCCTTTCCAGAGCAATAAAAAACATCAGACTTCTCTCCTGTAGACTGGAATTATAGGACCTCAGGGTGGACTCACAGGTTATTAGTTACAATTTTTATAGAAGGGGGAGGGATGGGTTCAAGTCAGTTACGTAACAGCTACTGCTGGTGGTGGGGAGGGGACCTTGGCCATATAGGCTCACTGGAGAAGCACATCAGAGCCAGCAAAGGGGACAGCAGTTTGAATGTGGGCTGCAGCAGCTGCAGCTGGAGAAGAAGTAAAGGACGTCATAGCCATACGGGCACAGGGATTTGTGGTAGGGGCAAAAACAGCACAGCAGCTGAAGCAGTCACGCTTCCAGGTTCTGCAACAACCAGCATCGGGCTCAGCAGCAGGAAGAAGAGAGGAGGAACACGGCACCCACTCCATGGCACCTGAGAAGACCAGAAAGTGATTCCTGACACTATTGATTCCCTAAATTAGTGGTTCTCAAACTTTAGCATGTTTCAGAATCGCCTGCAGGGCTTACAGAGTGCCAGGCCCCAACCCCAGAGATTCCATTTCAATTGTCTCTGGTGGGAATAAGAGGATTTGCATCTAAAAGGTCCCAGGTAAGGCCTGATGCAGCTGGTTTGAGTACTACATTTTGAAAACCACTGCTGTACTGTATTGATCCAGATAGGCGGTGCTTTGCTACAGCCATAAATAAACTCCTAAATCTCAGAGGCTTAATGTCATAAAAGTTTATTTCTCACTCATATCTCAGTTCCATGCAGCTCAGATAATCTTCCCCCATACTGAACCTATGCCAACTTAACTGTGGAAGAGTAAGAACTCTCTTACTCCACAGAAAGAAAGTACTGGAAAAGAACACAAGATGTTTTTAAAAGCGATGCGCAGAAGAGGTTTACATCACTTCTCCCCATCCCTCTTGGTCAGATCTCAATCACAGGGACCCAGCCTAACTGGGAAATGTAGTCTTCTTGGCTACCCAGAAAGAAGAAAACAGTGTGGTAAACACACATAATCTCTGTCACACCAACCCACTATACATTTCCACCTTACTAGCAGATCCTTGCTTCCTTCTTACTAGCAGATCTTGTTTTTGTCCAAGGGATTTACTCCACCTGTCCCATGCGGGGGGGGGGGTTAGCTCTAGGAGAGGGTCTATTAGACTGACAGTCCACCTTGCCATTGATTGGTTCAAGTACCCAGGTTCAAGCCAATCAGTGCATGTCATTTTCTTGTCAACTATGATTGGTCCAGGGGTGTGTATGTGACCCAACCAGGCTGAAGGCAATTAGGAGGGTAAAGAGAGTTTTGTTCTATCCTACTGGACTTGGGTGAGGATGCATTTGCCACCAGCAACCATCTTGAGACCAACAAGCTAAGCCAGAGGAGGGTAGAACCTACAGATGAATAGAAAAATGGAGCCAGAGCCCTGAACATTTTTCAAAATGTAGTCCTCAGAAACCTACTTTACATTTTAGTTTATATTAAGTTACATTGAGTCCAGATCTCTTATATGTAGCAGAAAGTCACCAAATGGAAACATTTCTTAAAGTATAAGGGTGGGAACAGAAATATTTTCTTTGCTAGCCCTATGACCTTACTCTTACTTTATGGATTCTACACATGAAGAAATGGGGTTACATTCAATATATGCAACCAGAGTTGTTATGACACCAGAGTCTCATCATACTTAAAGTGCTGAAAGAAAAAACTGTCAATCTTGAATTCTATACCCAGCAAAAATATCCCTCAGAAATTAAGATGAGATAAAGACATGAGATAAAGTCTAAGAGAATTGCTTAAGGAATTTCTTCAGACAGAAGGGAATCATACCAGTAGGAAAACTGAGACATCAGGAATAAAGGAAGAGAAACCACATGATCATACCAATTTATGCAGAAAACGAATTTGACAAAATGCAATATCCATTCACAACTAAAATGTGCAGTTTCCTCAACCTGATAAATGGACATCTACAAAAAAACGTACAACTGACATCACACATAAGGTTTAGGGAGACTGAAAGCTTTCCCCCTAAGATCCAGAATAAAGCAAGAATGCCCCTCTCACCACTTCTATTCAACTTTATACTGGAAGTCCCAGACAGTACAATAAGACAAGGAAATAAATATGAGTCACAGATGTTGGGAAGGAAGAAATAAAATTGGACCCATTCACAGATTACTTGATTTTTCTTTTCTTTTCTTTGAGACAGGATCTCACTGTGTCACCCAGGCTAGAGTACAATGGTGCCATCACAGCTTACTGTAGCCTCAACCTTCTAGACTCAAGTGATCCTCCCAAGTAGCTGGGACTACAGTACACACCACCACATTCAATTAATTTTTAAATTTTTTGTAGGAATGGGGTCTTACTATGTTACTCAGGCTGGTCTCAAACTCCTGGGTTCAAGCAGTCTTCCTACCTCAGCTTCCCAAAGTGCTGGGATTACAGGCATGAACCACATGCCTGGCCTCTTAGTGATTTTTCTACATAGAAAATAAAGTTACTGGGAGTGGTGGCTCGCACCTCTAATACCAGCACTTTGGGAGGCTAAGGCAGGAGGATTGCTTGAGCCCAGGAGTTCAAGACCAGCTTGGGCAACATAGTGAGACCCCATCTCTACAAAAAATTAAAAGAGCATGATGGTGCATGTCCGTAGTCCCAGCTACTGGGGAGGCTGAGATGGGAGGATCGGTTGAGCCTAGAAGGTCGAGGCTACAGTGAGCTGTGAGGGCACCACTGTACTCCAAACTCCAGACTGGGCAACAGAGTGATACCCTGTCTCAAAAAAAAAAAAAGAAAGAAATGAAAAAGAAAATAAAAATTACAAGGAAGCTACAAAAACTCTTGGAACTAATGAGTGAGCTTAGCACAGTTATAGGATACAAGATCAACATACAAAAATCAAATTTATTTCTACATACTGGCAGTGAACAATTAGACAATGAAAATTTAAAGACAATGCCATTTACAAGAGTTTAAAAAACAAAACGAACAAAACTCTTAGGTAGAAATCTAATATAACATGTCCAGGATATGTATGCTGAAAACTACAAAACAGAATTTCAACCTTAGCTTCACTGTGTAAAGAGCCTGGAAGTCATCACTCCCATCCATGCAACAAGGAAGAGGCTCAGCAAACCGAAGAAAACCAGTGACTTTTCTTGAGCCCATTAAAGAACTGAAATCTCAGGACAAACTGTACCCGCTGCCTGAAATCTGTAGAGACAGATGAATACAGAGTCACACCCGAGATCTGCTTCCCTGGAACAGAAGCTGCTGGAGCCATAAGGTTGTAGAAATTTTCAAACAGTAATTCTGATGAATTGCTAAAGGCCAAGAGTGGACTAGCATGGGAGTGAGAAGCTCCTCTGGGTCACAGTCTTACAGTGGGTTTTACTTTACCAGGTTCTAATGGTGAAGAGCCAGGAAAGATTTCCTCTTTGCTTCGGCAGGGGAAGGAGAAGAGTAACCATTGTAAAATAGCCCGGAGCATCGTGTATGGCAAAGGCTTACTCTCCAGGGGCCATTCAGAGTCTTATTCCACCTGGAAGAAGGGCCGCTCTCTGTCTCACCTAAAAGAGTAGAGGGAGAAACACGTGTGAAGGTCACAGCCTAGGCACACAGGCCCACTAAAAGACTGAGATATGAGGGTCCGGGTACAGTGGCTCACGCCTGTCATCCCAGCACTTTGGGAGGCTGAGGCGGGCAGATCACTAGGTCAGGAGATTGAGACCATCCTGGATAACATGGTGAAACCCCATTTCTACTAAAAATACAAAACATTAGCCAGGCATGGTGGCAGGCACCTGTAGTCCTAGCTATTAGGGAGGCTGAGGCAGGAGAATGGCTTGAACCCAGGAGACAGAGGTTGCAGTGAGCTGAGATCTCGCCACTGCACTCCAGCCTGGGTGACACAGCAAGACTCCTTCTCACAAAAAAAAAAAAAAAAAAGAAAGAAAGACTGAAATTTGATCACGAGATTTTAGAACACTTCCCCTCTGCCACAGCTTACCAGCATACTAACAGTGCTTCAGGATAATAATTGTCAATTACATCCAAAAGAGCTGCAAGATACAGACTTAAAACGGGCAGGGTATCCAGCAAAGCCCAAAGACAACAGAGAAGAGAGAACCAAGAAGGATGTGAAGCCTCTGGCAGCTACAGTTACAGCAGAAATTAAACACAGCCCAACTGCGAGCTAAATTAACATAAAAACCTCACTCTAAAGGCCTATATGCCTTAGTTCACATTTTCTGACACAATATGCCCTATTTTGACCAAAATGTTACAAGGCAAGCTAAAAGGCAAGCGGAAAACACAGTCTGAAGAACAAGCATTAGAACCAGACTCAACAAAGACGTTGGAATTACCAGATAGGAAATTTAAAAGAAGTGTGATTAATATGTGAAGGCCTCCAGTGGAAAATGTAGACAACAGACAAGAACAGATGAGTAATGCAAGCAGAGGGATAAAAACTCTAAAAAGGAATAAAAAGAAAATGCTGGGAATGAAAAACACTGTAACAGAGATGAAGATACGTTTGATAAGTCTCACCTGTAGACTGAACACAACCAAGGAAAGCATCAGTGTCCTTGGATGTAGGTGAACAGAAACATACCAAACCTAAACGCAAAGAGAAAAAAGAAAGGGAACTAAACAAAGAACAAAAGTTTCAAGAACTGTGGATCAATTTCAGCAGGTGAAATATATGCACAATTAAAATTCTAGAAGAATAAGTGGTTCCAAAGGGTAAACATAATTATTCATCTAACCCCATCTGATTCCTTCAGGAGCAAACATCATCTTGTTTTTGTGTGTACTTTCAGAAACACAGAAGGATGTAAATATAACTAAGAAAGAGACACCCAACACAGGCCGGGCGCAGTGGCTCACGCCTGTGATCCCAGAACTTTGGGAGGTCAAGGCGGGCGGATCACCTGAGGTCAGGAGTTTGAGACCAGCCTGACCAACATGCAGAAACCCTGTCTCTACTAAAAATACAAAATTAGCCAGGCCTGGTGGCGCATGCCTGCAATCTCAGCTACTCGGAAGGCTGAGGCAAGAGAATCGCTTGAACCCAGGAGGCGGAGATTGCGGTGAGCAGAAATTGCACCACTGCACTTCAGCCTGGGCAACAAGAGCAAAACTCCATCTCAAGAAGAAAAAAAAAAAAAAAAAAGACATCCATCACAAACACATACGCTTATTCTAGTCACACTGTCCTTTACTTTCCTCTTTTAATATACTCTGGAGATCAATTCACATGAGCTCCTATAGAACTATGCATTCTTCCCTCAATGGCTCCATGGTACAGATGTGCTAGAGCTGAGTTAGCCACTCCTCTGATGGATTTAGATTGACAGTATTTTGCAAGGTTGTCATTATAGGTTGGAACTGTTTGTTCTTTGCCTTTTTCCCACTTCACATCTTGTTGCTCTTTGTTGCTTTTCCCCTCCTTTCCTGCCCGCCCCCCTACACACCTGTTCCTCTTGGTGAATTTCATTAGTTCTTCACCACCCATCAATCAGACCCCTGCTGGGAGCTTTCCCAGACTGCGCCTCCGTTCCTGGCTCTTCTCTCTCCGCACCTCCCCAGCAGCATTTTGCAAGACAGTTGTGCTGCTGTAGCCTAACTCTGACAATTCGGTGACCTTTTTGCAGGTGGGCCTGAGTCTTGTTGATTTGTGTTTCCACCACACAGATGCCAGGGCCTGCCATAGAGTTAGCATTCAAAAAATGTTGGGTGAGTGAGCAATGATGTCTTAGATTGATTTCTCCTGTAGAGCTCCACAGGACAATTTATGTTTCCCATTTTGAGATTCATTTTATCTCTGCATTGGCAAATAATGCTATAGTGAACCACTTTCTACCGCTGGCCTTTTTCTCCTTGGTTTTCGAAGCAATTTTACTGGGCCAAAGAGTATTGAATTATTTTTTCTTCCCACTTTGCCTTGCAAAATTGTGCATACTGGTGTTTTTGTTGTTGTTGTTAAGTTGGGAGGCTGGTAAGAATCAGAATGATAATCAGAAAACCTTTGTGTCCGGAATTGGTTCCTTCTGGTGGGATCTTGGTCTCGCTGACTTCAAGAATGAAGCCTCGGACTCTCAAGTGTTACAGTTCTTAAAGATGGTGTGTCTGGAGTTTGTTCCTTCAGATGTTCAGATGTGTCCGGAGTTTCTTCCTTCCCGTGGGTTCATGGTCTGGCTGACTAAAGGAGTGAAGCCGCAGACCTTCGCAGTGAGCGTTACAGTTCTTAAAGGTGGCGCCACCGGAGTTGTTCGTTCCTCCCGATGGGTTCGTGGTCTCGCTGACTTCAAGAGTGAAGCCACAGACCTTTAGGGTGAACGTTACAGCAGACCCAAAAAGTGAGCAGCCCCAAGATTTACTATGAAGAGTAAAAGAACAAAGCTTCCACAAACTGGAAGGGGACCCAACCGGTTACCTCTGCTGACTCAGGTAGCCAGCTGTTATTCCCTTATTTGGCCCCACCCACATCCTGCTGATTGGTCCATTTTACAGAGTGCCGATTGGTCCATTTTACAGAGTGCTGATTGGTCCATTTTAGAGCGTGCTGATTGGTCCACTTTACACAGTGCTGATTGGTCCGCTTTACAGAGTGCTGATTGGTGTGTTTACAAATCTTTAGCTAGACACAGAGGGCTGATTGATACATTTTTTACAGAGTGCTGATTGGTGCGTCTACAAACCTTTAGCTAGACACAGAGCGCTGATTGGTGTGTTTTTACAATCATCTAGCTAAACAGAAAAGTTCTGGAAGTCCCCACTCCACCCAGGAAGTTCAGCTGGCTTCAGCTCTCACCTTGACCTTCCTTCATGGTTTGTAATCACCTGATGGGGTCTTCCTGCCCACTGCACAGACAAAACCAATTCACTGAGGCATTGCAATAAAGAGTTTAACTGATGTGAGGCTGGCCATGCCACCTGGGAGACGGAGCTGCTACTCAAATCACTCTCCCTGAAAATGTGGAGGCTGGGGTTTCACCAGGGTAGTTTGGTAGGGGGTGGCTTGAGGAATGGGTGCTGCTGACTGGCTGGGGATGCAGTCATAGGGTTGTGGGAAAGGCTCCTGTGCACTGAATCTGCTTCCAGGTGGGGCCACAGGACTGGCTGAGCTAACAGTCGAGGGTCCAGGCCGGACCATCCAGTTGTCAGAAATGCAAAAACCTGAAAGGATTTTTGGTTGAAATGAAAGGGTTGCATTTCAAAAGGCCAATATTAGGTTCTATAATAGTGAATCGGGAAACTTGCAAATCTTGTGACCTCCAGAATAATGACTGGTAGCCATTTAACTCAATTCTGAGCAGAATTCAGGTGGCCTTTCATCAGTTGGCTTCGGGGGTGGTGGGAACCAAGTGGGCAAGACAGCTGAGGCTCGGACACACACACAGAAAGCGCCGTCCCTGTGTGGGATGACAGATGCTAGGACAAACGTGGGGACCTGATGTGACAGGCGTGGGAACAGCAGTGCCATGGTGATGTCTAATGGATAATTGTCAGCAAGTGCTGTCGGCCCTACTTTCAAGGGATGTCCAGGAGCCAGCACTTCCCCCGACCCACCCCTGCTGCCACCCCTCTGGTCCTACCACTGTCATCACTTGCCTGGATCCTTGCAGTGGCCTCTCTGGGCTCCCTCCCTCCACCCACCCGCTCCTGGGTCCCTGGCCCATGCAGCATCCAGAGGGCTCCAGGTCCCCATTGCACTCCTCCTCTGCTCAGAAGAGGCTTCCCTGCCAGTGTAAAAGGCAGAATGCTTCAGGGCGCTGTGCGAACTCCTGCTCCCTTGACCTCTGAGTCCTTGCCTCCTCTTACCCTCCACCGGCTACCCTTCAGCCACACCAGCCTCCTGGCCATTCCCCCAACGATTCAGGCACCCGGGGACCTCCAGGCCTTTGCACTGGCTGAGCCCTCAGGCCAGGCCAGCTCTTCCCAGATGCGGACACAGCTCACTCACCCACTTCTTTTAAGCCTTTGCTTCCACTCTATCTAACACACCAACACCACCCACCCACCCCAGCTCGATCTTTCTCCTAAGCACATTTCCAGTCGAACACACAACCTATAATCACTATTTACCACCATTATTGTCTGGCTTTCCTCACTGGAATCGGAACCCTGAAGACAGGAATTTTCTTGTTTTGTGCACTGTGGTAACTGCTCAGCAACTCGAACAGTGCCAGGCACATGGAGTAGAAGCTCAATAAGTATTTATTGAATAAATGAATGAATAGTGTTTGCTGAAAGAACTTTCACACTCGGGATTTTTTTTATTTTTTTTATTTTTTTTATTTTTTTTATTTATTTTTTTTTTTTTTTGAGACGGAGTCTCGCTCTGCCGCCCAGGCTGGAGTGCAGTGGTTGGATCTCAGCTCACTGCCATCTCCGCCTCCCGGGTTTACGCCATTCTCCTGCCTCAGCCTCCCGAGTAGCTGGGACTACAGGCACCCGCCACCTCGCCCAGCTAGCTTTTTGTATTTTTTAGTAGAGACGGGGTTTCACCGTGTTAGCCAGGATGGTCTCGATCTCCTGACCGCGTGATCCGCCCGTCTCGGCCTCCCAAAGTGCTGAGATTACAGGCTTGAGCCACCGCGCCCGGCCCACACTCCGGAATATTTTAAGTGTTGCTGCAATTCCCGACCAGCAAGATGCAGAGGAAAACCTTGAGAAGAGGACCCAGAGAAGGAAACCACAGTGTTTACAACCAGCATCCGAAAGAGCGAAAATGCCAGCTCAGAGCTGGAGCCTGGCCACAGAGGACAAAGGTCCTGACAAGGACTGTACCATGCAGAGGTCACTGCCCTCTCACTACCTGGGGTATGAGATTCTCCTTCATTCAACAATATTCTGATGAGACAGTCAATCTGATTCCTAACAGGAGAGACCAAGGCAAGGTGGTCTAGTCAGCCAGTAGGATTGAGTGACAAGCACAGACCCATGCCAGAATTAGAGGCCACACAGGAGGTTCCACAAATGCACCTCCTAAGTGCTTGGTGCTGAGACCACAAAGCCAAAGAAATGAGGCTTCCTGATTTGATTGCAGACTCAGCAAAAATGAACCTAATCCTGCTTCCCATGGCTGGATCGTGTCCTGGGGAGGCACCAGGGTTCAGCTTGGCCTGCTTCAGTATATAGTTTTTAACCCTGTGTGTGGTCTGTTGGGACTCTGGACATCTAGACATCTGTGCAAGGGGGCTTGTGAGGAGACCAGTCTCCCTGGCAGGCCTAGATGTAGCGTAGCCTGAGGCAGGAGGGGAATACAGGTGGAGCTGGATGTTCTATCAGTCTCCCTGGCAGAGATCAAGGTCAGCTTGGCAAAGCTTCTGCCATGGCTGGCTCTTATGTGGGGGAGGGAGGCAGTCCCCAGAGCAGGAATTCCTTCCCTGGGGCTCCTTTCCTTGTAGGGGAAAAGCCAGCCATCCTCCCCTCCATGCCTCCTTCACTAAAGCCTGTGAGTGACCTGGGGAATCCATGCCCCAGGGGCAAACCTCTGGCTCTGGCTTAGCCCCACCCCGGGGAAACATTCACAGCCCCTGGTAAGAGAGCCCTGCTGCAGGAAGACTCTAGGGCAGGGCCGAGCTGCTGGGTCCTGGGCTGTTGGTGACAGTACCCCAGGCTCCAAACTCTCTGGGCCTGGGGGCAATTCCCTTCCTTGGTGACAACAGATTCCCACCCCACCCCACCCTACCGCCCGCGCCTGGGCAGGGAGGCACGGGAGGTGGCAGGAGAGGGGAAGCAGGGACCAGACAGGAGGAAGAGATGATACTCTGGGCCAGGTGGTCACCGTACCTGCTGAAGTGAGAAACTCTGGCTTCTCCCAGTAGAAACTTCAAGATTCCAAAAAATTGGACCAGCAAATAAACTTAGTGACAGTCACACCAGCCTTCTGGAAACTCACAGTAGGCATCCACTGCCCCTGTGGGTCCCCAGGACCCCTGTGCCTGTGGCCTCGGGGTCCCAGTTCTGTACTTCCAATGCTCTGCAGATGCACCTCGGGCTTGAATTCCATCTCACTGATTCCACAAATACTGATCTGTGGCCTACTGGGTGCGAGGCCTCTGTGGCTGTGGGGGAGGCAAGGTCCCTGCTCCAGTGGGAGTGACAGGTGTAAAACAGGACCACTTCAGAACCTGGGAAGGGGGACAAAGCAGAGTACTGGGAAGTGGGTGGGCACAGGGCAGCCTGGGATGAGGGAAACAGCAAATCTTTGCCATCTGTTCCTGGCCGGATATAACTGGGGATGCTACCTGATTTCTCCTCAGCCTCAGTTTCCTCACCTGGACAGTGGAGCTGGAGCCACCCCCACTGCCAGACCCCACTCTCTGGGCTGCCTCTAGGAAGCACAACCTGCTCAGGCCTCCTCCCCGTCCCCATGGCTGTCAGTCCCTCCCAAGAATGTCCCCACAAAAGGAGGCCGCTGGCTGCAGAGGGAGATGAACGACCCAAGGTTGCCTGGCCTGTGCCTAGGGCCCCATGGCTCCTGAGGCCCGGCCTCGGTGGACCCTGGAAGGGGCTTTCTCTGTGGGTTTTGCCCTGGTGCCTGGAGCCCCTTCCCTATGGGCACCTCTCAGCATGATTTACACAGGCAGACGGGACCTGAAGGAGCCATTGGTCCTTCTGAAAATGCTCACCAGTCAGTGTGAGTGTGGGGAGACCATGCACAACGTGTGGGACTCTGCACCGCACCCGCTCAGAGCCTCAGCCCTTCAGAGCCACCGGTAATGATTTGCTGTGGGGTTACCCTGATTCTTCTGAGGTCTCTTTTCCTTTCAGGTTTTCTGTATAACAGCAAGAACCACATGACTGCATGCCACCTAAACTAGGCTGTGCATAGCCCACGTTCTGTGCAAGGAGGGCGCAAAGCAGCCGAGTGTCTGTGACCCACCTGCCACCTTTCCAATGCTACTACAAGATTTGCAAGAAACAGTCATTTATCAGGAACCATCTTTATTAAAAAAGATAAAATAGAGCAGGGCAGGGGAGAAGTGCTACAGGCTCCGAAGTTGCTGGGCACACGGCAGCGTGGGCATCTCGTCAGGCTCCTCCCCAAAGCCATTGGTGTCCACTGTCAACGTTCTTGGACCTCAGGGCCTTCGTCCTCTCCAATCTAAATGCAAGGAGACATTTGACACGGACTCTCTCAGGTGTTTTGCAAAGTACAAGACATTCTCATTGACTCTGGTCACCCTGCTGTGCACTAGATGTTAAAACCTCTTCCTCCTGTCCAGACTTTGGTCCTTTGACTGACAACCCCCCCCATTCCCTCCCTCTGCCACTCTCTGGCCCCTGGTCACCATCCATCTACTCACTATTTCTATGGGGTCTACTTTTTTAAATCAACACTTCTGGGACATCATGTGGAATTGGTCTCTGTGAGGTGGTGGAGATGCTAAGTAGCAGGATTTCCTCATTCCACAGTGCACACATCTATCTAATCCTCACATTGTACCCCATGAATGAATACAAGCATGATTTGCCAATTAAAATAATACTAATAAAGACAGAATAAATGCAGTAAAATACAAGAAGTGCGGCTTCACCTCCCCACCTACTTGATTTTTGTCTTCAGTAGTGCAACTATGTTGGGGCAATCTTATTACTCCTTTTCTTTGGTGGACGCGTGCAACAAAATCTTAACAGAATTGAAAGGTGCATGGTCTGGCAGCCCTGCGGCAGCCCCAGCTTCTTGTTGGTGAGGCTGACATCACAGCCTCAGGCTGCCCAGCTTGGACAACGCTGGCTTCCTGCGATGGTTGTCGCTGGGCCAGGGACGTTTCTGGGTCTCTGCCACTGCTGCTGGTGCTCTGGGTGGAGGGGGAGGCCACAGGGTCATGCTGGGGGCTTTGCTAAAACTGGCTTCCTCTGCAGGCCGGCAGGGGCACTGGCAGGAACAGTGGTCTTCTGCTGAATGCTGAATATGGGACACGCTGGCTCGCTGTGAGCCTGCTTCAGTGGGAGAGGGAAGGTGGAAACTTCAGTGGATAGAGAAGGACAGGTGGGAACCCCAGGAGGAAGGGACCATGGTCTGATGGTGGACTGCTGCTTTTGTTTGTTCTAAAAGGAGGTAGGTGGCCACAGGATAGTGAAATCCTTTTTTTTTTTTTTTTATTGGCACAGAGATGTTCTTGGCCTGGAATCCTGTTCTTGGCCACTATGAGCTCGGTTGTTTGGGAGTTCTGGTATCCAGTAGTGGCTCTTTGTATGTTGTCCATGGCATCTCCTGGCCACAGTTCACCCACCAGTCCCTCAAAACTTGTTTCAGTAGGGGCCACTCCCTGGGGTCTAGTGTTAGTAACTTTTGAATGAGTCTTTCAAGTTGAAGGGGGAAAAAATGGTGGGGCGTGGTAGCTTCCTGTGAGAATTTTATTCTTGATGTCCATCGTGTTCCCCGAATAGAAGGGCAGGGCCCCGGCCACCATATGGTAGAGGAGGACGCCGAGGCCCCATATGTCCGTGGCAGGGCATTGGTACCGCCAGCCCAGGAAGAGTTCTGAGCAGGAATGGTGGGCTTCTGCCCTCACTTCTCGCCCTTCTTGGGCAGCCAAAAATTAAAAGTGGGAACAGCTGGCTCCCTTTGAGCTCTCTTTGGCTCCATGGGGAAGGTGGACTTTGTCAGATGGGGAAGAACAGGTGGGACCCCCACGAGGAAGGGACTGTGCTCCAATGACGGAGTGCCTCCTCCTCTGCACTTCTCCTGTACCCCAGGATTAGGTACGTGGCCTCCAATGATGGAGCGCCTCCTCCTCTGCACTTCTCCTGTATCCGAGGATTAGGTACGTGGCCATGGGATAATCATATACATATTTTTTGTGGGGGGGAATATTGATTCCGAGATGTGTGATGCTTGGAATCCCATGGCCACCGTGACCAGGGTTATAGGGGGCATAGGTGTCCAGGGTCTCTGTATGCTGTCAGCAGTGTCTTCTGGCTGGCATTGACCCAGGGGTCCCACATCAGCTGGTTTAGTGGGGGTCGCTCCCTGGGATCAAGGCTGAGGAATTGTTTTACTAGTGTTTCCAGTGGAAATGAACAAATAGGTGGGGAGTCATACTGTCACATAGCCTGAGGCAGGAAGGGACCAGGGGTGGGACCCACGGAGGCTCTGAGAAAGGCCTGGGCCTCAGAAGATGGGGAAGCAGGAAGACCCACTTAGAGGCCTTCACAACCTTCACAGGCCAGAATGCAGTTTAGGTTTCAGAAGGGGGCTGGGTCCCTCACACTCTTCTTGAGGCTACAGGGCTGCAGCTCCTTGGGCTCTTTCCACACAGGCATGGTTCTGGGGTCCCGGCTACACAGACACCCTTCTGATGGTTGTCGTCTGCAGCCAGGCAGGGGGCATGGGCTGACCCGCCCCTTCCTTTGCCAAGTGGACAGATGAAGGGAGCCTGTGAGGGTAGGATTGCTGGATTGGAAATTGGACTTGGAGTGTAATCCAAACGCCCCACGGGCCCCGCCTCTTCTCTGGAGCTCAGCTTCAAGAAAACTGGGACAAGGGATGGCAAGACCAGCTCTCAGGACCCTTGCCCCTCCATCCCGTGATGCTTTTAGATTCTCAGGGCCCACCTTTTTCAGAAAGAATTCTCAGGTTATGGGAAAGTAAAGGGAGGAATCGTGCTTTGAGTGGCACTTTGATCAGGCTCTAGACTAGGTGTTGGTTTGGTGGGTTTGCTTTTCCTCCTGCCTCATCCCCCTTCACAAAACCTGAGTCCTGGCTAGGCCGGGAGTGAGATTCCTGTTTCTAGATTTTCATCATTCTGTGTTGCACAGGAGGAGGTCTGGGGAAAAAGGGGACAGATACTAGCAAGCATATAGAAGATTTATATGCACCAGGCTCTGGAGCAGCTGCTGATATCTGGTCCAGCAGCCTGGGGTCTCCATAGAGATAGGGGCGGGGCCAGGTGGCAGTGACGCAGTGCGGGGTGTTGCTCCCAAAGGCCGACGGCCCCGCCCAGCCTGGGCAAAGAGTCGGAGCCGGGACTGGGAGGCAGAGCCGGAGACGGGTAGGCACAGCCGAACCCCTGCGCGCTTGCCCAGTAGAGAGCTCAGGATCCCCAAGATTGGACAGGCAAATAAGCTTAGTGACAGTCCCACGAGCCTTCCCGAGAGTCACGGTAGGCGTCCACGGCCCCTGCGGATCCCTAGGCCTGCTCTATCAGGCTACCTTGGGGACGGACCCAAGGCTGCACTTCCAGTGCTCTGCAGACACACTTCGGGCTTGAATCCCAGGGTCTCACTGATTCCACAGATATTGATTGAGGGCCTCCTGGGTGCCAGGGCTGTGTGGCTCTCAGGGAGGCAAGGTCCTTGTTCCAGTAGGGGTGACAGGTGTAAAACAGGACGACTTAAGAACCTGAGAATGGGGACAAAGCAGAGTACTGGGAAGTGGCTAGGTGGGTGTGGGGCAGCCTGGGACGGGGTAAACAGCAAATCTTTGCCATCTGTTCCTGGCCAGATTTCATTGGGGATGCTACCTGATCTCTCTTCAGCCTCAGTTTCCTCACCTGGACAGTGGAACTGAACTCAACCCCCACTATCTGACCCTGCTCGCTGGGCTGGCTTCAGGGAACCCGCCCTGCTCAGGCCTGCTCCCCACGCTCCATGGCTGTCAGTCCCCCAGGAGAAGAATGTCTGCCATATGGAGGCTGCTGGTAGCAAAGGATGATGAACAAGCCAAGGTTGCCCGGCCTGCATGCTGGCAGAGGTGGATACTTGAAGGGAGTTTCTCTGTTTGTGGGCTTTTGCCCTGGTGCCCTTCCCTATAGTCCCTTGACCCAGCCCAGCTCAATGGGCTGGAAGCCCTGGCTTCAGAAGAGGAGATGTCAAGCTCTGCCACAGGTCACAGCCAGAAACAATTCTGGCCTTGTCCAATGATAGTAAAAGTCAGGCCTGGGAAGGTGTCCTCTCACAGGACAGCACTTCCAGAGGGGGCACAGCAGCAAGGTGGAGGGACAGACTCTGACGGGCCTTTGGGGAGCTCAAGCAGAACCCACAGGGGCCCTCCTTCTGCGGTACAAACTGGCATTGGGTGGAGGGAGATCCAGTATTGACACCTGAGGGACCTTCACCCCCAATGTGGATTTAAAGGACAGCAGCTCACTGGGGAGACAAGGGGCTCCACAACACTCCCACCCTCTCCTGAGCCCACTTCTTGCTTCCTGGTCCTGCTCTTCGTTGGGGAAGGAGAATCTTACCTGAATCAACAGTGGGCAGAGTCACCACATGCTCAAGGCTGGGCACACCTAGATGCCGGCCATGCACAAGGGTGGTGCCTTTTGGACCTTCCTCAGGGTCCTCAGGAACCCCCGAGGAAGCTCCCTGATGGGTGTTGATGGGGCATCTGCACCCATAGATTCACTGCCTTACACAGAAACACCAGGTTCCTGGGAAGCTGGAACCTGCCTTATGAAAGCCCCCATTCCCATCACCCCCTCCATCCCTCAGGGCTGCTGCTGTGTCTTGCCATCAACCCTCTTCTGACCCCCAGGACGCCTGCCTCACCCAGAAGCACCTGGGCCTGACTGAAGACTCACTCCTCCATCAGGCCTCTGAGGGGAATGGCTCCGTGCTGCTTTTAGCAAAAGGGGAAACCATTGCAGCACAAAGGCCAATGCCGCACTAGACAGTCAGGAGCCCAGCAGCACAAGCGGCCTCCTAAGGCGCTTTGGGAACCACACCCCGCCACTGACCCCAGCACAGCCTGGTTCCCAGGGCTTCGGGATCCTCCTGGGAACCTCTCAGAAGGATTAACACAGGCAGTTGAGACCTCAAGGGGCCGCTGGTCCTTCTGAAAATGCTCACCAGGTAGTGTGAGTATGGGGAGACCATGTGCTATGTATGGGACTCTGCCCTGCACCCGCTCAGAGCCTCAGCCCTTCAGAGCCACTGGTAATGATTTGCTGCAGGTGGGGTCACCCTGATTCTTCTCTGAGGTTTCCTTTCCTTTCAGGTTTTCTGTATAACAGCAAGAACCACATGACTGCATGCCGCCTAAACTAGGCTGTGCATAGCCACCGTTCTGTGCAGGGAGGGCATAAAGCAGCAGAGTGTCTGTGACCCACCTGCCACCTTTCCAATGCTACTACAAGATTTGGAAGAGATGGTCATTTATCAGGAGCCATCTTTTTAAAAAATGATAAAATAGAGCAGGGCAGGGGAGAAGTGCTGCAGGCTTCAATGTTGCTGGGCACACGGCAGCGTGGGCATCTCACCCGGCTCTTCCTTGCAGCTGTTGGCGTCCACTGTCAGGTTTCAATGTTCTTGGACCTCAGAGCCTTTGTCCTCTCCAATCTAAATGCAGAGAGACATTGGACATGGACTCTCTCAGGTGTTTTGCAAAATGCAAGATATTCTCATTGACTCTGGTCACTCTGCTGTGCCCTAGATGTCAAAACCTCTTCCTCCTTCCTGAGACTTTGGTCCTTTGACCAACAACCCCCCACCGCCATTCCCTCCCTCTGCCACTCTCCAGCCCCTGGTCACCATCCATCTACTTGCTACTTCTATGGGATCAACGGTTTTAGATCAACACTTCTGGGACATCATGTGGAATTGGTCTCTCTGAGGTGGTGGAGATGCTAAGTAGTGGGATTTCCTCATTCCAAGGTGCACACATCTATCTAATCCTCATATTGTACCCCAGGAATGAATACAAGCATGATTTGCAAATTAAAATACTGCTACTAAAGACAGAATAAATATAGTAAAATGCAAGAAGTGTGGCTTGACCGCCCCACCTACTTCATTTTTGTCTTCAGCCGTGTAACTATGTTGGGGTGATCTTATTCCTCCTTTTCTTGGCTGGACACAGGAAAAAAACATTTTAATAAAGTGAAAAGGCATATCCTGGCAGCTCTGCAACAGCACCAGCTTCTTGCTGGCTTGGCTGATGTCACAGCCTTGGCTGCCCAGCTTGGAGGGTGCTGGCTTTCTGCGATGGTTGTTGAGGCAGAAACGTTTCTGTGTCTCCACAACTGCTGCTGGTGCTCTGGGTGGAGGGTGAAGCCACAGGGTCATGCTGGGGCCTTGTTAAGCCAGGGACGTTTACAGATCACCACTGCTGCTGCTGGTGCTCAGGGTGGAGGCGGAAGCCACAGTCATGGGGAAGGCTTGCTAAGCCAGGGATGTTTCTGCATCACCACCACTGCTGCTGCTGCTCTGGGTGGAGGGGGAGGCCACAGGGTCATGCTGGGGGGCTTGGTGAGCCAGGAAGGTTTCTGGGTCTCCACCACTGCTGCTGAAGCACTGGACAGAGAAGGAGGCCACAGTGTCATACTGGAAGGATTGGAAAGCCAGGGAGGTTTTTGATTCTGAACCATTGCTGCTGGTGCTCTGGGTGGAAGGAAAGGCCACAGGGTCATGCTGGGGAGCTTGTTGAGCCAGGGACATTTCTGGGACTCCACCACTGCTGCTGGTGCTCTGGGTGGAAGGGGAGGCCATGGGGTCATGCTGGGGGGCTTGGTGAGTCAGGGACATTTCTGGGTCTGAACCACTGCTGCTGATGCTCTGGGTAGAAAGAAAGGCCACAGGATCATGTTGAGGGGCTTCACTGAAGCTCTCTGGCTTCCTCTGCAGGCCGGCAGGGGCACTGGCCAGAAAGGGGCCCTTCTGCTGAATGCTGTGAGTCTGCTTCAGTGGGAGAAAAAAGGTGGAAACTTCAACGGATAGAGAAAAACAGTTGGGAACCCCAAAAGGAAGGGACTGTGGTCTGATAGTAAACTGCTTCTTTCGTTTTGTTTCTTCCAAAATAATGTAGGATGCCATAGGAAAACTGAATAATTCTCCTTTGATTGCCACAGATAGGTTCTCAGCCTGGAATCCCATGGCCACCAAGAGCTGGGTTGTTTTGGGGTTGAAGTGGTCTAGGATTTGTTCTTCATATATTGTCAGAGGCAACTCCCGGCCACTGTTCACCCACAGGTCCCTCATCACTTCTTCTAGTGCTGTCTGCTCCCTGGGGTCTATCTACTGTTAATAGTTTATTATTGAGGCTTTTTGAGACCTCAGGAAAAGTATACTGGGGAAAAATATCTTCCATTTTAACGTTTTGCCATGAAGACCCTAACACTGCATTAGCGGAAGGGCAGAACTTCACCCACCATGTGATGTAACGTTACTCCGAGGCTCCAAACATCCATGGCAGGGCATTGGTAGCCCTGGCCCAGGAAGAGTTCTGGGGCTATGTAGGTAGGGGTAGGTGCCACAAAGGGCTGTCAGCTGCTGTCCCTCATGGAATGTGGTACCTAAGCCGAAGTTCGTGATCTTAATGTTACCGTCCTTAATGTTACCCAGCTGCGTGGGCTCTGGGGAAATCAAGGCAGGCGGTTTGCCTTCCCAGGACCTGCTGCAGGTGGGCACCCCTAAGGGAGGCAAGGGGACAGGACAAGTTCTCAGGAAACCTCTGCCCAAAGTTTGTTTTTTCCACTCCACAAGAAGCTATCAGTACCTACTATGTGCAACAGACAGAGCCCTACAGCCAAGTTTAGATATTAACCAGGAAAGCCAGGGGTCCGGTCTCCAGAGGATCCACCTCCCCTGTCCTGCAGGAAGGCTAAAGGAAAATGTTAGGCAATTCAACCTAGCAAACATTTACCCAATGCCAGCCGGGCCCAAAGTCCAGTGTCAGACGCACAAGGGTCCAAAAGAATTTACTGATCCTAGTTCTGTCCTCCTAGTGCTGACCTTGACAAGCCACAGTAGAAAATGCCCTGTACCCCAGGGCAGGGGCCACTGAAGAGCTGAGGGACACTGAAGGGAAGAACAAGTCCCACCTTAGGCAGCCAAGGAGGGCTCCCTGGAGGAGGGGACACCTGAGAGGCAATGCCAGAGGAAGCATGGCTTCTGAAAGCAGAGTTCAGGAGGGGAAGGTGCTCTAGGCAGAAGAGGCAGCATAAGGAAAGGTGAGGAGGGGGGCATCTTTAGAGACCCTGAGCTAGTCCAGTTCTGCTGATGCAAGAGCCACAGGTGGGCCAGGAAATAGCTATGACAACACTGACTAGAGGAGGGCACTCTGCAGGTGGCTTCTGACCCAAAAGGCAGATCCCAGCCACGTGGGGAGAGCCCCCAATGTCCAGGAAGATGCAGCAGCAGACACGCAGTGCGTCCAGCGAGAAAGAGCTCAGGCGACAGAGTCAGACATCCTGGATCCCAGCCCCTGCTAAGCCACCCATGAGCTGTGTGACCGTGGGCAAGTTACTGAAGCTCTCTGGGCCTCAGTTTCCTCATTTATATAGTGGGCATCAGACCATTCATAAGCACAATAAGACACTGTACTTACCAAGGGAATAGCACATTGCCTGACACCCAGGGGCAGCCATCTACCACAGTTTATTGAGCAATTATCTTTCTTGACACTCATCAATCTAGATAAGGCACATCCTTTTTGGGACTGCCAGACTCTAAAAGCTTCCAAGGGTCAAGTTCATCTTCACAGTGGAGACTCTGACCAGAAAAGAGGTTGCAGGCTCAGAAAAAAAGGCAAAAGGGATGACGAAAATACTCATCAAAGTATTTCGGGGCAAAGAGGACCAAGTAGAAAGTATGACACCCTCATAGTGGGCAAGGAAGGGAGTTAACCATTTCCTTGCTGCAAAGGTGGGGCCTTGAGATGGGCTGCTAGTAAATGACCCAGTCTGTGATGACCAGATGACGTCCTACTCTGGAACTGGCTGCAGGTGGCATCAATCCTTCAGGAGAGCGGGGAGTGTGAGAGGAAACCATCCAGGGTTGCTGGGACCTCCTGGCATGACGGTGGCCAGGGAAGGCCCAGAGCAGGCACCTCCCCAGTCCCGACATCCCCACCACCCACCTGTGGAGAACAGACGCACACTCAGGAAAGAAGTGACTTTAAAGGGGCTTCACTAGAACCACAAGAATGAGCCATAGCAAGTGCTGGCCAGGACATAGAGATGGTGGCACCTTCACACACTGCCCCTGGGAATCTGAAAAGGGGTAGCCACTTGGGAAAGCACCTGGCAGCTCCCAAACAGTTAAACACAGAGTTATCCTGTGCCCCGGCAATTCCACTCCTACCCAAGAGACCAGAAAACACACGTCCACATGTGAGTGCTCACAGCACCATTATTCCTAACCACCAAAATATGAAAACAACCCAAGAGTCCATCAAAGGATGACCAGAGAAGCAAAACGCAGTTGATCCCTGCAATGGAAAGTGATTTAGCAACACAAAGGAACGAAGCGTGGACACATGCAACAACACAGGTGAGCTTTGAAAACGTGCTCAATGAGAGAAGTCAGTCACAAAACACTGTACGCATGGACGTATATGGCTGCATGCACTGTGCGATTCTATTCCCATGAAACGTCCAGAACCGGCAAATGCAAAGAGACAGAAAGCAGATTCATGGTTATCAGGGGCTGGAGAGAGGAGAGAATGGGGAGTGAAGCAATGGGTATGGAGCTTCCTTTTGGGGTGATGAAAATGTTCTGAAACTGGATACTGGTGATGGTTGCACAGCTGTATGAATCTAACAAGAAATGCTGAATCGTATCCTTAAAATCGGTGAATTTCATATGATATAAACGTCGATAAAAATAAACACCTATTTTTTAAAAAGTGACTTAAGGCAGGAAATATAACAGAGTGGTCATGAACAGGGATTGCAAACTACAGCCGCTGGGCCAAATGTAGCCCCCTATTTCTATAAATAAAGTTTTATCAGAACACAGCCATACCCATTCATTTCCACATCATCTAAGGCTGCTTTAGTGGGACAATGGCAGAGCTGAATAGTTGCCACAGACACCATATGGCCAGGAAAGCCCACAATATTTACATCCAGCCCTCCACAGAAGCTTGCCACCCCCTGCCCAGGAGGGAAAACTCTGGGGCCAGGCTTGGCTGCATATTAGCTCCACATCTGTTCTGTGTGTGTGCACACTCAGGTGAGTGTGTGGCTGTGTTCATTCTCTGTGCATCATCTAGTCGCCATACAGGAAATGAGCTAGGGTGTGTGAAGTGCCCCTAAGAATGCCTGGCCACAAGGTGAACTCAAACTTTGCTCATTCTGCTCCCAAGAACAGCTTATACTCCCCACAAACCCTGTAGACAGGATCCCATCACCTCCTGCACCACCCTTTCTTCAGCTTCCCTCTGCTTTGAGAAAAAAGGTGAGTCCCACGCTGACACACAGGACCCTGTACACCCTGCATCTCACCCCACTCCATGCTTCAGTCTCCTCCAAAATAAAAGGACCTTCCCTGCCTGGCACACTGGCTCTAAGGTCTGGACCAGGAAGCAAAACCCTCCCTGAGAGTCCAAGCAGGAGGCACAGCCCCAGCCAGCCTCTCCCAGCCTCCCGTTGTGACTGAGAATGTTGGCTTCCCCAAGATGTGCTGCACCAAGGACCAGCGCTGTGACCAGCAGGGTCTGGCTCCAGGGTCCGCCATAGCTCTGAGCACACAGGCCCTGCTGCAGGGACCCCGGAGCGCCAGGAGTGGCCATGGCTCGATGCTACCGAGGGCTTGGGGCCCACCTCACGGGTGGGTTCTGCCTCTTCAGCACCTCCACAAGCAGCAACTTCACTTCCCTGATTGAAGCTGCCCTCCAGGGGACCTGCAGGGTTGGATGCCAGAGGAGTGGGAAACACAGAGAGGCCAGGTTCATAGTAGAGGGATGATCCAGCATGGGCTGCAGAGGACAAACAGGCAGGGGGATGTCCTCACCCTCGGAGTCCAGGGCCTGCATCTTCAGCTCTATGGGGGAGTCCTCCAGGTAGAGCTCGCGGATGGTGGAGATGATCTGGATGTCATGGATGAGGTCCAAGATGGCATCACAGCGCAGGACCTGGCCTGTGGCTGGAGGAACCCCAGGGAGAAGTCAGCACTGAAGACAGCACCTGCCCCTGGCTCCACCTCCAAGCCTTGCAGGCTTACACTTTGGCAAAGACCACAGCAACCACCAGCTTCACCCTCAGATGCCAAGCAGCTGCCTCGCACATGGCCCCGCTGACAGTTAACAGGGACTACCAGAAAGGAAGGGCTGTGGGGGCCTTGTCACCACCTGGTCCGGCTTTTTAAATGCAGGGCACCAGCATTTAAAGCTGTGGGCAAAGAAAACTCCAGAAAAACTTCGTTTTATTCAGGGTGTAACCATTCAGTGAAGTGATAAGGGTTATAGTGTGATGAGTTCCCATCCCAAAGACGAGAGCCCTGTCCCTCCACTGAGCTTAGGGATTATGCTGGTGGTTTTGTTTATTTTTGTTTCTTTTGAGATAGGGTCTCAATTTGTTGCCCAGGCTGGAGTGCAGTGGCTCGCGGGGTCAAGTGATTCTCCTGCCTTGGCCTCCCTAGTATTTGGGACCACAGGCATGCATACACCACCATGTCTGGCTAATTTTTAAAAATTTTTTATAGAATCAAGGTCTTGCTTTGTTGCCTAGGCTGGTCTTATACTCCTGGGCTCAAGTAATCCTCCTACCTTGGCCTCCCAAAGTGCTAGGATTACAGGTGTGAGCCATTGCAACCAGCCTATGATGGTGTGTTTATATGATTATCAAGTATATTGTAGAAGGGGCGCATGGACACTCATACAGATGTTTTTTACTTGCTCCATAAAAAGGTACGTAAATGGCGTTACCTGGGGAATTCTGAAATGAAGCATAGCAGCAGCAGGATACAAAATGTTTCTGACTCTTCTCCAGGTACTTGTGCATTGTTAACATTGTTTTGTTGGAAAGCAATACAGTCCCATGTATCAAAAGCCTTACAAATAGGCTGAGCGAGGTGGCTTATGCCTGTAAGGGCACTCAGCCCTTACTGATGTCCTCTGTGAAGATGATGCTGGTGAGGAGGGTAGGCTGGTTCAGGCGGGCCTGCACCACCACCTTCTGGGAGCACTGCTGCTCATCCAGGCCAAGCGGCTTGATAGTGGCCACCTCCGGCCAGGTGGACAACCTGCAGTAGAAGAAGAGAGCATTTAGTCTCTGGAGCTGCACTGCAAGGCACAGCGGGGTCCAGACATCAGGCTGAGAAAGTAATCTCAGAATATCTATTGGCTCACACAAGGCAATATAAATCTCAAGCCAAGGGTCCAAGAAAAACCAAGGAATCTGCCGCATCCTCCCTAAGCTCTCCAAATACCATTTGTCCTGAGAGAAACTTTTTTGACTCAAGTTCCCCACCAAGAACTGTGGAATTCCCCGTGAACATTCAAAACATGAACAGGTTTAGAAAAGAAAAGCTATACTGACTTTTGGCCTGATTCCTTTGAAGTCACTGGACCCCCATCTTTTGCAAAGTCCTGAGAAAACAGCAGCAGCAGGAGGTTTATGGCGATCCCATCCTGAGTGTTGTATTCTTCCAGTCCGTACAGCGCTTTCACAGGAAATGGAAAGTCACTGCGGAGAAAAACCAGAATCTGATGCTGCAGATCAGGAATACACAAGGCTGCAGGGAAAACCACTAGAGCAAACCAATTTCAAACACAACGTCATGGGGAGGAATTAGAAACAGAAGAACAAACGTGAACCTTTTAGGAATTTTGGAGCTAAGGTGCAGGGATGCTGGGGTTGGGAGGAAAGAAGCTGTGGGACTGGGCAGCTGTGGCTGAGGTCAAGGGTGTTCTGAAGTTTGTATCAGTTACTGACAGAATTGATGTAACTTCACCAGTACAACCAAGCCAGCAGGTAAACAATACCTACCCTTCCGGAACAACACAGGAGTCCACTACGAAGGCATCCTGGAAATCATTGCAGATGGTGTGCCCAACACGTTCCTTCAGGAAGCAAACAAACACTAAGGGCAGCGCAGGGTGTACTTGCTGGAGAGCCCTAGATAAATTACTCTTAACCTTTCTAAGTCTCAGTTCCCTCATTTCTAAAAAGGAAGTAACAATAAATATCTCATTATTGTGAAGCAGAAAAGAGAGAGTGCATAAAAAGCACTTAGCACAAGGCCTAGCATAGAATAGGGCTCTCAGACAGATAGTAGCCACCATCATTAACAAAGTCAATCTCTTCTTTACTATTGTTATTGTTATTAAGTGAAGGAAGCCTCAGAGAAGAGCCCTGAGGCAGGGTAGGGCAGAAAAGCCTTTCGCAGTTAGAATTTAGGAGAGGTCACAGGATGATCTATTTTCACACTACAACAGAAAGACCTGAAGAGTGTAGTAAAGCAGCTCTCATGCTTTATTGCTGTAAGAAAAGACAATTGGCTTTACCAGGGCTTTTGGATCCAGCTTTTCTTGTTGGATCAGGTTGGCAAATTCATCATAGTAAAGTGCAGAGGCCTGAGGAGACTGCTCACTACAGGAATGAACCAACTGCAACAAGGAAGTCACCTGGAGCAAAGAGGAAGAATGGTTTAAACCTTGGGCTGCCAGTCCTTCCCAAACTCCATTCGCCCCATTCAAGACTGTTTTTTTCACTTTCTGATTTTACTGGCAAAGCTCTACTTCTCACTTGAAGTTTTCCTGAATGTTCTGACCCGTCTGTCTCTTTCCGATATCATCCCTTTTCCAATCAGTCAGACACTGCAGCCAGATTAATTTTTCTAAAGCAAAGCTTTGATTTTTGCCATTTCCATGCTAAGAAACCCTTAAGGAATACCTCTGCCTAAAGAATGAAATAAAAATGTATTGTTTTGCATGCAAGGCTCTCTGTTTTCTCTCTCAACTAGCTTTTTCTTTTTTCCTTTTGAGATAGGGTCTCGCTCTGTCGTCCAGGCTGGAGTACAGTGGTGCAATCTCGGCTCAAAGCAACCTCCACTTCCTGGATTCAAGAAATTCTCTTGTCCCAGCCTCTGGAGTAGCTGGGACTACAGGCGCCTGCCTCCATGCATGGGTAATTTTTTTGTACTTTCATTAGAGATGGGATTTCACCATGTTGGCCAGGCTGGTCTCAAACTGCTTACCTCAAGTGATCTTCCTGCCTCAGCCTCCCAAAGTACTGGGATTACAGGTGTGAGCCACTGTGCCCTGCCTGAACTAGCTTTATGTCCCACTTTCCAGTTATACACTTATTTGTCCCCATGCTTCAACATCTTTCTTGCTAAGACTTTATAATTTAATTGGAGAGATTAAATGGATATAGAAATAAATGCAACTGACCTGGGAGTGGTGGCTTACGTCTGTAATCCCAGTGCTTTGGGAGGCTGAAGGGGGCAGATCACCTGAGATCAGGAGTTTAAGATCAGCCTGACCAACATGGCGAAACCCCGACATGGTGAAACCTCGTCTCTACTAAAAATATAAAAATTAGCTGGGCATGATAGTGCATGCCTGTGATCCCAGCTGCTGGGAAGGCTGAGGCAGGAGAATCGCTTGAACCTGGGAGGCACCACTGCACTCCAGCCTGGGAGACAGAGTTGGGACTCCATCTCATACAAAGTAAGTGCAACCCAGGCCAGTAGTTTCCAAGTATCATAAAATCACAAAGATAGGAGTTCAGGAAAACTATTTTTTTTTTTTTTTTTGCCTTTTTTTGAGACAGAGTCTCGCTCTGTTGCCCAGGCTGGAGTGCAGTGGTGTGATCTCGGCTTACTGCAAGCTCTGCCTCCCGGGTTCAAGCAATTCTCTGCCTCAGCCTCCCAAGCAGCTGGGATTACAGATGCCTGCCACCACGCTGGGCTAACTTTTATTTTTTTATTTTTTATTATTTTTAGAGAAGAACTCACGTGTGTGCACTGCTCATCGCTCAGGTTGGCTCTCTCTTGAGTCAAACTAGATGATGCACTTCTAAAAACAAATAATTTTAATTTCACTTTTGTAATATTTTGTAACAATTGCCAATAAGTTTAAGTATTCTGACTTCCCTAGGGTACAGTAAAGATAAAAGTACATGAAGGGAGAGAAGAGTATTTATTTTGTCCATACAAAATACAGATTAGAGCAAAATATTGTTATCTTATATATATTTTTCTTTTCTCTTTTTTACTTTTTTTTTTTTTTTTTGAGACAGTTTCACTCTTGTTGCCCAGGCTGGAGTGCAATGGCGTGATCTCAGCTCACTGCAACCTCCGTCTCCCAGGTTCAAGCAATTCTCCTGCCTCTCCGGCATGTGCCACTGCATCCAGCTAATTTTGTATTCTTAGTAGAGACTGGGTTTCTTCATGTTGGTCAGGCTGGTCTTGAACTCCCAGCCTCAGGTCATCAGCTCACCTCGGCCTCACAAAGTGTTGGGATTACAGGCGTGAGCCACCGAGTCCGGCCTGCTCATTTCTCTTACAGTTGTAACGTCTACTGTTAAAATGATGTCTATGCAATGTAACACTGTTAGCTGGCAAGATTAACTCATCTTAAACCACAGAAGTCAGAATCTCCATGTGTACCTGTCTGCCGCCATGATGCCAGCCATGGTGACAGCACCAAAAAATCCCAAAGAGTTTGTACTTGAATACGGTGCTAGAGAGCTGCTTTCTTATCACCAAGTGCATGTCATCCTGCAATGAGATAATGAAGAAAGATGGTAATGCTGGAATTGCACAGCAAAGGAAGGTATGGTATGGATATTGAGCCATGCAGCTAGACTATAAAGGGTTCTATCGTTTACTGTTTTTTGTTTTGTTTTTTTGAGACGGAGTTTCGCTCTTATTGTCCAGGCTAGAGTGCAATGGTGCAATCTCGGCTCACTGCAACATGCACCTCCTGGGTTCAAGTGGTTCTCCTCCCTCAACCTCCTGGGTAGCTGGGATTACAGGTGCCTGGCACCACACCTGGCTAATTTTGTATTTTTAGTAGAGATGGGGTTTTACCATGTTGGCCAGCCTGGTCTTGAACTCCTGCCCTCAGGTGAACCACCCACCTCAGCCTTCCAAAGTGCTGGGATTATAGGGGTGAGCCACCACACACAGCCCTGTGTGTCTTTAGCAAGTCATTTCATGTCTCCAAGTTTTAATTTTTACATCTGTGAAATGGGGCAAGTTGTTTTAAGGATTAGAGGTAAATTATAAAAAAACTTCCAGAACAGTGTCTGGCACATGATAGACATTTAATAATAATAGCTTTTATTGTTATTATTCCTATAAGGATATGAAAATTATCATAATGTTGATGGCTGCTCAGCTAAAATAATGAATTAGAATAAAATACTTAGGTACAGATTTAAACATGGAGGCAAGGCTAGCCGTGGTGGCTCATGCCTGTCATCCTAACACTTTGGGAGGCTGAGGCAGGTAGATTGCTTGAACCCAGGAGTTCAAGACCAGCCTGAGTAACACGGCAAAACCTCATCTCTATAGAAAACACAAAAATTAGCCAGCTGTGGTGGTGCATGCCTGTGGTCCCAGCTACTCGGAAGCTGGGGTGGGAGGATCACCTGAGCCTGGGAGGTCAAGAATACAGAGCCAAGATCACATCACTGTACTGTAGCCTGGATGACAGAGCCAGATACTGTCTCAAAATAAAATAAAATAAAATAAAAAAATAAATATTGCTGAAAAACATTAAAGACATAAGTAAACGGAAAGACCTGTTGTCTTTGTGGACTGGAAGACACTCAATATTGTTAAGATGACAATACCATTCAAAGTGATTCAGCGCAATCCTTATCAAAGCCCCACAACATGTTTTGCAGAAATAGAAAGATCCATACCAAAATTCACATGGAATTTCACGGGACCCCAAACTGCCAAAACCTTGAAAAAGAACAAAGTTGGAGAGCTCACACTTCCTGATTTCAATATTAATACAAAGCTACAGTAGTCAAAACAGTGTGGTGATGGCAGGACAGACATACAGAACAATGAAACACAACACAGAGTTCAAAGATAAGCCTTCATATATGTGACAAATTGATTTTTGACAAGGGTGCCAAAATCATTTCAATGGTGAAAGGACCATCTTTTCAACAAATGGCACTGGAAAAACTGGATATCCATCTGCAAAAGAATGAAGTTAAATCCTTAAAATACACTATACACAAAAATTAACTCAAAGTGGATCAAAGACCTGAATTTAAGAGCTAAAACTTTCTCTTAGAAGAAAATAAAAGAAAATCTTCATGACCTTGGATTCGGCAATGGTATCTTAAGCATGACAACCAAAAGGACAAGCAACACAGGAAAAAAAATTGATAGAGAGTGGGTCGTACAGCTTTGGAGTGGCAACCTTCGTGGCGCCAGTGACGATAAAGAGAACTAAATATGGGTGATGTTGAGAAAGGCAAGAAGATTTTTGTTCAGAAGTGTGCCCAGTGCCACACCATGCAAAAGGGAGGCAAGCACAAGACTGGGCCTAATCTCCATGGTCTCTTTGGGCGGAAGACAGGTCAGGCCATTGGATTCTCTTACACAGACGCCAAGAAGAACAAAGGCATCACCTGAGGAGAGGATAAACTGATGGAGTATTTGGAGAATCCCAAGAAGTACATCCCTGGAAGAAAAATGATCTTTGCCGGCGTTAAGAAGGCAGAAAGGGTAGACTTGATAGCTTATCTCAAAAAAGTTACTAATGAGTAATAATTGGCCACTGCCTTATTTATTACAAAACAAATGTCTCATGACTTTTTTATGTGTTCCATACTTTAATAGAGCTCATACACAGGAATTCAGATCATGAATGACTGACAAAATATTTTGTTGGGCAGTTGTGATTTAAAACTAAGGCTGACTTGTGGTTAAATGAATATGTTGCTTTTGAATTTTAATAGTAATTCCAATTCAGTAAATGCTATCACTGTTTACCCCTTCTAAAGATAAGATGAGACTTCCTTAGCAATGTTCAACTTTTCACAAAGATAGTGAGTACTATCTTAAAACTTAATGGAGGCCAGGCGCAGTAGCTTACACCTGTAATCCCAGCATTTTGGGAAGCCGAGGTGGGCAGATCACTTGAGGTCAAGAGTTTGGGACCAGCCTGGCCAACATCAGGTGAAACTCTGTCTCTACTAAAAATACAAAAATTAGCTAGGCGTGGTGGTGGGCACCTGTAATCCCTGCTACTAGGGATGCTGAGACAGGAGAATTGCTTGAACCCAGAGGGCAGAGTTTGCAGTGAGCCGAGATCACGCCACTGCACTCTAGCCTGGGCGACAGCAAGACCCCATCTCAAAACAAACAAACAAAACAAAACAAAACAAAACAAAACAAAACAAAAAACTTAATGGAGATTGATTTTATATTTAGATTTATATAACTGGTTATATGAATATATTCAAATACTGAGGAAATTCCTTCACTGTCTTAGAACCAAGCAAGATTCACCTGTGTTTTGTGTTCATTTGCCTCTTAAAGGCAAGGGTTGGAGATAAATAAGGTAGCAATGTCTCGTTTATATTTTTGGCCTTAACTATGCCAATCTAATTAGAATTCCCTGTATTTAAAATGGTCCCTTTAACTTATTGAAAGGCAATTTAGTGTGGTTTATGTGTAATATCAAAGATTATTTAACACTTCTCACATTTTATACATGATCTATAAGGTCACATGCTTTTAAAATAGTAGCAAGTTAAACTTCACTCTTGAATTCTTTACAATCGAACTCAAACTAAGTTATAATTTAGGATTGTCTTTAAAGAGTCATTCAGAAACATAAAACTGTAAAACTGCTGTATATTAACGGTGCTTTTGACATCTTAAAAGGATTAAAGTAGAGGAGATATACACAAATTTTAACATTATGTGTGATCATAAGTCTTAAGATAATTAAAAAGAAAACCACAGATGAAAAAAAATAGATAAGGCCAGGTGCAGTGGCTCACATCTGTAATCACAGCACTTTGGGAGGCCGAGGCAGGCAGATCACAAGGTCAAGAGATCGAGACCATCTTGGCCAACATGGTGAAACCCCATTTCTACTAAAAATACAAAAATTAATTGGGCATGGTAGCACGCGCCTGTAGTCCCAGCTACTCAGGAGGCTGAGGCAGGAGAATCGCTTCAACCCGGGAGGCAGAGGTTGCAGTGAGCAGAGATCGCACCACTGCACTCCAGCCTGGGCGACAGAGCAAGACTCCATCTCAAAAAAAAAACGTAGATAAATTTGACTTTATCGAAACTAAATATTTTTGTGCATCAAAGGACACTATGAAGGGAGTGAAAACCCATAGAATGGGAGAAAATATTTGCAAATCATATATCTGATAAGAGATCAATATCCAGAATATACAAATAACTCCTATACCTCAACAACAACAAAAAACCAGTTTAAAAATGGGCAAAGTGCTGAGCACGGTGGCTCGTGCCTGTGATGCCAGCACTTTGGGAGGCAGAGACGGGTGGATCTCCTGAGCTCAAGAGTTTGAGACCAGCCTGGGTACCATGACGAAACTTCATGTCTACCAAAATTGCAAAAAATTAGCTGGGCACGGTGGTGCACGCACCTGTGGTCCCAGCTACTCAGGAGGCTGACATGGGAGGATCGCTTGAGCCTGGGAGGTGGAGGTTGCAGTGAGCCAAGATCACACCACTGCACTCCAATGTGTGTGACAGAGTGATACCCCATCTCTAAAACAAAACAAACAAAAATGGGTAAAGGACTTGAATAGACATTTCTACAAAAATATAGAAATGGCCAAGAAGTACATGAAAAGATGCTTAACATCATTAGTCATTAGGAAATGCAAATCAAACCACAATGAGATACCACTTTGTATTCATCAGGATGATTATAATTAAAAAATAGGGGCAAGCAACATGGCAGGTACCTGTTGTCCCAGGTACTCAGGAGGCTGAGGCAGGAAGACTGCTTGAGCCCAGGAGTTTGAGGCTGCAGTGAACTATGATCACACCACTGCACTGCAGCCTGGTCGTGACAGAGCAAGACCCTATCTAAAAATATATATTTTTTATTTATTAATAAATAAATTAGTTAATAAAAATTAAAATAAAAATTTTTAAGGATGAAAAATAAATGTTGGCAAGGATATGGAGAAATTGGAGCCTACATGCGTTGTTGGTGGGAATGTAAAATTATGCAGCTGCTATGGAAAGCAGTTTGGTGGTTCCTCTAAATGGTAAACATATGGTCATCATATGATCCAGCAATTCCACTCTTAAATATATATACCCTAAAGAACTGAAAACAGGGACTCAAATATTTGAACAAATCCATAGACAGAATGTGATTAGTGATTATTAGGAGGTAGGGACAGGAAGATGGCGAATTATTGCCTAATGGGTACAAAGTTTGTTTGGGATGATCAGAAAGTTCTAGAAAAGGATAGTGATAGTGGTTGTATAACATTGTGAATATACTTACTGCTACTAAATTGTATCCTTAAAAACAATTTAAATGGTATATTTTATGTTATGTATATTTTATCAAAATTCAAAAATAAAATAAAATAATGAAGTGGATTTTTATTACTGATTTGAAGCAATCTCCAAAATAAACTGCTAAATGCAAAAGGTAAGATGTAGAACAAGAGGGAAAAGGAAACTACAGGTAAATACAAATTTGTAAATTATCAGAACATCTCAGAAGGTTATAAAGTGACTGCCCCTGTGGGAGACAAACCAGGTGCCTAGAGGACTGAGAAGTGAGAGTTATTTTTCACTGGATACCCTTCTATATGTTTTGAATTTTATATGACACATGTATATTACCTAGTCCAAAATTTTTTTTAATTAAAAAAATGTGTTGACTGGAGACCCAAGAAAGGTGTGGGTGGGGGGAGATAAAAAATATACTGGTTGTTCAAAGTCACAGTCCAGTATGAATTACTGCCGTAAGATAGCACTAAAGATACAAACGAGTTACAAGTTATGATTCCAATCTAATCTATTTATTTATTTATTTATTTTGAGATAGAGTCTTATCGCCCAGGCTGGAGTACAGTGGCACAATCATGGCTCACTGTAGCCTCAACTCCCTGGGCTCAATGGATTCTCCCACCTCAGCCTCCTGAGTAGCTAGGATTACGGGTGTGCCACCACACCTGGCTAATTTTTGTATGTTTTTGTAGAGATAGGGTTTCACCATGGTGCCCAGGCTGGTCTCAGACCCCTGGACACATGTGATTCGCCTGCCTTGGCCTCCCAAAGTGCTGGGATTACAGCCTGGCTTTTTCAGTGAATGGTGTCCACAAACGAAAGCAGGCCCACGTGAAGTTCACATTAGATGGAGATGTTTCTTAGGAAACAAGGCAATTCTGTGTCCCCACTGCACTCAGAACCTGAACAGTTTCATGGTTATCTGATCACAGACCCATCTCTTCCCTAATAAACAAAGATTTTCGAGGGCAGAGGATCTAATATATCAGTGCCTGACACAGGATAGGGACTTAATGTTTGTGGTAAGAATAAAAAAATGCTGGAACTATGGCTGTGTACTCCATTTCCACTACTACACACAAGCAAATCTATCATTTGGTTGTGTGTTTTTTTTTTCCAGCAAATTTCAAGTAAAGAGGTTTAAAAATACGAAATACTAAAAATACAAAAATTAGACAGGTGTGGTGGCATGTGCCTGCAGTCCCAGCTACTCGGGAGGCTGAGGCAGGAGAATTGCTTGAACTCAGAAGGTGGAGGTTGCACTGAGCCGAGAGCATGCCACTGCACTCCAGTGTAGGTGACAGAGCTAGACTCCATGTCACAAAAAAAAAAAAAAAAAATTCCAGGTGCAGTGGCTCATGCCTGTAATCCCAGCACTTTGGGAGGCTGAGGCAGGCGGATCATGAGGTCAGGAGATTGAGACCATCCTGGCTAACATGGTAAAACCCCTTTTCTACTAAAAATACAAAAAAATTAGCTGGGCGTGGTGGTGCATGCCTGTAGTCCCAGCTACTCGGGAGGCTGAGGCAGGACAATCGTGTCAACCCGGGAGATGGAGGTTGCAGTGAGCCAAGATCATGCACTGCACTCTAGCCTGGGCGACAGAGGGAGATTCCAACAACAACAACAAAAATCTTCCCCAACATATTGCCTCTTACCTGGATGTGGCTGCTGGCTTCATTCTGTTTGCTAAATGCCAGTGTGCTGAGAGCATTGAAGAGTTTTTGTATTTGCTGAGGAGATATGTTATCCAGATAATCTAAAATGCCCTGCAGAAAAGATGATGCCAACAATGAGGCTGGCAGCTAACATTTTTCCCTTAAAAATCAAAAAATTAAAATCCCTATAAGAGAGGCACACAGATCAGATAGCCAGGTATCTAAAACTTTTTAGCTGCCTTAAAAGCTCAAGTTCTAAAAGCTATGCTCAGAGCCCAAAGGTTTGATAGACTGGAAATAAACTGAGAAAACTCTTCCAGCTTTCTAAGTCTCTTATTATCCGAGACTAGGAACTAACTATCAGGAAAGATAAAGTTTTCTTTATCCTCTTCACTCTGAACCACAATCCTGGGCTTTAGTCATCTACTGCTTAGTCATTCTAATGCACCTCCCAGTTCTCAGTATTCTTTACCTCCACCTTTCCCCCTTTTTCAGTGAAAACAATATTCTACCAAAAGTTATGTCTTTACCCTATTCCTTGCCATATCATCCCTTCCCAGCTTCTACTCCATGAATTATTTCTCCTTTCTCTACAGATCTGGAAGGAGTCACAAGGAAACTATTTACTTTGTGACCGTGGGAGATGTCTCAGCTTTTCTCATCTGTAACATGGTGATAATAATAGCTATACTACCTTTTGTGGTTTCTCTGAGGATAAAGTAATAAAACAGTTTTGTAAACTTCTAATTAATTTTTAAAATTTTCTATTTCTTCCTCTCTATTGAATCCTTTTCTCAGCCTACAAGCAATCTCAAACCTCCTCATCTAAAAAATATCTCCCTTGCAACCAGCTTCTCTCTCAAGCTACTTTTCTTATTCTCTCCTTGATGCTTCTCAACATTGACTCTATTCCGCAAGTCTTCAGGTTACTGCTCTCTGGCTTCCACCCTTATAATTCAATTAACACTGTTCTCTCAGAGGTTACCAGAGGTATCCTAATTGCCAAAGCCAATAGCCTCTGCTCCATCTTCAACCTCTACAGTGTCCGACACTGGAGATAAATCCCTCACTCTTGAAACTCATTCCTGGGCTTTTGCGACCTGACATCCTTCAAGCTCACATTATTAATCTTCTAGTTTTCTCATTTTCCTTCTATGGACATTTGCTTTCATCTGCCACTTAAACTTTAACCTTCTCAAAATGTCTGTGTTCTTCTAAGCTTCTATGGTCTTCTGCCTCAAAATTGCCTCAGTAGAGCTCACATTTATATGGTTCTGAATGCCCAAACTAAATCTTCCACCAAAGGGTCCCCGCAAGATTCCAAACCAGAATTTCCAACTATCCACTAACCATCTACAAATGAACTCATCATACTTCCTACAGAAGATGCACTCCCCTCCTGGTCTCAGGAAATGGCACAATCATTCACCTAGTTTCCTAAGATGAAAAACTCGGACTTAGTTTTCCTGTTTCTTATTGCCACATATTCTTAACAGTCACCAAGTCATGTTAATTCTAACACCAAATTGTCTCCTAAGCCATCATTTCTTCTACATTCCCATGACCAAAATCTGGCCCTTACTCTCACTCCCTTAGACCCTTTCAGTGGTCTCCAATCCACCCATGATATAGCCTACTGAGTTATCTCTGAACGCTGAGCAGATTAGGTCAACTCTGGGTAAAAACTGGTAATAGCTCCCTATTGTCTAGAAAATAAAGTTGAAACTCTTTAGCATGTTGAGACTCTTTGCAACACGGGCCTGTCCTATGTCTTACCAGCCTTGCCTCCCATCACTCTTCTCCATATATATCCTATTCTCCAGTCATGCTTGTTTGCTTCTCATTCCTCAGTCACACCATTGACTTGGGCACCAGTTTGTTTCTGCTCAAACTCTTCTCTGCTTAGAACACAACTTCCCATACTTTCTCTTGTCAGTCATTCCCATCCTTCAGCAATCACTCAAATCGCCTCTTTGAAGAATTCTCCAGCTTCCCAGGCTAAATTTAATTATTCTTGCTCTGTTTTAGCTATAGTACTTTACCGAAGAATTCACCATGCTGTATTTATAGTGAATTGCTTAGGTGTCTTAGTCTTTAACATCAAAGGCAAGGACCTACTTTACACCCACAGCACCCAGAATAGAGCTTAGTCTGTGGGTTAGATATAAAGAAGTGTTTGCTGAATCAATTAACACATAGATAGAATAGTCACTTTTTATTTATATTACTTGCCCGTTATTTCACCTCTGTCCCACCTCCTCCCACCAATTATAGTATTAAATATCTAAAGTACAAGAAGCCAATAAGATGCCTTTACAAAGACAGCATTCATCATCATAGCAGACGGGTTTAGCACTACCAACTCTAGGAGGACATCTAACGCGGTATCAACTTCAGCTTCATTCCCACTGCAGATATGGGTCACTAAGGCACCAACCACCTCCTATACAGAGGAGAGTCAACAGGACAATGTAAAACAAAATATGGGATGGCCATTCTAAAGGGATTCACCCCCAAGGCCTCTCCAATCTCTACTTTGTTAAAATCACAATCAACCCAATCCCATCATCTATTATCTAGTTTTCATTAATGTTGGCTTCAGGAGATTTAGGAATATGCCAGCGTAACTTTACCATCCCGTCTTGACCTATTTCCCATATTTTATCAGTGAGCACTGCCTAAGCCCTCCTGATTTTGCTCCTTGGCATAGTTTTCCTCTTTCTTGTTCCCACATGGGTTAAATTTTACCCTTTAAGTTGAGGTTGTACAAGATCAGTTGAAATTTCTCAAAGAGATGGCACCCAAGGAGCTAAAAGCTTTAAAAGTTTTCTCTATATAGTACTGGCTAGACTTGCATGTTTCCAAGCAAACATGGATCATGATAGTGTCTCTAAGACATTAAGAGGGTTCAAAAATGTCTTAGATGCCATTCTCCCTTTATATCGTCACTCTATCATAGTCATAACAGAATTACATTCTCAACTGCAACAGCTATCTCATGTCAGCTGCAACTGTTGCTCTAGTTTAAATTTAAAGAAATTTTTTTTACAAATCTTCATTTTAAAAATTCCATTCAAATGCATTTTAACATTGTTAATAATAGGAAGAATATATGTAAAAATACAAAATAAGACACTGTTCTTTACTTGCTTTCATAAACATTTTCCACAAACACAGTCCTCCCTCTCTGGATATATGCTATTAAAATGTGTCTCGGCTGGGCACGATGGTTCATGCTTGTAATTCCAGCACTTTGGGAGGCTGAGGCGGGTGGATCACCTGAGGTCAGGAGTTCGAGACCAGCCTGGCCAACATGGTGAAACCCTGTCTCTATTAAAAATACAAAAAATTAGCCGGGCCTGGTGGTGCGCACCTGTGATCCCAGCTACTCAGGAGGATGAGACGGGAGAATCGCTTGAATCCGGGAGGTGGAGGTTGTAGTGAGCCAAGACTGTGCCACTGCACTCCAGCCTGGGCAACAAGAGCGAAACTGTGTCTCAACAACAACAACAACAACAACAACAAAGTGTCTCATGTTTTGACATAAACTGGTTCTGGATCTTAATTTCAGACAGAATTTTAGAGCTCAGAACACAGAGTTAGATCCACCAGTCAAGTCTCTTCATTTCATCAAGGCTGGGACTAGGATTGAACTTTCCTGAGATCCAGTTCAGAGTTCCTTCCCCTTCAGTAAGGTCCAACCAACAAGAAATAAACATCAGATTATTTTCCCTTCCCCGTTCCCTCCTTGCCAAAATAAATGTTTCAACATACCTGCTGGCAGCACGTGTCAAAAAACTTAAATGCATATTTGTATAGGAGACTGCCAAATGAAATTATACTCTGGTCTAGAGAGTGAAGCAAACTCTGAGCCAGAGACAGAACGGATGAACACATATCCTTAAGAACTTTGAGTGGGGAAGAGTAGAGAGAGAAAAGGAGCTATAAGAAGCAGTTAGTACACAAGCTAAGAGTTACTTATCCTTTTGGAATGTCAGACCTCTCCTCCCTAACTCTCATTTTAACTTGAGAAATCTTGATCTTTGTTTTATACAGAATAATCCTTCACCATTCTGAGTTTTCTCTCAGCATCAATGGGATTCCACATTTGGATAATGATTGACCTTTAAGCTCAAAGAAGTTAAATTATAAGCCTAATAGTACGTTCCTATCTGCTCAATTTGGCATTGGAGGCCAGATCTTCTAAATCCCAGTTTCCTCACGCAATCACACTACCCCCCAGGGATGCTCCACCTTGCTTATAATTTGAAGTTGGTCTATAAGATTCAATGCTAACTAAACTGATTTTTTTTTTTTTAAAGTTCAAGAAGAGAAGTGATCATGCTCTACCACTAACACAATATACATAGACATTAATGGACCCAGACTAAATAACCAGTTAATAAACATAGCTTCCTTATTGATACCATAATTTTAAAAAATGTTACATTTAGTACTAAGCTGGGTATAATGCTTTATTGAGGAAAATACAATGAAAAATTACATATGGTTTCTGCCGTCTAGAAAATTATAGCCCAAAACATATATCACTGGCAGAAATAAACACAGAAAGAACTGCAAGGTAAAATAATACAAACATTAAATCTATTCCTAAATATAAAATTTAAGACCCAACGAGGTATTCTCATTAGCTCCTAACCCAAACCCCAAATCACTGGCCCATCCAGTTTTCTAAGTTCTATACTATTAATATCCTGAATATTCAGCCAGCAAAACACTATTCCCAGCTTATAAAATTCCAGTTTGAATAACTTACATTTCTAGAGGAATTATCACCTAAAGTCCACAGTTTTGAATAGCCAAAGAGTGATAGTTCAAGTAAGTTCATATTTACATTTCTACTAGTTTCTATAGGCGGGTCCTATTCCCTTCAAGGTTTTTATAAGCTACTTAAATAGGATACGGAAGGTCAGTTTGGCAAAGTTGCAAACTGCATTGAGATAGACAATTAAAATAATTAATGCAAAAATAAAATTCAAAAATCTCAATGGGTTTGAACAATGGACTGAAACAAGATGAAATTTTACATGGGAGCTGTAAAGCTTTCTGTTTTCAATTAAAAATCAATAGTCCCTGACACTAAGTAATGAATAGAGAATGTACTCTGGAGCAGCTGTTCTTGAATGCAGCCTAATTGAATCTTATTTCTTAGCACCTTTCAATATACTTCTTTGTCTGAGTATTGCTGCTATAGATGATGAAAAGCATCACCAGGTCAAAAATCTATTGTCAATAAATATGCAATAATAGAAAAACAGTTAACAAATCAGTATATTTGCTACAATGAAACAGCAGCTTTTCCCCATTAAAACACAGAATGGATGATACTCATTTGTTCCACATACTCCCTTGGGGTTATCCACACTTTTCACAAAATCCGGAAATATTTTTCAGAGCAATAAAGTGCCACAACTGTTAACCACTGGTATCTCTTAAGAATACATTGCTATATACATGAAAGTGATATTACTACAGAAGTAACTTTGGACATCTTCACATTTATTAAAAGAAAGATTCAATCACTTGCCGACTCCAGTATGTATTTTCACCATTACTAGGAAAATTACTTTGTGAAAAGTTGGAAAGACTATCAATGCCCATCAATACGGGAAAGGTTCAATAAATTATGATGGAGTAATTTTAAATTTTGGAATATTACACAGTCATCAAGAAGAATAAGCCACGCTGGGCGTGGTGGCTCATGCCTATAATCCCAGCACTTTGGGAGGCTGATGTGGGCATATCACCTGAGGTCAGGAGTTTGAGACCAGCCTGGCCAACATGGTGAAACCCCATTTCTACTAAAAATACTCACAAAAAAATTAGCTGGTCATGGTGGCAGATGCCTGTAATCCCAGCTACTCAGGAGGCTGAGGCAGGTGAATCACTTGAACCCCAGGAGGCAGAGGTTGCAGTGAGCCTCGATCGTGCCATTGCACTCCAGCCTGAGTGACACAGCAAGACTCTGTCTAAAAAAGAATTTTTAATTACAAAACTGAAAAAAAAGAGAATAAGCTAGACCAGAGGTCCCCAACCCCTGGACCACAGAGTCCATCATCTGCTAGGGACCAAGCTGCACAGCAGGAGGTGAGTGGCGGTCAAGTGGTCATTACCACCTGAGATCCACCTCCTGTCAGATTAGTGGCTACATTAGATTCTCATGGGAGTGTGAACCCTATTGTGAACTGCACATGCACAGGATCTAGGCTGCACATTCCTTATGAGAATTTAAGTAGTGCCTGATGATCTAAGGTGGAACAGTGTCATCCTGAAATCATGCCCCAACACGGTCTGTGGAAAAACTGTCTTCCACGAAACCAGTCCCTGGTGCCAAAAAGGTTAGGGACTGCTGAGCCATACTATATTTTTTGACAGAGAAAAGACATTCCCGACATGAAGTGGAAAAAATGGCAACCTGCAAAAGGATAATCAGGCTAGGCATGGTGGCTCATGCCTATAATCCCACTGCTTTGGGAGGCTGAGGAGGGAGGATCATTGAGTCCAGGAGGTGGAGGCAACAGTGAGCTATGATTGTGCCACTGCACTCCAGCCTGGTGACAGAGTGAGACCCTGTCTCTTTAAACACCACCACCACCACCTATAATCATAGTTAAGATTCTGCTTTTGTAAAAGCAATATATAAACCTGCATATGTGTAGGCATAAGAGTATACCTGTACTTGTGCATAATTATAGCTTGTATATGAACAGAAAAAATTTGGAAAGATGATTATCCCTGAGGAATGGGACAGAGAGTGGAGAAAACTGTATTTTTTACATCTGTAGATTCTTTGTGAGTTTTTCTCCACAATTAGCTTGTTTACCTACATTTAAAAAAGAAAAATATGATGGCTGGGTGCGGTGGCTTAAGCCTATAATCCCAGCACTTTGGGAGGTCCAAGCAGGAGGATCACTTGAAGCTAAAAATTTGAGACCAGCCTGGGCAACACACCAAGACCTTATCTCTATAAAAAATAAAAGAATTGGCTGGGTGTGGTGGCTCAACCTGTAATCTTAGCACTTTGAGAGACTGAGGCAGGTGGATCACCTGAGGTCAGGAGTTCAAGACCTGCCTGGCCAACATGGCAAAATCCTGTCTCTCCTAAAAATACAAAACTTAGCTGGACATGGTGGCAGGCACCTATAATCCCAGCTACTAGGGAGGCTGAGGCAGGATAATTGCTTCAACCCAGGGGACAGAGGTTGCAGTGAGCTGAGATTGTGCCACTTCGCTCCAGCCTGGGTGAAAGAGCAAAACTGTGTCTCAGAAAAAAAAAAAAAAAATAGAATTAGCAGGGCCTGGTGGTGCTTGCCTGTAGTCCCAGCTACTCTGAAGATTGAGATGGGAGGATCACTTGAACCCAGGAGTTTGAGGCTGCAGTGAGCTATGGTGCTGCCACTGTACTCCAACTTAGGTGACAGAGGAAGACCTGGTCTCTTAAAACAAAACAAAACAAAACAAAACCAAACAAAAAAAGAGAAAACGTTGAGAGTATATTCAGGGCAACTTGAGTCTATGCTTCTAGGAAAACAAACAAACAAACAAACAAAAACAGTTAAAAAGGCAAGCAGAGCCTTTTATCCAAGATGGCCGAATAGAAACAGCTCCAGTCTGCAGCTCCAAGCGTGATCAACGCAGAAGATGGGTGATTTCTGCATTTCCAACTGAGGTACCTGGTTCATCTCACTGGGACTGGTTGGACAGTGGGTACAGCCCATAGAGGGTGAGCCTAAGCAGGGTGGGGCGTCACCTCACCCAGGAAGCACAAGGGGTCGGGAGATTTCCCTTTAATAGCCAAGGGAAGCCATGACAAACTGTACCTGGAATATCAGGCAACTCACACCCAAATACTGTGTTTTTCCCAAGGTCTTAGCAACCGGCAGACAAAGAGATTCTCTCCTGGGCCCGGCTTAGCAGGTCCCACGCCCATGGGGCTTGCTCACTGCTAGTGCAGCAGTCTGAGATCAAACTGCAAGGTGGCAGCCAGGCTGGGGGAGGGGTGCCTGCTATTGCTGAGGCTTGAGTAGGTAAAGCGGCTGGGAAGCTTAAACTGGGTGGACCCCACCACAGCTGAGCAAGGCCTAGGCCTCTATAGTCTCCACCTCTGTGGGCAGTGCATAGCTGAACAAAAGGCAGCAGACAACTTCTGTGACTTAAACGTCCCCGTCTGACAGCTCTGAAGAGAGCAGTGGTTCTCCCAGCATGGCGTTTGAGTTCTGCGAATGGACAGACTGCCTCCTCAAGTGGGTCCCTGACCCCTGTGTAGCCTAACTGGGAAATACCTCCCAGAAGGGGCCAACAGACACCTCATATAGCCTGGTGCCCATCTGGGATGAAGCTTCCAAAGGAAGGATCAGGCAGCAATATTTGCTGTTCTGCAATATTTGCTGTTCTGTAGCCTCCACTGGTGATACCCAGGCAAACAGGGTCTGGAATGGACCTCCAGCAAACTGCAACAGACCTGCACCTGAGGGACCCGACTGTTAGAAGGAAAACTAACAAACAGAAAGGAATAGCATCAACGTCAACAAAAAGGACATCTACACCAAAACCCCATATGTAGGTCACCAACATCAAAGACCAAGGGTAGATAAAACCACAAAGATGGGGAGAAACCAGAGCAGAAAAGCTGAAAATTCTAAAATCCAGAGCTCCTCTTCTCCTCTAAAGGATTGCAGCTCCTCACCAGCAACTGAACAAAGCTGGATGGAGAATGACTTTGACGAGTTGACAGAAGTAGGCTTCAGAAGATCGGTAATAACAAACTTTTCCGAGCTAAAGGAGATGTCTGAACCCATCCAAAGGAAGCTAAAAACCTTGAAAAACAGTTAGACAAATGGCTAACTAGAATAAACAGTGCAGAGAAGACCTTATACGATCTGATGGAGCTGAAAACCATGGCACGAGAACATGGTGACACATGCACAAGCTTCAATAGCTGATGTGATTGAGTGCAAGAAAGGGTATCAGTGATTGAAGATCAAATTAATAAAATAAAGCGAGAAGAGAAGTTTAGAGAAAAAAAAGTAAAAAGAAATGAACAAAGCCTTCAAGAAATGTGGGACTATGTGAAAAGACCAAATCTACGTTTGATTGTTGTACCTGAAAGTGACAGGGAGAATGGAACCAAGTTGGAAAACACTCTTCAGGATATTATCCAGGAGAACTTCCCCAACCTAGAAAGACAGGCCAACATTCAAATTCAGGAAACAGAGAGAACACCACAAAGATACTCCTCAAGAAGAACAACTCCAAGACGCCTAATTGTCAGATTCACCAAGGTTGAAATGAAGGAAAAAATGTTAAGGGCAGCCGGAGAGAAAGGTCGGGTTACCCACAAAGGGAAGCCCATCAGACTAACAGCGGATCTCTTGGCAGAAACACTACAAGCCAGAAGAGAGTGGAGACCAATATTCAACATTCTTAAAGAAAAGAATTTTCAACCCAGAATTTCATATCCAGCCAAACTAAGCTTCATCAGTGAAGGAGAAATAAAATCCTTTACAGACAAGCAAATGCTAAGAGATTTTGTCACCACCAGACCTGCCGTACAAGAGCTCCTGAAGGAAACACTAACATGGAAAGAAACAACTGGTACCAGCCACTGCAAAAACATGCCAAATTGTAAAGACCATCCATGCTATGAAGAAACTGCATCAATTAATGGGCAAAATAACCAGCTAACATCATAATGACAACATCAAATTCACACATAACAATATTAACTGTAAATGTAAATGGGCTAAATGCCCCAATTAAAAGATACAGACTGGCAAATTGGATAAAGAGTCAAGACCGGGTGTGATTCCGTCCTGCGCAGCTGTTCTCTGTAGCAGTGTTCATTTATCTCCGTCCACCTTCTCTCCCACCTAAGCGCATGCTGCCACCTGATGAAAGATTTGATGGACATGGACATGAGCCCCCTGAGGCCCCAGAACTATCGTTTTGGTTGTGAACTAAAGATTATCATTTTAAGGTGGATAATGATGAAAATGAGCTCCAGTTATCTTTAAGAATAGTCAGTTTAGGGGCTGGTGCAAAGGATGAATTGCACATTGTTGAAGCAGAGGCAATGAATTACAAAGGCAGTCCAATTAAAGTAACACTGGCAAATTTGAAAATGTCTGTACAGCCAATGGTTTCCCTTGGGGGCTTTGAAATAACACCACCAGTGGTCTTAAGGTTAAAGTGTGGTTCAGGGCCAGTGCATATTAGTGGACAGCACTTAGTAGCTGTGGAGGAAGATTCAGAGTCAGAAGATGAAGAGGAGGAGGACGTGAAACTCTTAAGTATATCTGGAAAGCGGTCTGCCCGTGGAGGTGGTAGCAAGGTTCCACAGAAAAAAGTAAAACTTGCTGCTGATGAAGATGATGATGATGAAGAAGATGATCATGAGGAGGAAGCTGAAGAAAAAGCCCCAGTGAAGAAATCTATACGAGATACTCCAGCCAAAAATCCACAAAAGTCAAATCAGAATGGAAAAGACTCAAAACCATCATCAACACCAAGATCAAAAGGATAAGAATCCTTCAAAAAACAGGAAAAAACTCCTAAAACACCAAAGGAACCAGTTCTATAGAAGACATTAAAGCAAAAATGCAAGCAAGTATGGAAAAAGTGCATTGAACAGCCCTGGGCACTACATGTAAATTAAGTCCAAAGATGGGGAGAAAGAAAAAGGAGAGACAAATATAGCCCATACTGAGTGTCATCAACAATCCAGACTGAAGTCTTCTATTTTAATCTCAATCTCCTTTTCTGATTTGCCACCCATGCCTCTTCAGGCTGGAAACAATCTCACTCTTGGTTCCCTAAAGCACTTTCTTCTGATTGCTGTGATACAGTGAAGCTTGCCCTTTGCTTTCTATTACTTGTGCATTTGCCTCACCTCGGACAATGTTTTAAATCACCTTTGTATCTCCTCAGCTGCTCAATAAATATTTGAATGAATCAAAAAAAAAAAAAAAAAAAAAAAAAAAAAAAGAAGTCATGACCCATCAGTGTGCTGTATTCAGGAGACCCATCTCATATGCAGAGATATACATTGGCTCAAAATAAAAGGATGGAGGAAGATCTGCCAAGCAAATGGAAAACAAAAAAAAAAAAAAAAAGCAGGGGTTGCAATTCTAGTCTCCGATAAAACAGACTTTAAACCAACAAAGATCAAAAGAGACACAGAAGGCCATTACATAATGGTAAAGGGATCAATCAACAAGAAGAGCTAACTATCCTAGATATATATGCACCCAATACAGGAGCACCCAGATTCATAAAGCAAGTCCTTAGAGATCTACAAAGAGACTCTGACTCCTACACAATAAGAATGGGAAACTTTAACACCCCACTGTCCATATTAGACAGATCAATGAGACAAAAGGTTAATAAGGATATCCAGGACCTGAACTCAGCTCTGCACCAAGCAGACCTAATAGACATCTACAGAACTCTGCATCCCAAAAATCAACAGAATATACATTCTTCTCAGCACCACATAGCACTTATTCTAAAATTGACCCCATAATTGGTAGTAAAACACTCCTCAGCAAATGTAAAAGAACAGAAACCACAACAAACTGTCTCTCAGACCACAGTGCAATCAAGTTAGAACTCAGGATTAAGAAACTCACTCAAAACCACACAACTACGTGGAAACTGAACAACCTGCTCCTGACTGACTACTGGGTAAATAACAAAATGAAGGCAGAAATAAAGATGTTCCTTGAAACCAATGAGAACAAAGACACAACATACCAGAATCTCTGGGACACATTTAAAGCAGTGTGTAGAGGGAAATTTATAGCACTAAATGCCCACAAGAGAAGGCAGGAAAGGTCTAAAATCGACACCCTAATATCACAATTAAAAGAACTAGAGAAGCAAGAGCAAACAAATTCAAAAGCTAGCAGAAGGCAAGAAATAACTAACATCAGGGAAGAACTAAAGGAGATAGAGACACAAAAACCCTTCAAAAAATCAATGAATCCAGGAGCTGGATTTTTGAAAAGATTAACAAAATTGATAGATCGCTAGCAAGACTAATAAAGAAGAAAAGAGAGAAGAATCAAATAGACCCAATAAATAAATGATAAAGGGGATATCACCACCAATCGTACAGAAATACAAACTACCATCAGAGAATACTATAAACACCTCTAGGCAAATAAACTAGAAAATCTAGAAGAAATGGATAAATTCTTGGACACATATACCCTCTCAAGAATAAACCAGGAAGAAGTTGAATCTCTGAATAGACCAATAACAGGCTCTGAAATTGAGGCAATAATTAATAGCCTACCAACTAAAAAAAAGTCCAGGACCAGAAAGATTCACAGCTGAATTCTACCAGGGGTACAAAGAGGAGCTGGTACCATTCGTTCTGAAACTATTCCAATCAACAGAAAAAGATGGAATCCTCCCTAACTCATTTTATAAGGCCAGCATCATCCTGATACCAAAGCCTAGCAGAGACACACACACAAAAGAGAATTTTAGACCAATATCCCTGATGAACACTGATGCAAAAATCCTCAGTAAAATACTGGCAAACCAAATCCAGCAGCACATCTAAAAGCTTACCCACCACGATCAAGTCAGCTTCATCCCTGGGATGCAAGGCTGGTTCAACACACGCAAATCAATAAACGTAATCCATCAGATAAACAGAACCAATGACAAAAACTGCATGATTATCCCAATAGATGCGGAAAAGGCCTTTGACAAAATTCAGCAGCCCTTCATGCTAAAAATGCTCAATAGACTAGGTATTGATGGGACGTATCTCAAAATAATAAGAGCTATTTATGACAAACCCACAGCCAATATCATACTGAATGGGCAAAAACTGGAAGCATTCCCTTTGAAAACCGGCACAAGACAGGGATGCCCTCTCTCATCACTCCTATTCAACATAGTGTTGGAGGTTCTGGCCAGGGCAATTAAGCAAGAGAAAGAAAAAAAAGGTATTCAATTAGGAAAAGAGGAAGTCAAATTGTCCCTGTTTGCAGATGACATGATTGTATATTTGGGAAACCCCATCATCTGAGCCCAAAATCTCCTTAAGCTGATAAGCAACTTCAGCAAAGTCTCAGGATACAAAATCAATGTGCAAAAATCACAAGCATTCCTATATACCAATAACAGACAAAGCCAAATCATGAGTGAACTCCCATTCAAAATTGCTACAAAGAGAATAAAATACCTAGAAATCCCAAGGGATGTGAAGGACCTCTTCAAGGAGAACTACAAACCACTGCTCAACGAAATAAAAGAGGACACAAACAAATGGAAGAACATTTCATGCTCATGGATAGGAAGAATCAATATCATGAAAATGGTCATACTGCCCAAGGTAATTTATAGACTCAATGCCATCCCCATCGAGCTACCTATTACTTTCTTCACAGAATTGGAAAAAACTACTTTAAAGTTCATATAGAACCAAAAAAGAGATCACATTGCCAAGAAAATCCTAAACAAAAAGAACAAATCTGGAGGCGTCACGCTATCTGACTTCAAACTATACTACAAGTCTACAGTAACCAAAACAGCAAGGTACTGGTACCAAAACAGAGATATATAGACAAATGGAACAGAACAGAATCCTCAGAAATAACGCCACACATCTACAACCATCTGATCTTTGACAAACCTGACAAAAACAAGAAATGAGGAAAGGAGTCTCTATTTAATAAATGGTGCTGGGAAAACTGGCTAGCCATATGTAGAAAGCTGAAATTAGATCCCTTCCTTACACCTTATACAAAAATTAATTCAAGATGGATTAAAGACTTAAATGTTAGACCTAAAACCATAAAAACCCTAGAAGAAAACCTAGGCAATACCATTCAGGACATAGGCATGGGCAACAACTTCATGACTGAAATACCAAAAGCAATGGCAACAGAAGTCTAAATAGACAAACAGGATCTAATTAAACCAAAGAGTTTCTGCACGGCGAAAAAAACTACCATCAGAGTGAACAGGCAACCTACAGAATGGGAGAAAATTTTTGCAATCTACCCATCTGACAAAGGGCTAATACCCAGAATGTACAAAGAACTCAAACAAATTTACAAGAAAAAATCAAACCCCATCAAAAAATAGGCAAAGGATATGAACAGACACTCCTCAAAAGAAGACACTTATGCAGCTAACCACATGAAAAAATGCTCAACATCACTGGTCATCAGGGAAATGCAAATCAAAACCACAATGAGATACCATCTCACGCCAGTTAGAATGTCAATCATTAAAAAAGTCAGGAAACAACAGATGCTGGAGAGGATGTGGAGAAATACGAACACTTTTACACTGTTCATGGAAGTGTAAATTAGTTCAACCATTGTAGAAGACAGTGTGGCAATTCCTCAAGGATCTAGAACTAGAAATACCATTTGACCCAGAGATCCCATTACTAGGTATATACCCAAAAGATTATAAATCATGCTACTATAAAGACACATGCACACATATATTTATTGCGGCACTATTCACAATAGCAAAGACTTGGCACCAACCCAAATGTCCATCAGTGATAGACTGGATTAAGAAAATGTGGCACATATATACCATGGAGTACTATGCAGCCATAAAAAAGGATGAGTTCATGTCCTTTGGAAGGACATGGATGAAGCTGGAATCCATTATTCTGAGCAAACTATCACAAGGACAGAAAACCAAACACCACATGTTCTCATTCATAGGCTGGAATTGAACAGTGAGAATACTAGGACACAGGACAGGGAACATTACACATTGGGGCCTGTCAGGGGGCAGGGGCTGGGAAAGGGATAGAATTAGGAGAAACACCTAACATAAATGATGAGTTGACGGGTGCAGCAAACCAACATGGCACATGTATACCTATGTATCAAACCAGCACGTTGTGCACATGTACTCTAGAACTTACAGTATAATAATAATAAAAAAGGGCCGGGCGCGGTGGCTCAAGCCTGTAATCCCAGCACTTTGGGAGGCCGAGACGGGCGGATCACGAGGTCAGGAGATCGAGACCATCCTGGCTAACACAGTGAAACCCCGTCTCTACTAAAAATACAAAAAAACTAGCCGGGCGAGGTGGCGGGCGCCTGTAGTCCCAGCTACTCGGGAGGCTGAGGCGGGAGAATGGCGCAAACCCGGGAGGCGGAGCTTGCAGTGAGCTGAGATCGGGCCACTGCACTCCAGTCCGGGCGACAGAGCGAGACTCCGCCTCAAAAAAAAAAAAAAAAAAAAAAAAAAAAAAAAAATAATAATAATAATAAAAAAGGCATATCCCTTTTGTCCTGGGAATTCACTTTAAAAAATAGATCACAGAACAGACCTTTTTCTAGTGCTTTCAAGAAGCATTCAAGTTTTCATATTTTCCAAGAAGCTAATTGGTCAATTCAACTCATCTTTGTAACCATAAATTTTATATGGTCATATTTATCAACATTCTCTAACATAATTTCTTTCTTTTATATTTTATAGAAATTATTTTCTTAGCCTGTGTTTGCATAAATATTCACCTGTGGTTTTCTCTTGTCAAAAAAAAAAAAAAAAGGCAAGCAGAACACAAAAGAAAAAAAACAAAACAAATGTTACTGCTTCTCTTAACTGAATGCCCCACTCCCTAGGACACCAAAATTGAGAGTCATTAGACTAGAATACAGTCATTAAAGATAGCAATGAAGACAATGAAGAAGTACATGGAGAAGAAAAAATGTTAAGAGAAAAAAGAATACAAATTATATTTATACAATGATTATGAATATGTAAAAATAGGTAGGCAGGCAGCCAAGGTGGTAAATTTATGTTTATCCAAAACCAAAAACAGTGTGTTGGAGTGTTTTGATATTTTTCACCATAAAAAATTACGAATTTTCATTGCTTTATTCAGCATCATGAAAGCTTTTAAGATAGTCATCCAAAAATTGGCTAACACAACAAAAATCCCACAAAACAGATTCCAACCAAAGAAAAATCTTTAAAGGCAACCAATCAGCACCTAAGGAACTCAATCATCTGGCCTTTTATTTTTTGAGATGGAGTCTTGCACTGTCGCCCAGGCTGGAGTGCAGTGGTACGTGCCACCAGGCCAGGCTAATTTTTTTTTTGTATTTTTAGTAGAGACAGGTTTTCGCTACATTGGCCAGGCTGGTCTCAAACTCCTGACCTCAGACAATCCGCCTGCCTCAGCCTCCCAAAATGCTGGGATTATAGGCGTGAGCCACTGTGCCCGGCCAATCATCTGGCTTTTTGATGGAAGATATTTCTAGAATTAATAGAGACATAAGATCCAGTACCATTGCCTTGACAGTGGTCAGACTGATTTACTCCAGTCAGGTCTACATGGGCAAAGTAAAGTAAAATATGGAATGCCATTATCTTGACAGTGGTGCTGGGTGGAAGGAAGGGCAATTAGGCAGATACAGGGACCTGAGACTTAGGTGGTTATTCTCTTCATCTCATCAGGGACTTGGCTTCTTTGACTGCATCTTGATGTGCTTGGTTACACTGTTAGTATTTCCCCTTACGGATACTGTAGGCTTATTTTACAGCCAGAGTAAATAGGGGCAGGCTACCTGGCCAGTCACCCCCTCAGATTATCTTCCCCAGACAGCTAATGTTTATTAGAGCAACTAGAGAAGAGAAAAAAAGAGTGACTGGAGGGAGAAGAAAGAAAGAAAGGGAGAAGGCAAGCTAGCCAACGTCATTACTTTTACGTCTGCAATACTGAAAATGCATAGTACATGAACAGTACCTTGTGTTCAGACACTGAGGCCGTGTTTTCAATTGCCTGAAAAAGCAAGAGACGGTCACAAAAACATTACGACACATCAGCGAAACACGCTTCACGTTACTCAGCAAGCCCTTATGTCATCCAAGAGTCAACGTGTCCATATGGCAACCATGAGCTATCATTTCCACTCGAATGACTTTTGAGATTTTTATTTCAATCTACCTCAGTTATACATCTGTCACTAATTGCCACTCATTTCCTCCTTGATAATCAAAGTTCCAAAGATCTCACCTTAATCCAGGCTTCTGAAATGGTTTTCTCATATCTAATAGCTGACTTTATTACATCAAAGAGGAGAATAATACAGCTCTGATGCTGCTTTCTTGATTTGCTGAGGAACTACAAGTATCAAAGAAGAAAAAAAATTACTCTTACCTACCAGAAAAGAACTTACAAGACCTGAGTTCCTGCTTAGTAGCCATGTACCCTGGAGCAAATGACAACCTCACATATAAGATGGCTCATAAACTTGCACTGTAGTCTGTCTGGGATTGATCTGAATGACTAAGAAAACATATAAACACATACATACTCACACACATATATGTAATTTGAAACACTGTACAATACTAGATGTAAATGTCATAATAGTACCATTATTTGTAGTTGTAAGTATTAAGCTCTAACTCTGACTTTGGGATGTCAGAAAATTGTGACATCCTATGTGAGAAAAAGGTGGCAATTATCCATGAGCTCTTTACCTTGCCCATCCTTTACTTTTCAACTTTACTTGGGAAGCCTGCAACCATGATGGCAAAACACAATGTTGCAGATCCAGCTTCTCCCAAAGCTTAGAAATTACCTGCAGAAAGTAAATATTAGTTTTAATATGCTTTTCTGCTCATTCCTAGTGGGTAGGTACAGTCCAGTCTCTCAGCCATGACAATCTCCTGAAAGACTGAGGAAGAAAAAATTTTAAACGTTGGACAAGACATTCTGAAATACAGCGTTGATTAGAATAGCTAATGCAATGTCATAGAATGTCAGACCCAAAATTTCAGAATTCTGTGAGGTACTACACAGAAAGAGTTAAATGTAACTTATAGCAGCTTACATAGAGTAATGAATCTGTTGAATAGCTCCATTCTCTTCGCTGAATGCTATCTGGGTTAGTCAGTATCCTCGGTTAGTCTGGGGACAGAGAAGAGCAATTGGGACTTATTAATTTAAGTCCCTTTATCTAGGTGTGATGGGAATGAAGAATGAACTTATTGTCACAGGTAAATCCTCCAATCTGATAGATGACAATTTATCCATCACCAACTGGCGAACCTAAAAATTAAAAGCACAAAGACTTAATAAGTTTTCATGTCACTACCTCAACTTGTACTGAACTGTTAGGTAAAATTAGAAAAAAATCACTTCTCTCACTCAATTTTCCCGCTTGTAATTTAGGAAAAAAAACCTCTAGATTTTTCCCCAAATTATCATCTTTTAGTTGTTAATACCACAGCTTCATCAAAAACAGACAGACAATAAATGTGAAACAGAGCTATTATCTTACATTTAGAGCCTAAATTCTCAATTGGCTATAGTAAGGCAGAAAAAGTATTATTCCTATGGGAAGTAGGTACGATTCAGACAATATAGAAGATTTTCACTCAAAATTTACTGCTTAAAAATAGACCTGTGAATCTATCACAGAATAGCATCTGAAACTCATTGAGAAAAATAAAAAAAGAGAGATATCAATTATGATTCACTATGGTTTCAAAATGAAATATTCATTACACAAGATTTCTCCAAGACAACAACTAGCACCTGTTCCAGGAGGTTGGAAAGCTGGCTCTGCTTCTGGAAAGTTGAGTCTTTCCTACCTTCAATAGGAAGTTTGGGTCAAGTCGGAGGCTAGAAAGGACATCCAGGATTGGGACAGTGAGTGAAGTATTCTCTATCAATACGTCACTGTGAATGGTAGAAAAAGAAAAAAGTTGTGTAATGGTTTGAACACAGCTGGGCAGACAATGACTTGTTTATAGTATGTTTCTTTAAAAATTGTTTTGACTGCAAAAAATAATACATATTATAATAATGGCTGAGAATCTTCCAAACTAAGACAACAGTCCAATGACAGAAAACTCTTAAAAGAAGCTGGAGAGTGGGTGAGAGAACACCTAACTATAAGGGAACAAGGATAAAATTATAGCTGATATCTTGTCAGAAATTAGGCAAACAAGAAGAAAGTGGAATGAGGGATTTAAAGTGTTAAAAGAAAGCAACTCCAAAAGAAATCTAAATAGATGGAGAGACTGATACACCATCTTTATGGATTAGAAGACCCAATATAGTAAAGAAGTAAATTCTCTTCATATGTGTCTATAGATTTAACATTATTCCAGTAAAAATCCCAGAGGGATTATTGACAATATATACAAGCTGATTCTTTTTTTTTTTTTAAAGGGAGTGGGGAGAGGCTGAAGCAAGAGGATCACTTGAGCCCTGGAGTTCGAGATTGCTCTGAGCTACGATCACACCTCTGAATTCTAGTCTAAGCAACAGAGCAAGACCTCATCTCTAAAAAAATAAAATGAATAAAAAATTATAACATCATTAAAAATAAAATGAAATATGGGAAAGGCAAAAGAACGCGAATACAAAACAATTTTGAAAAATAATAAAATAGCTCGCAGCCAGTGGCGCAATGGATAACGCGTCTGACTACGGATCAGAAAAATAATAAAATAGAAGCAATATCAATTTTAAGACTACTGAATTTTAAGACATTATAAATCTTCATTAATCTAGACGGTGTAGTACTGGTTGGGGGACAGAAATATAAATCAATGGAACAGAATAGAGAGTCCAGAAACACACCCACACAAAATATGACCAATTGATTTCTCACAAAGATATGAAGGCAATTCAATGGAGAATGACTAACTTTTCAATAAATGGTGCTGGAAAAATTATCCATTTGCAAAAAAAATGAGCCTCAACCTAAACTGCACAACCTATATTACAACCTAAACTACACAGCCTATACAAAAATTAATTCAAAATGGATCATAGGTTAGTTTGCAAAACCTAAAATTATAGTTTTAAGAACATACGGGAGAAAAAATTTGTGATCTACAGTTAGGCAGGGAGTGCATAGAGATGACACAAAAAGCATGGTCATTAGCAGGCAAATTTATCTCCTGTTGATAAATTGGACCTAATGAAAATTAAAAATGCATGTTTGCTCTGTGACAGACATTGTCAAGAGAATGAAAATATTGGCTACAGAGTGGGAGAAAGTATTTGTAAACAACATATCTGCCAAAGAATTGGTATCAAGAATAAAAAACTCCCAAAACTCAACATCAAGAAAACAAACAATCCTGACTGACAACAACAAAATGAGCAAAAGATATGAACAGACACTTCACCAAGGTGAATATACAGACAGCCAATAAGCACATGAAAAGATGTTCGACATTAGCAACTGTTAAGGAAATGCAAGTTAAAGCCACCATGAGATTCCACCTATTAGAATGGCGAAAATAACTGACAAAGGCAAATACTGGGGAGGCTGCAGGGCAACTGGAACGCTCAGCTACCGCTGCTGGAAATGCAAAACGGTCAGCCATGCCAGAAAGCAGTTCGTTGGTTTCTCATAAAATTAAATATGTGCCAAATGGTCCCGCACCCAAATCCTAGATATTTACCCTGGAGAAATGAAATTCTATGTTTATTTAAAAAATCATCTGGTGGCCAGGCATAGTGGCTCACGCCTGTAATCCCAGCACTTTGGGAGGCTGAGGTGGACAGATCATGAGGTCAGGAGTTCGAGACCAGCCTGACCAACACGATGAAACCCCATCTCTACTAAAAATACAAAAATTTGCCAGGTGTGGTGGCACACGCCTGTAATCCCAGCTACTCAGGAGGCTGAGGCAAGAGAATCGCTTGAACCCGGGAGGCAGAGGTTGCAGAGAGCTGAGATCGTGCAACTACACTCCAGCCTGGGTGACAGAGTGAGACTCTGCATCAGAAAAAAAATTAAAAATAAAAACCATTTGGCCGGACATGGTGGTTCATGTCTGTAATCCCAACACTTTGGGAGGCCAAGGTGGGCGGATCACTTGAGGTCAGGAGTTTGAGATGAGCCTGGCTAACATGGTGAAACCCCATCTCTACTACTAAAAAAATAAAAAGTACAAAAATTAGCTAGGTGTGGTGGCACACGCCTGTCATCCCAGGTACTCTACTCAGGAGGCTGAGACAGGAGAATTGCTTGAATCCGGGAGGCAGAGGTTGCAGTGAGCCAAACTGCACTCCAGCCTGGGCAACAGAGCAAGACTCTATCTCAAAAAACAAAAAACAAAACAAATAAATAAAATCCATGAATGTTTATAGTGGCCCTATTCATAACCACCAAAAACTGGAAACAACCCAAACGTCCTTCAGCAAGTGAAGAGATAGACAAACTGGTACAGCAATACAATGGAAAACTATGCAGCAATAAAAAGGAATAAACTATTGATGCATGCAGCAACTTAAATGAATCTCAAAAGCATTATGTTGAATGACAAAAGCCAGACTCAAAAGGTTACATATTCTATGACATTCCACAAAGGACAGAACTATAGTGACAAGATCAATGGTTGCCTGGGGTTGGGGCATGGGAGGGAGGATGGGACTACAAAAGGATAACACAGGGAGGTTTTGGGGAAGGGGGGTTGAAGGAATTGTTTTATACCCTGATTGTAGTGGTATTCACATGAATCTACATGTATTAAAATTCACAGAACTATATACATCAACAGAAAGTCTATCTTGTTACATAATTTAAAAGCAGAAATAATATTATAATAATGGTACTTCTCTCATAGGACTTCGGTGTTTCATAAATAGAAGCTACTAACAGAGAGGTGTCTAGGGTGTTTTCCAATGCCAACCAACAATTCTCCAATTCTCCAGACACTAGCTGAGTATTCTACAATTTAATTCAATTCTGATGCTAACTACTTGGAGTTAGCACAGACCCCTCAGGTTAAGGGTTCAGTCTCACAAAACTGTACCTCCCCAACTTTAGATGCCAATTGCAAATAGTGGGTCTCCAGGTTATCCACTTTTCTGTCTAATTTGGCTACAAATCAAAGGCTCCCATGACCCTCTCCTCCAGCTTAATATTTTGCAATAACAGCTCACAGAACTCAAGGAAACAACACTTACCAGCAAGATGAAGAGGTACACAGGGCAAAGTATGAGAAAGGAATGTGAGGCTTACATGTCCTCTCCCGGCACACCACCCTTCCAGCATCTTGATGTGTTTGCCAACCTAGAAGCTCATCAAATCTGTTGTTCAAGAGTTTTTATAGAGCATATCTCCAGCCCCACCTCCCTTGCAGCAGTGAATTCTAAATTCAATCTTTTTGACCTCAAACTAACCTTTTGGATATTAGGGCCCCTGGAAGTCCAAGAGAGACATATTAAGCTTATTTGGTATGTTAAATCATACAAGTGGCCAGGCACAGTGGCTCACACCTGTAATCCCAGCATTTTGGGAGGCCGAGGTGGGTGGATGACTTGGGGTCAGGAGTTTGAGACCAGACTGACCAACATGCCAAAACCCAATCTCTACTAAAAATACAAAAATTAGCCAGGTGTGGTGGTGCACATCTGTAATCCAAACTATGGGGGGAGGTTGAGTCAGGAGAATTGCTTGCACCTAGGAGGCAGAGGTTGCAGTGAGCCAAGATCGTGCCACTGCATTCTAGCCTGGGTGAGAGAGCAAGACTCTGTCTCAAAAAAAAAAAAAAAAAAAAAATGCTGTTCAACTTTCTCTGGGTTGTATTTATATATGTGTGCTATTAATACATGTTTCAAAGTTGTTTACGATTCCTAAAATTCTGAAATGTCTTAGTATTTGTCATTAGGAATAATTCTGATTGTTATGCTTAATTGCAGTATGCCACAAAAACAATCAAATTTCCTTGACAATTGTGTCTTTAACCATGAATGTTGTCTTTCCTATCCACAATTACTGTTTTACTTTGATTCTCCTCAAAAAGTGGTTTATGATCAGCTACAGTCCAAAATGTGCTTCTTTTAAAAAAATCATAGAAAACGCTCTGCCACAGACTTTTAAATATAGGTTTCTGATTACTTTAGCTATCATACCAAAAGACTAGGAAAGAACTTCCAGGACTCTAAAAGGCTGATGTGTTTATAGAGATTACTAACTCAACATCAAGCAGAACAAGGTTAATTACATTGAACTAAACTAATAAAAGACTAAACTTATTTTTTCACAGCCTTTTTTAAAAAAACATTGCTAATCCTTTTAATATTTTGTTTTCAGAGTCAAAAAACTTTTTGTTTTAGCTATTCATAGCTTATAACAAATTGGGTAAAGTATACTTTTGTCAGCAAAATTTAAAATAGTTATCTTTCTCTTTACCTGTTTTATTTGGAATTTAGAAACTATTTGTGAGTATTCTTAATTTATGACAATATAGTTATTTATATAAGTTCAGTAAGAATCTGTTTTCTTTTGTAACATGACACAATTAGAGACACTGGTTATGTTACCAAGGCTTTGACTGGAATGATCTATTTTCAGATATGACCAGACTATGTTGAGGAATTGACATTGACTTCACAGAGCCAATAAAAAGCCCCTTGAAAAGACTGGCCTAGGTCAGGCATGATGGCTCACACCTGTAATCCCAGCACTTTGAAAGGCCAAAATGGGAGGATCACTTGAGGCCAGGTGTTCAAGACCAGCCTGGGCAACATGGCAAGACCTTGTCTCTACAAAAAAAAAAAAAAAAAAAAAAAAGCCAGGAGTGGTGGCATACATGTTTAGTCCCACCTGCTTGAGAGATTGAGGCAGAGAAATGCTTGAGCCTAGGAGTTCAAGGCTGTAGTGAGCTATGACCACCACTGCACTCAGCCTGTACAACAGAGGGAGGGCCTGTCTCAAACAAACAAACAAAAGATTGGCCTGGTACCTTGTCTACATAGTTTCTTTACAAGGTTCCTGATCTGTGGTAAGTAAAGAATGTCACTTCCTAACAGGCCCAGGAAGCTCAAGATATTTTGGGACCCCAAAAAGAGAAGAATTCACCCAGGTGAAAGGTTTCATGGGTAAGTGGCAACTATCTGAGCTAGTGGCATGGGGGTAAGAAGACTTTATCAAGACAGTTGTAGGTAAAGAAAGGCAGATTTATTAGAGAAAGTTTGAAAGTACATTGCAAGGGAGCAACAGGCAGAATCAACATGAGAGAAGCTGACTGCAAGGAAACAAAGACTTGCTGGAGATTTTATAGGATGGTTCTTTGCTGTGTACTGAAAAGGGCTTTGTGCAGTATTGATAACGCCAAAGTTACAGTGAGCTAACTTGCAGGTGTCTGGTGATAAGTTGGGCACAGGAGGGCTACGTGTCCTGGACCACAAAGAAAGGCAGACTCATAGCTTGTCTGCTTTCTCTCTTTGCTTTCCCATGCTCCCAACAGCCTAACTCCTTTTCCCTAATTAGAACTTCACAAAAGGGTTACATATCCAGACCCTGGAGGTTTGGAAAGTGTCATTCTAAACACTTTCTAGGAAGTAAGTCTAGGAAGATTATACCTAGAGTTTTGTCAGTTCTGGGTCTGAACAAAGACATCCTCAGAGTCCAAAGCATAGAAATTCTTGGCTTTTTACACCCACAAGTTATAATTGTAATTCATGTGTTGAGAAATTTCTCAATCTCTCTCTTAGGCTATAGGATTCCCTGGTGCCTTCAGGCAAAAGAGATCCGTGAAAATTAGTCTTGATTGGTTTGGGACACTGAGATGTTTCTGGGACAGCAAGGCGGTGCTTGGCACCAGCACTTCCTAAATTTATGCCACAGAATATGAATCCCAGAAGACACGGAGAGAGAAGGTGGAGGGAGTAGGGGATGGAGGAAAACCTAGTCTGGGAGATTGGAAAATGCTACATGTTCTGCTTCTCTCTTGGAGATTCACAATGCTTATTAATATATTAATGCTCTGAGGAATCCCACATCAAAGAGTCTGGATTTTTCTTTTCCCAAACATTCTTCTCTCCTGTACTTAAACACTGATTAGGAAAAAAAAAAAAAAAAGCATTAAAGCTATAGACAATTTTTAAGAGGGCTTTTTGAAAAAATGGATTAGACAGATTAGATGAACCTTCTCCTAGTGAAAGTTAGCCTAACAAGTTCATTATTAAGGAATACAAAGACAACTGCTAGATAAATCAGAAGAATGAGGCCCAATATTCACTCGAGTAACCAGGCATTTATCTGTATTTGTAAGTGGCTCTCTAACATGTTTATTTCATTGGTATAAGCTTTCCAACAGAACCCTAAAGCGATTATATAGAACACTGGGGCTTCCTAATAGCCTCTAATTTCATAAACCATAGTAATTTAAAAGACAGTGGATGAAGGGCCAGGAGCAGGGAGATTTCTACTGAAGAATACAAATGTGTCCCTGGCTACATCGCTTCTGCCTCTTCCTGGAGAAAAGCAAAATGCAAACAGGAATGTGATGGAACCTTCCAGCTGGTGGTTTTGCATTGCAGGAAGAAAACTGTTTGTGAACATGAAAACTGCTGATAATTGGGTGTGAACGCCTGTAAGGGAGACAAATGGAGAAACATTGCAGAATCTTTATTTCTATCAAGGGCTGAACTCTGCTGGTGGGTGTGCGAATTGGCACCAACTTTTGGAGGGGAATTTAGCAGTGTGCTGACATTCTGACCCAGCAATTCCCCTTCTAGGAATCTATCTTATAGCAATACTTGTTCATGCACAAAAAATGTACAAGGATGCTCATGATAGCATTGTTTGCAGGTGTGAAACCTAGAAATACCCTACATCCATCAACCATAAAACGTTTAAACAGGCTGGGAGCGGTGGCTCATGCCTGTAATCCTAGCACTTTGGGAGGCCAAGGCAGCACAGATCACTTGAGGTCAGGAGTTTGAGACCAGCCTGGCCAACATAGTGAAACCCCATCCCTACTAAAGATACAAAACTTAGCCGGGTGTGGTGGCAGGCACCTGTAATCTCAGCTACTCGGGAGGCTGAGGCAGGAGAATCACTTGAACCTGGATGGTGGAGGTTGCAGTGAGCCTAGATTGTACTCCAGCCTGGGTGACAGAGCAAGACTTAGTTGGAAGGAAGGAAGGAAGGAAGGAAGGAAGGAAGGAAGGAAGGAAGGAAGGAAGGAAGGAAGGAAGGAAGGAAGCGGGAGGGAGGGAGGGAAGGAAGGAAGGAGAGAGAGAGGGAGAGGGAGGGAGGGAAAGAAAGAAAGAGAGAGAAGAAAGAGAAAAGAAAAGGAAAGGAAGGAAGGAAGGAAGGAAGAAAGAAAGAAAGAAAGAAAGAAAAAAAGGAAGAAAAAAGAGGGAAGGACATGTTTAAACATTTTCTTTTAAACAAAAAATTTTAAACAAAATTATGGCATACCCATATTTTAGAATAATTTGCTACTAACACATGGAATGAGGGAAATCTATATATTCTGACACAGTACATTGACCCTGATATGCTAAGTGCAAAAAAAATTGCAAAATAGTATCTATCCTAGGAATCCACTTAAAATTGGTTTTAATGTTAATATATTCATAGAAAAATATATGAAGGAATATGTGCCAAAGATTACCAGTGGCTATTTCTGGGGCATGATGTATGTATTTCATAATGTTTACATTTTTATGAGCATGGATTACTTTTGCAAATAGGAAAAATCCAATGAAGATTAATTATTTCCCCAAGGGAAGGAAGGAAATAAAAAAGGAACCAGCTGGTGTGGGGAAAAGAAAGAGAGATCAGACTGTTACGGTGTCTATGTAGAAAGAAGTTGACACATAAAAGACTCCATTTTGTTCTGTATTAAGAAAAATTCTTCTGCCTTGACATGCTGTTAATCTGTAACCCTAGCCCCAGTCCTGTGCTGGCAGAGACATTTGCTGTGTTGACTCAAGGTTTAATGGATTTAGGGCTATGCAGAATGTGCTTTGTTAAACAACTGCTTGAAGGCAGTATGCTTGTTAAAAGTCATCACCACTCTCTCATCTCAAGTACCCAGGGACACAATACACTGTGGAAGGCCGCAGGGACCTCTACCTAGGAAAGCCATGTATTGTCCAAGTTTTCTCCCTATGTGATAGTCTGAGATACGGCCTCGGCCTGGTGGGAAGGGAAAGACCTGACCATCCCCTAGCCTGACACCGTAAAGGGTCTGTGCTGAGGAGGATTAGTAAAAGAGGAAGGTCTCTTTGCAGTTGAGATAAGAGGAAGGCATCTGTCTTCTGCTCCAGTGGAATGTCTCGGTGTAAAACCCGATTGTATGTTCCATGTACTGAGATAGGAGAAAACCACCTTAGGGCTGGAGATGAGACATGCTGGCAGCAATACTGCTCTTTAATGCACGAGATGTTTGTGTACATGCATATCAAAGCACAGCACCTTTTCTCAACCTTGTTTATGACACAAAGACCTTTGTTCACATGTTTTCCTGCTGACTCTCTCCCCACTATTACCCTATTGTCCTGCCACATCCCCCTCGCAGAAATGGTAGAAATAATGATCAATAAATACTGAGGGAACTCAGAGACCGGTGCAGTCCTCCTTATGCTGAGCACCAGTCCCCTGGGCCCACTTTTCTTTCTCTATACTTTGCCTCTGTGTCTCTTTCTTTTCTCAGTCTCTCGTTCCACCTGACGAGAAACACTCACCGGTGTGGAGGGACTGGCCCCCTGCAAGCTGGTAATGGGATTTATTCACTGTCTTTGGGTGAGAGGTTTCAGTGTAATTCCACGGTGAGCACACTCTGATTCCAGCACCCTAGGCAAGAGCGATCTGTAGTAAAAACAACGGAAGTGACCATGCCCACACCAGGGAACGCAGACAAATGGCCTCTCTCCGCTCCCTTGCCCTGGTCTCCTGCTTGTTGCTGTGGCTACTGCTGCTGCTCCTGACCCTTGGCTGACGCCTGAGTTCCAGCTTTCTTCCCATTTCCTTCTCTCACCCTGCAAGCCACTGTAGAGGACACTTAAACATGGTAGTAAAGACCTTGGCCTTTAGAGGTAGGTGGCTGTAGGTTCAAACCCCGACTTCACCACTTTCCTGTGTGACTTTGGAACATTTACTGCTCCTTTTAGGACCTGTTTCCTCATATGAAAAATATCATCTTAGAGAACCTGCCTCATAGGATCTTTGGAGTGATGAAAAGAAATAAGTATAAAAAGCCTGGGCATGGGTGGCTCATGCCTGTAATCCCAGCACTTTGGGAGGCTGAGGTAGGCAAATCACTAGAGGTCAGGAGTTCGAGACCAGCCTGGCCAACATAGTGAAAGCCCATCTCTACTAAAAATACAACCATTAGCCAGGCATGCTCGCTTGAACCCAGGAGGTGGAGGTCACAGTGAGCTGAGATCGTGCCACTGCACTCCAGCCTGGGCAACAGAGCAAGACTCAGTCTCAAACAAAAACAAAAACAAAAACAAAAACAAAAAAAACCCCAAAGAAGTAAAAATGTGCCTAGGCATAGTAAGTGCTTAATAATGACACCTATTATTATTATTATTATTATTGTCACTGAGTCCTATCATTTCTTTCTTGGTAGAATCTTTCCCAGCTATCTTCTGCCTGATAAACTCCTACCCAGCTTCCAGGCCTGGCTCAAAATGCCATCCCTGTGAAACCTCTTCTGGTCCCTTTCCCAAACAGCCAGAAATGATTGACGTTCCCACTGGAGGGAGATTACACTCCCGCACTGCACTGGGTACCCGGCTGCATTACTCAAATTCTACTCTGATTTGCAGGTCTGTCTCCTCTCCTCTATAGACCCCGAGTTTCTGCAGGGCAGCAGGCAGCTCAAATCTCTTCATCTCATTGCAGTCCCAGAGTGTGAGTGCAAGTAATCATTTTTGCCATTGATTTAATCCCATCCTTGCTTCTAAGACCTTGGCCTAGCCATTTCCAGTTCACTGGGCAACTATGATAACAGCTGTCTGATTAGTCCTCCCTAATTCAGGCTAACGTGGATTATGTAAGTCCCTGCTCAAAACCCTTCCAGGACAGAGCAGAATTTTCGAAAAAATCGCAGAGGTGGAGCCAGACCTGGGTTTAGCTCTAGTTTTGCCACCGGCTGATGTGATCCTAAGCACCTGGCTTTACCTCTCTAAGCCTTAGCTTGGCCATCAGTAAAACCAAGGCCTTCCTGCCACAGGGCACTAGAGGGGACTCAGTGAGAAGTGCATGTGAAAATGTGTCAAAATTACCTGAATGTTAGTTATTACTATCTCTATTATTTTTGAGAGGTAGTGTATATCAGGGAGGAAGGCGAGGGTAGCTGAAAAAGTTTCTGTCCTGGAAGTCAAACCACCTTCTGAATGGTAATCTTCAGCAAGTTTCTCTAGTTATACAAAAAAAGAGGAGCGCTCTAAGATTTTTCTACTCCTAGGGTCCTGTTTCCTCCAGAAACTGCATTTGAAGCACTCTTTGTGAGACCAATCCCCAAGGCAAGGGGGCAAAAACTCTTATCCACTTTTGAAATTAAATGCAAGTATCAGAGAACGTCTGTGCAGTCCTTTACCACGCACTCCCATATCCATCCTTGTATTTGAAAAGGGCTTTAATGCGAAGAAGTCTCGGCCAAATCTTGACGGTGGTATTCTCTACATGGTGGGACTGGGCATCATTTTAATTTTGTGTTTTTCTAAATCTTCGAAATCTACAATTTTGGAACTAGAGAGATGATGGGTGCACAATATTGTGAAGGTACTAAATGCTACTCTGTCCATTTCAGAAGGGCTAGTTCTATATTATGTGAGTGTCGCCTCATTTAAAAACTTTCAATACGCTCACGATTTACAGTAATTCTTTAAACCATGGTTTGAAGAGAGAAGTACAGTGGATATCAAGGTTCGGGGGCCGCGGAGTCGCGTGACGCTTGGCTCCGCCCATTCGTCCAGGTCGCAACCGAGGCTGCCAGCCTGTAGAGCACTCCTCCGACCACGAGGGGACAATGCAAAGCCGCCACGTTCCCCACACTAAGGCGAGCACCGCCTCTTGCGTCTTGGAAGCGCGTGTGCGTGCGTGGGGCGTAGCAAGGGACGGAAGCTCGGCCCGTACGAGCGCCGCACACGCCAGTCTAAGCCGGCTGTGTTTTGCCGCCGCTGATGTTCGTGGCCCAACGCCCCAATCCTTGCCGTCCCATCCCACACTCAGCCTTGCGTCCCTCGAGCCGGTCTCCGACTTCCATTTCCCACCCTAAACCGCCTACCCGGTTTCTGTTGCCCGCCCAGTTGTCCTCGGCTTGCTGCGCTGAGGGTCCCCTGTCAGTTTCGACCCCATGGCGCTGCAGGCGCTGCAGAGCTCGGGGGTGACGTTCCGCAAGATCCTGTCTCACTTCCCCGAGGAGCTGAGTCTGGCTTTCGTCTACGGCTCCGGGGTGTACCGCCAGGCAGGGCCCAGTTCAGACCAGAAGGTGAGCCCGGGCAGTCCCCGTCAGCCCCACGACAGGGAACTGTCTGTTCTCACGAGTCCCGTTTTGCCCTCGATTCCTTCAGAGCCGGAGAGCTGCCTGTCCGCTCTGCACACTCCACGTGTCCACTAGCAGAGTGAACCGTAGGTCTGCGTTCTTAGTCTAACGACAGCGCGAGTTGAAGCGAAGGTGTTGAAAGATACTTAGGAATCCACGTGGGTCTAGAGCAGGAGAAGCAGTTAGGCAGAAGGAAAAGCTGCTGCAGGGGCAAGTGGAAGAAAGGAAAGGAAATAGTTATCAGGTTCTTTCAGTGTTTTCAGTCGGCTGGACATCAGAATTTTCTGGGGAGCTTTTAAGAGAATCCTAATACTCGGGTTCCACCGATGGAGATTCTGATTTAATTGGTTTGGGATGAGGCCTGGGCTTCAGGAATTTAAGAAACGTCCCAGGTGATTCTAATAAGCAGCCAAGTTTGTTGAGAGTCGCCTCTATAAATGTAGGAGAAAATGCAAAATGATCTTCTGACTTCAGGAAACTGGCGAACTGGTTGTAGGGCCCGGGCAGGTGCAGTGAAAGTAACTAACAACAAAAGTTAGTGCGTGACCAGTATATTTACCCTCGCTCAGCACATTTAACAAGGGTCTGAGACTAGGCATTGTTACTTTTCACAGTTGGCTCAGCACAGCCTCAGTAAGGGTACAGTTTTCCTTGTAATTTGCAGAATTCAGTGTGCAAGTTTTAATTGGTTCCCCTGCGTCTGGATACCTGACTGTAGTCTGTCTTCTGATTAACATCCTGCCTGTTCACTTCCTGGTGAGGCCATCTATACTGTTGCTTGGATTTTCTCTGTTTCCCTCTTATACTACTATTTAATATTTTTCTTTAAATTGGCAGCATATGAGAAATTATGTTATTATAGGCTAGTTATTTTTTCTGAATATACCTTAACATAATTACACATTTTTTAAAAACATGTTTATTCCATACCTGCATCGCCATCAAATCTTAAGTGTCCCCAGTGGTCTGGAGAGTCACACTGTGGTAGAGCAGGTGTTAACCTCCTGATGGCGACCTCTGCATTCTGCCATGGAGGTTTTCCTTTGAGTAGACCTGGAACTTCCTGCAAGACAAGGTCCTTCCTTCCCATTCCCTCACTTTTGATTCTTTACATTCAAGTGAACAAGTTGTAGATTCCAACACCTAAATCTCTCTCACATCAGTCCGCATCCTTAGCGCCTTAGCTAATATAATTTAATTTCTTACATGGAATCTTGTCATGGCTTCAGATCTAATTCCCCCCACTCCCTTAGTCCCCTTCTCTCCAGTCAGCTCTTCTGCAGGAAAATTTTCTAGTGTGGCAAACAGCCTCCCTTTCTGATCTCATCTTCCACCACATAAATGTGTTCTATTTCAGTCATATCTAACGGCAGCTTCCAGAACATGCCGGCTCCCATATCCACAGAGCACTTTCCTCCAACATGGCTCCCTACCCTTCCCTGTGCTTCCCCCAGTGCTTCCAGCAAGTCTGTTTAACTCACATGTCCTTCAAGACTCAGGTTTGTCATCTCTAGGAGAATTTCTCCCTCCTGTGCTCCTGATCTGATCCCAATTCTGAGTGCATTTAGTACATTTTGTATTCCTCTATGAAGTCATTGTAGTGATAATTTGTTTATTCTCTCCAGTAGACTCTGAGCTCTATACTTCTACCCTAGGGCCTGTCAGAGCTCATTATAAGTACTCAATGAGTGGTTGGTGAATGGGTAAGAGATAAAATAACTGACTTCCTTTTATAAAATATTTCATAGAGTTTATCCAGATGGTGCTAATTTGATCTGGAAGAAAAGCGGAGCACATTTAGCTACATTTGTGAAAGGCAGTGTAGTGCAATGGTACAGCACACACAATTTGGAGCCAGACCACTTAGGTCTGCCACCCATAAGCTCTGTGTCCTTGGGCGAAGAGCATCATCCCCTGTGCGTTGGTTTCTTATAAAATTGAGATAATAGCAGTAGCTACCTTGTAGGGTTGTGTTGAGGATAAATGGAGTGACTGCGTATGTTATCCATCAAGTGTTTGAAGAATGCTGGCACAACAACACATGTTAAAGAAGTGTTTGCTGTTATTACATTGATGAAAATGAAGCTCAAATTGGTTCCAGAGACTCGCTCACGTTTCTGATGACAGCACCAGGCCTTCTGACTGTTGATCATAATTGCATAATATGTTAGAGCTTTTCCATGCTCTCTTTCTGCCTTTCTAGGAATTAATACTGAAGTTATTGTCTTTTCTTCACTCCACAGAATGCTATGCTGGACTTTGTGTTCACAGTAGATGACCCTGTCGCGTGGCATTCAAAGAACCTGAAGAAAAATTGGAGACACTACTCTTTCCTAAAAGTTTTAGGGCCCAAGATTATCACATCCATCCAGAATAACTATGGCGCTGGAGTTTACTACAATTCGTTGATCATGTGTGATGGTAGGGTAAGTGACTGCTGGCCTTTGTCTTAACTTGGCTAGTTACTAACCTGGTTTATTAGAGCGCCAGCTAAATATGTATGTTCTTGTAGTCAGGAAACATTCACACTCCTGCTGGACGTTGTTATAGTCAGGAAATATGTATGTTTTTATAGTATGTATGTTCTTATAATCAGGGAACATTCACACTCCTGCCAGACGTCTTGAACTTGGGGACAGAGCAGGGACTGGAGTCCTTCCTCATCTCCCATTAACTGGTTGGGTGTGACTGACTTTTTAAATTTTTTTTACTTTTTGAGACGGAGTTTTGCTCTTGTCGCCCAAGCTTTAGTGCAGTGGTGTGATCTTGGCTCACTGCAACCTCTGCCTCGCGGGTTCCAGTGATTCTCCTGCCTCAGCCTCCCAGTTAGCTGGGATTACAGGGGTATGCCACCTTTTAATAGAGACAGGGCTTCGCCCTGTTGGCCAGGCTGGTCTTGAACTCCTGACCTCAGAAGATCTGCCTGACTCAGCCTCCCAAAGTGCTGGAATTGCAGGCGTGAGCCACTGAGCCCGGCCAGACTGACTTTATTTTTTTTGTCTTTGGCCAAGTGGTTCTCAAGTTTTAGTGTACATCAGAATCCCATAGGTTGTGTGTCTGTTGGACACACATATTGCTGGGCCCCACCCCTAGAGTTCTGATCACTAGGTCTTGGGTGGGGATTGAAGATTTGCATCCCGTAACACCTTTCCAAGCAGTGCTGAAGCTGCTGGTGTGGAATCATTGGTCTGGTCAGTGGGAGGAATAGGCAGGCCATTTTAGGGTCAGATTGGAGACTGAATTTATCTAGAAAGAGGGGCAGATACCCCCAGAAAGAAGTTGGAAGTGAAGAAGATAACACAGGTGATTGGGAGCATGTGTGTCAGGTGATAGGAACCTCTTGGTGCTAGGAGATGGGTGGAATTTGACAGTGGGTGTTGGAGAGCAGGTAAGTTGCTTGGATTCCTGCTGGTGGGTCATCTGACAGCAGGAACTTTGCTGAACTGTCTTTCATCTGAAGCATCCCAGTCTCCGAGAGAGCTGTCAAGAGCTAAGCAGAACCCCAACCTGCAAGGATCAGTAGGGGTCTAAATGAGATGCTTCCTAGAGCTTCCCTGGGCCAGGGATGACATATGGGTTTCACTTGCTGTGCCAGCTCTGCCACTCATTGCTCAGAGCAGTCAGACTTTGACAGGCATCAAACCACCTGGAGATCCCATTTAAATGCAGATCCTGACTCAGTTGGTCTGAGATGGAACCTGAGATTCTGCTTTTTTTTTTTTTCTTTTTTTGAAACAGAGTCTGGCTCTGTCACCCAGGCTGGATTACAGTGGCGCTGTCTTGGCTTACTGCAACCTCTGCCTCCCGGGCTCAAGCCATCTACCTGCCTCAGCCTCCCAAGTAGCTGGGACTATAGGCACATACCACCATGCCTGGCTAATTGTTGTATTTTTTGTAGAGACAGGGTTTTGCCATGTTGCCCAGGCTGGTCTTGAACTCCTGATCCCAAACAATCTGACCATCTTGGCCTCCCAAAGTACTGGGATTACAGGTGTGAGCCACCATGCCCCGCCAAGATTCTGCTTTTTTTTCTTTTTTTTTGAGATGGAGTTTTGCTCTTGTTGCCCAGGCTGGAGTGCAATGGTGGAATCTCCGCTCACTGCAACCTCCACCTCCCAGGTTCAAGCGATTCTCCTGCCTTAGCCTCCCAAGTAGCTGGGATTACAGCACCCGCTACTGTAATCATGCCTGGCTAATTTTTTGTATTTTTAGTAGAGTGGGGTTTCACCGTGTTGGCCAGGCTGTTTGCGAACTCCTGACCTCAGGTGATCCACCCACCTTGGCCTCCCAAAGTGCTGGGATTATAGGCATGATTCTACGTTTGTTATGCGTTCCCAGGTGATGTCGGTGCCACTGGTCAAAGGCCCACGCTTTAAAGGGCAGGAGGTTGGAGTACTGACTTGAGAAGGATTTGAAGGTCTGTCTGAACTTGGCTAAGGAGTGAGTGTTGTGATTGACTGGTGATGTCTGCATATCCCTTGGGCCATATATTTGCTTTTCTGGTTGAGATCCAACCCTGCTTTGCCTGTGTTTTGCAGTTGAGGAAACTGAAGTTCAAAGAGAGGAAATGACTTCCATAAGGTCGTGCAACTAGTTTGCAACAGGTCCCCTGACTTCCAGGCCCGTGGTGTTTCCGTTAGCTCCCAGTAACTTGACTGCAGCTAGAAGGGCTTTCTGCAGTGCTGCTGCTGGAGTTGGGGGGAAAAAGGCTGACACTCAGTACAGCCTTCTATATCCACTTGAGTCATGCAGAACACTTAGCTTTGTTCTTTCTCCACAGTTAATATGCCAAGCCTATCTCTAATTAGTAATTTTCAAGCAATATTATAAGTTCCAGTAACCAAATGTTTGGGTATAATTGTATGCCAAAAGACCATACTTTTTAGTTGACAATTTTTAGCTGCTTTTTATATATTTACAGCTTGAGAAGGCTGTTTGGATACTGAAGTTCAGCAAAGTGGGTCTGAAGATACTTGTTTATGCAAATGGGACTTTGTAACCTGGGAAATCTACAGGATTTAGCAGAATTCAGGCTCTTCCCATAACCCTAATCTTGTGGACTTTCAATAGTTTTACAAAGGTGATTTCAACTCTGGACTGGGGAGGGAAACAGTTTTAGGGAGGGACTATTGTCATCCTTGCTTCAAAATTAAACTATAAACTATATTCCTCCCCCTTGGTTGGCTTGACCTACGCCCAGGCATGAGCTTGGATAGCCAGCCTGTGAGGCTGGCAGCAAGATGGAGTCAGCCACGCTGGACTTCTCTTACTATTATAATCCTGTGAAGGCAGTTTCAACCTCGCCTCAGATACCCTAGCGGCCAAATCAGTCTTGGGCACTAAACCTCTCAAAGATTTTGGTGGAGATGTGTGTTTTCACCAGGCAGGCGTTTTGAGTGGCTTTGGAATCAAGGTACTGCTCTGATCAAGAATTTTATATATTTCCTTATATTTTGTACTTGTATAAGCAATATCATGGTATTTTACTCCTTTTTGTGCCATTTTTCCCTTCAGCTTATCAAATATGGAGTTATTAGCACTAATATTCTGATTGAAGATCTCCTCAACTGGAATAACTTATACATTGCTGGACGACTCCAAAAACCGGTGAGTGTTTTACAGGCTACATAGTTAGGGATATCTTTCTTCTCTGAGCATAACCTTACTTTGATCATTGTGATTGCAGTGAGATGGAACTCTGGAAATAGAAATGAGTTTCTGACTCTTCCTATTCCCTATAAAATTTATTGCCAAATAATATCCACATATTCTCTTGTGATATTGTGATATAAGAAGAAATATGTATTTGGTTTTTCTCCTTGGGCTCCTGGTTCAGAGGTCCTAAAACCCTTGGAATATCTGAGTGATAGGGATGAGAGTGTCTTTTATTATTCATAACAAGTTCCTTTCAGTCGTATCTGAGTTTATACTAATGAAGTGACTCTTGATAGGCCCATAGAAGGATTCAGGATAGGGTTGGTTGCCAGGGAGCCAGCCATGTGATAAGAGGCTGGACCTTTCAGGCTCCCCACTCCCACCTTCACAGAGGGGAGAAGGGCTGGAGATTGGGCCAATCACCAATGGCCAGTGATTTAATCAGTCATGCATAGGCAGTGGAACCTCCATAAAAAACAAAGGGGTTCTGAGAACTGGGTTGGTAAGCACATCAAGGTGCTGGGAGGGTGGTGTGCCCGGAGATGTCGTGGAGCTCCACACCCTTCTGCTACCCCGTATCTTACCAAGCATCTCTTCCATTTGGTGGTTCCTGAGTTGTGTCCTTTATAATAATCAAGTACATGCGAGTAAAGTGCCTTCCTGGCTGGGCACGGTGGCTCACACCTGTAATCCCAGTACTTTGGGAGGCCAAGGTGGGTGGATCATTTGAGGTCAGGAGTTCAAGACCAGTGTGGCCAGCGTGGTGAAATCCCATCTCTACTAAAAATACAGAAAAGTTAGCTGGCCGTGGTGGTGCATGCCTGCAACCCTGGCTACTGGGGGAGGCTGAGGCAGAAGGATCACGTGAACCTGGGAGATGGAAATTGCAATGAGCCGAGATCATGCCACTGCACCCCAGCCTGAGTGACAGAGTGAGACTCCATCTAAAAAAAAAAATATGCCTTCCTGAGCTCTGTGAGCCATTCTAGCAAATTACGAAACCAGAGGAAAGGGGAAGTAGCCCCCATCCCTTTCTAGTAAACGATCAGAGTACAGGCAACCTGGACTTATGATTGGTGTCTGAAGTGGGGGAGGCTTGTGGAACTGAGCCCGTAACCTGTGGGATCTGACTCTGACTCCAGGTAGCTAGGGTCAGAATCGAATTTAGTTGTAGGACAGTCAGTTGGTGTCTGGAGGGCTGGATAATTGGTTGGTGTGACACCCACATTTGGAGTCAGAAGTGCTGGGAGTAGAAGCTGGATCACAGTCCACTCTCCCTCCTGCTGCCCTCCCATTCAAGATTCTCCAGTGACTGGATCGGGCTCCAAGTTGACCCATTTGGGCTGGGGGAGAGTGGCAGAGGAGGTGCCTAATGCCTCAGTGGAGCCTCTCTCAGCACCACCCAGTCACCTTGTCTCCTAGGACATGTACCACAGAGGCACTGTTTGTCCACTAATGCATCCAAAGGGCAGTGCCTGAGTCGTGGGATGCTTAAGTAACCTTTGAGTAAATGAATGCATCAAGTAGTCATTCCAACGGACTGGTGTTCCCATCCCTTTTATTCTCTTTCTCAGGCCAGTGGTGATGCCTTCTCTATTGTCTTAGCTCTTTTGGGACACAGGTGGAGGAGGCTATGGGGAGTAGACTTCTCCTTGGGCTTTAGTAGAAACAAGAAACAAACACAAAACAGGAAAAAAAAAAAGTGGGAGAGAACTTAAACTTTTAACGAGTATTTGCAATGTCACCTTTCTTCTTTTTTTTTTATTTTTCAGATAATCAGTCTGTATTCTGAGAAGGGGTCTTTCCACAGTTTGAGAACTATGTTAAACAGTTACAGTTGCTAATCTTGCACTTCCTACTATAAGGAAGATTTTCATTGTGTGTGAGAGGGTCCCAGGCTCCACAAGAGGGCGATGGATTGTTCTCGAGTGTCTCCCCCAACAGCGATGTGCTGCTTCTGTAGCTATCTACGGGAAAAATGACAGATTACCATAGCCTTAGCTCACTGATTTGTGTCATAAACATCTCTTTATTGATGTGCATGGGCTGTCAGGATTCTCCTGCCTTGCACCTGGGCTTACAGTTTTATAGTGTAGCTCCTTAAAATGTCCAGAAACACTTGATTCAGGCAGGGGTTACACAGGTATATGCATGGACAAATTTATCAAACATACCCTTAAAATCTGTGCACTTCACTGTAACTTTTACTTTAATTAAAAACATTTTTAAAGTCCAGAAATGATAGGCTTACTGAAATTTCTTATCTATACAGATAAATTTCTCATTTCTAAGTTGGATGACTGGTAAAGCTCATAATTGAGCAATTGGAAATTTGTAAATACTTTATTTCCAAGGGTTTTTTTTTTTTTTTTTTAAATATGCGAAAGATGGGCCAGGCACGGTGGCTCACGCCTGTAATCTCAGCACTTTGGGAGGCCGAGGTGAGTGGATCACTTGAGGTCAGGAGTTTGAGACCAGCCCGGCCATCATAGTGAAACCCTGTCTCTTCTAAAAATACAAAAATTAGTCGGGCAGGGTGGCGCACGCTGGTAATCCCAGCCACTCAGGAGGCTGAGGCAGGAGAACCGCTTGAACCCAGAAAGTGGAGGTTGCAGTGAGCTGAAATTGCACTACTGCGCTCCAGCCTGGGTGACAAAGCGAGACTCTGTCTCAAAACAAACAAAAACAAAATATGTAGCTTGATGGACATCAAATTAGAAGCCTTGAGTCATATTCAGTCCTGCCACCCATTAGCTGTTACATAAACTTGGGCATCTTGTTTTATCTTTCTGAACTTCAGTTAATTTATCTGTAGAATAAAGGTCCACAAAGGTGTTGAAAATTGGAAGCAGGGCCGGGTGCCATGACTCATGCCTGTAATCCCAGCACTTTGGGAGGCTGAGGCAGACAGATCACTTGAGGCCAGGAGTTCAAGAACAGCCTGGACAATGTGGAAAAACCCCATCTCTACTAAAAATGCAATAATTAATTGGGGGTTGCGGCATGCCCCTGTAATTCCAACTACTCGGGCTGCTGAGGCAGGAGAATGGCTGGAACCTGGGAGGCAGAGGTGAGCTGAGATTGTGCCATTGCACTCTGCACTCCAGCCTAGGTGACAGAGTGAGACCTAGTCTCAAAAAAGAAAAGAAAAGAAAAGGAATATTGCAAAAAAAGAAAAGGAATATTGCAAGCAGAGTAGTAGTGCTGGGCAGAGCGCAGTTTTTCAGAATCCAACAGATGTAGGGTTAGGATCCCAGCTCTGATGCTTGCTAATATTGTGACCCTGCACCACTGGCAGTCTCCCTAAGCCTCAGGGTGTTTGCATCTGTAGATGAGTCTGATGACGCTGACCTCAGAGGGTTCTGAAATGCCTGGTACTTAGTGGACACTCAGAAAATGATCTTTCCCTTCTTTCTGTGCCTTTGCTTATCTCAGTTATTTTGAGATAAAAGTTGAATGTTAAAATGTTGTATTATTCTTTGCATTATACTTCATGTTTAGAATATTTCAAAATTTTAAAAAAGTCTTTAGAAACCTGAAATGCCATGAAATCTCAGAATGTAAGCACTGGAAATGACCTCAGGTTTTATCTAACTGTTATATCCTTGTAAAACAAAAACAGCAATTCAAGACAAGTAGTAGCAGCCATGCTCATATCATGCAAAACTCTGCGTTTCTCAGCTGACTTGGAGAACAAGATGTTACTAATATCAATGATTATTTTCTAAGGCTTTTTGTGCTTCTAGCACAAGAAAATTAGGGTATCATAAAATCATTTGAAAGTGTTGAACATTATTATTTTTTAATTGAGAATGATAAATGGGCAAATTAACTCTCTCTTCCACCTTGCTCCCAGTTTTCAACATGTGGAAATCACTGTTAACCAGAATGATAAAGATTTTTAAACAAACTACCACCTATAATGGTAATGATTTTAAACAAACTGCCACCTCTAGGTGGCAGCAAATATTAATCAGACTTGATAAATCTAATGAAAAGAGGGTGGTAGTATTTTGGACAAGAAAGTTGGGTAAATATCTTAAGAAAGAATTATGAGAATATGAGTTACGAATTCTTTATGTTTATGTGTTTTAAAAGGAGTCACATTAAATTATGTTGTCTAAAGCCCCAGAATTATCTTGCATCTTACAAATTGAAATAGAATTTCTCAATCACTAACAATTTAAGTCTTTAAAAGGAATATAGACCAGGCGCGGTGGCTCATGCCTGTAATCCTAACACTTTGGGAGGCCTAGGTCGGGGAATCACCCGAGGTCAGGAGTTCGAGACCAGCCTGGCCAACATGGCGAAACCCTGTCTCTACTAAATAATGGAAAAATTAGCCAGGCATGGTGGTGCACACCTGTAATCTCAGCTACTAGGGAGGCTGAGTCAGAAGAATCACTTGAACCCAGGAGGTAGAGGTTGCAGTGAGTCAAGATCTTGCCACTGCACTCCAACCTGAGCGACAGAGCAAGACCCTGTCTCCAAATATATTTATGAGTATCTTGCTTAAAAAGATGGACTTTCTGGGAAAAGTTGAGTGTAAGTTAAATTTTTGTCATACTTTACCATTAACTTACCTCATAATTGATGTAATACCCTAATTTTATTTTCAGTACAACCTTAAGTTTCTGAGGTTATTAATATTTTCCCAAGTGAAAAACCATGGAATTTAAAGTGTTTAATATAGCATTGTGACCAATCTTTTTTTAAGCCAAGAAACCTCTCAAGTAATAATTAATAGTTATTTTCCTAGTTAACATAATTGTGGATTTTTGTATTTTACATTGTTTTTAGTGTTTAGATAATTGTGTTTGAGTCTTTAAGGCATTTATATTGACATGCAGTGGTTTTTTTGCCACGTTGTTAAGAGGATTTTAATTTAATGTATTCGTTGCAATATATTTTGCCTCTTAGTAATGTAGCTTTATTTAATTTCAATTTTATTTTTGAGACAGGGTGTTGCTTTGTCACTCAGGCTGAAGTGGAGTGGCATGAACACAGTTTACTCGACCTCCCGGGCTCAACCAATCCTCCCATCTCAGCCTCCTGAATAGCTGGAACTATAGGCACATGCCACCATGCCCAGCTAATTTTTGTATTTTTTTTGTGTGAAGATGGGGTTTGTCATGTTGCCCACATTGGTCTTGAACTCCTTGGCTGAAGGGATCCACCTGCCTCAACCTCTCAAAGTGCTGGGATTACAGGCGTGAGCCCCCATGTATGGCCTATTTTTTGATAACAGCTTTATTGAGATAAAATTCACATACCATACAGCTCAACCATTTAAAGAGTACAATTCAATGATTTTTACTATATTCACAGAGTGCAGCCATCAGCGTATTGTAGCTTTATTGATTAATTTTTTTGTGTGAGTAGAAAAACCCCCAGTGGTATAAAAGATCCCTAAACTGGGAGTTGGAAAACTTGGCTTACTAGTTTTGGCTCTGCCCTGCTATAAGCAAATGTTTGGGCTGCTAGCGTCTGAAACGCACAGATTGAGCCATTCATTTCTTTATTCAAAAGACAACTGTTTCTTCTCTCTGTATGCCAAAGGAATTTTTTTTTTTTTTTTTTTTTTTTTTTGAGACGGAGTCTTGCTCTGCCGCCCAGGCTGGAGTGCAGTGGTCGGCTCTCAGCTCACTGCAAGCTCTGCCTCCTGGGTTCACGTCATTCTCCTGTCTCAGCCTCCCGAGTAGCTGGGACTACAGGAGCCCGCCACCTCACCCGGCTAGTTTTTGTATTTTTAGTAGAGACGAGGTTTCACCGTGTTAGCCAGGATGGTCTCGATCTCCTGACCTCGTGATCCGCCCCTCTCGGCCTCCCAAAGTGCTGGGATTACAGGCTTGAGCCACCGCTCCCGGCCAGGAATTTTTTAAAATGATAACATGTTGCTTGTCCTCGAAGAGCCCAGAGTCCAGCAGGTAGATATTGAGTAAGGTTTCATCCAGCTGTAATGTTCAGTGTTTCTTCTTTATCCTTAAGCAATGAGTATTTAGAAGAGTTAAACCTCCTGGTCGTTTGGAATGGAACAGTTCTGGTGGGCGGTTGAGTATTTGAACAGTAGGTAGGGCTGTGGTCTTTGTGATTAAAATTTCACTCTTTACAATTCAAGTAGTCTCTCCTTGTGACAGTTTTAGAGGAGCCCACATGTGACTTTCTCTTTTTTCCTGTCTTGAAAGGTACTCACAAATCTCTCCTTTGAAAGTCCCTTTAAGCAATGCCCCTTTCTCTCCAGTAAAGATTTTCCTCCCTGGCAGTCGTGCTAATGTTATCTATGCAGTTCAGGTTGGGGCATTCCCAGTAAGATACAAACAGCTATTCACAAATCTGAGCACTTTCTTCTTTTCCCAGGCCTCTCTGGCAGTGTCCCAAGAGTTCACTGGCTTTTCACTCTGAACAACAAATAACAGTGCTGCTGAGACAAGTTCCTAGTTCACCTTTCGTTGAAGAACCAGATCAGCACAGTAGCAGAATCTTCCGAATTGACATTTTTCCTTTGAGTAAGGATGCTTTTATTTTCACCCTCTTAACCTTAAATAGCAAACAGACTGCTTTCTTACAGCCTAGGTAGAACAACTTCCTTGGAGAACAAGTGGTATTTTGTTAACTAGAAAAATTTCCCCAAACTTAGTCTTTTCTTTGCATCTTTGAGTTGTTAACGTCTCAAAATAGCTCCTAATTTCACTGGGTTTCTAAGCCATTGAAAACAGAGAGGTGAAGAATTATTGAGAAGGATGTGTGATGAATGGGGATGAAGAACGGGAATGTGGAAGTAGAGAGACATCACAGAGTTGTGGAAAGAGCACTGGGTGAATCCTGGGACTGGATCCCGATCCAGTTTGCCACTATGTCTCTTGGAGAAATCGTTTAACCCCCTCTGGGCCTAAGTTTTCTGTCAGTAAGAGGAGGCAGTTGCCCTCCTATATTAATAATTCAGTATGGAATACAGCCATCCCTTGGTGTCTATGGGGATTGGTTTTAGGACCTGCCCCCACCCTCAGATTCACATCTCTGATATAAAATGGCCTAGTATTAGCATATAACCTATGCACATCCTCCTGTGTATTTTAGAGCATCTCTAGATGACTGGTAATACCTAATACTGTGCTTACACATCACGTCGTTCACCTGCCTTCAACATACAAATCGGCCTGTGGCGGCAAATTCTACATTTGCTTTTTGGAAGTTTGTGGGTTTTTTTTTTTTTTTTCCTGAATGTTTCCCATCTGTGATTGGTTGAATCCATGGGTGCAGAACCCACAGATATGAAAAGCCAACTGTACAAGTTTTAGGAAAGTTATTCAAGGAATGAGCATACGTGTTTTTATAGGACCTTAAAATTTGTTTTAATCATCTTTCAAGATAAGTTAACCAGAATAGAACCATAAATCAATGCATGAGAATAATTCAGAATATTCAGAGCTGAATTTGCCAAGTAAAAGGGTGTGATCCTGATTTTTGTTGTCAATTCATTATGCAACTGTAGGCAAGTCATGTTCCTGGCTGGTCATGGGTTACTCTCTGCAGATGATTGCAGTAATGCTGAACTCACCTAAGGGCTGAAAGGCTTAATTAAGGTCCATTAAGTTCTCAGAATTGTAAAGGAGGAGGGGGTGATATTGAATCAAGTGGCGTACCTACCATATATGATGTTTGTATGTTATAAATATTCCCTTAGAAAAAAGTAGGGAAAAAAGGTAAAAGAATTTAGATTCTGAAGCCTGATTTATAAAATGGTAGTTACATGTTTTATAATGCTGTTTTTTACAATTAGAAGAGAATAAACTATGCCTTGGGATACTACAGCATTCTCTTCTTTCCTTGCTTTCTAATATTTATTTTGCAGTTTCTCATCATGTATCTTTTATGTGCCATCTTAATTTTGTCAAAAATTATCTGTATTTGACAAACAAAAGGCAACTTATGCCCTGTTTTCTAGAATAGGTGAAAAATGTGTCAATAGTACCAAATGATTTAGAGATGGTAGATACATTTTAGACATATGGGAGTCCTTATTAGGGACTTCTAGATCCTTTCCTTTGTGTAGAAAGTCAGTCAGAAACAGTATGATGTTTTAAAAAGATTATGGTGGGAGTGTAAATTGGTATAACCACTCTGAAGAGCAATTTGACAGCGGTAAGTGTACACCTTAGAGCAGTAATTCTCAAAATGTAGTCCTTGGGCATTAAGAACTTGTTAGAAATGCACATTTTTCAGCCCTCACCCAGGCCTCCTGAAACAGAACTCTGGGAGTTGCATCTGATAATACATGTTGTAACGAGTCCTCCAGGTGATGCTAATGCTAGCTAAAGATGAGAACCCCTGGCCCAGAGAAGCTCTTGCCTTGTGCACTGAGAAGTGCACACAAGGAAGCTCATTTCACTGAAGGGTTTGTGTGCAGTAACTCACTTGATTTTTCTAGCAGCCTTATGAGCTTGATTCTGTTATTTACACCATTTTACTGATAAGGAATTATGCCCATAGTCACAGAGCTAGTAGGAGATGGAGCTGGGATTTGAACACATCTCTTAACTATACTACAGTTGCCGGGCACGGTGGCTCAAGCCTGTAATCCCAGCACGTTGGGAGGCCGAGACGGGCGGATCACGAGGTCAGGAGATCGAGACCATCCTGGCTAACACGGTGAAACCCCGTCTCTACTAAAAAATGCAAAAAAAACTAGCCGGACGAGGTGGCGGGCGCCTGTAGTCCCAGCTACTCGGGAGGCTGAGGCAGGAGAATGGCGTGAACCCGGGAGGCGGAGCTTGCAGTGAGCTGAGATCCGGCCACTGTACTCCGGCCTGGGTGACAGAGCGAGACTCCGTCTCAAAAAAAAAAAAAAAAAAAAAACCTATACTACAGTCTTCAGAAGTAAGAATCTTAACTACAGTGCAGACTGGAGCTGTTAGTATTGTTTTGTTTTTGTTTTTTTTGTTTTGTTTTGTTTTTTGAGACAGACTCTCACTGTGTCTTTCAGGCTGGCGTGCAGTGTCATGATCATGGCTCACTGCCACCCACTGCAGCCTTAACCACCTGGACTGAAGCTGTCTTCCTACCTCAGCCTCCTAAGTATCTGGGACCACCACATGTGCATCACTATGCCTGGCTAGGTGTTTGTTTTTTTGGGTTTTGTTTTATAGAGATGGGGTCTCACTGTGTTGCCCAGGCTGGTCTCATGATCCCCCTGCTTTGGCCTCCCAAAGTGCTGAGATTACAGGTGTGAGCCACCACTCCCAGTCACTCTTTGTATTTTAATGGATTTGCAGAAAGTCTCAGATGGAAGCTTCTACTCTTTATTGAGGAGAAAAATTCTTTCTGAGCAAAGCAGAATACTAATTCTAGGCACTTTACATTTGTTATTATAGTCAATCTTTGTGACAGTTCTTTGATGCAAATCATTTGCCCAAACTCACATAGCTAGTAAGTACGTGGACTTGAGCCCATACCTATCTCTAAAATCCATTATTTTTCTACTGTAGCTAGTTTTCTTTCATTTTTCCTTAGTCAAGTTCAAAATCAATGTATCTAGAGATTGTGAAATAGAGCATGAACTTCCTATGCTAGATGTGGTCCAAGATTACAGATGAGGTCTAAATAAAGAGGTAAAATGCCTCTGTCGACTAAAAAATTAAGTGACAATAGTGAGATTATAAATTTAAAAATATTGCAGTTTCCAAAGGACTTTTACTCTTTTTCTAAACCTATGATGCGTTTCCTCATGTAAGAAGAATATTTGTTTTCTTTGGCATTTTGATCCTTTCCTGTGTCATATGATTTCTTTGACTTTGGCATAAAACAAGGAGATTCTGGGATTACTTATTAGAGGAACAATTTAGTGTCACCTGAACCAATATTCCAAGATCTTCAGTGGGAAGAGTTTGAGATAGTTCCAGTGCCTGTGTAATCCATGCTTGAGCAATGCTTTTCTTCCCAATGTTCTGCCTCTTTCAGGTGAAAATTATCTCAATGAACGAGGATGTCACTCTTAGAGCAGCCCTTGATAGAAATCTGAAGAGTGCTGTGACCACTGCTTTCCTCATGCTCCCCGAAAGCTTTTCTGAAGAAGACCTCTTCATAGAGATTGCTGGACTCTCCTATTCAGGTTAGTATGGTTGCTGCCCAGATGTTCTGCAAGAAAGAGATTTATATTTGAAGACTGCAGCTATCCTGTTCTCACTCGGCGCTGGAGCTGCTACAGTCTTAGTTGTAAATCACATCACCTCATAAGTGGTTCTTGCACTAACTTCGTGATTTGCCTCCCTACCTCCCAGGTCCCCTCTCCACATCTCCATGCTTATTGTCCCAGGGTAATTTTGTTGTTGTTCATTTTTATTTTGAAGTAATTTCAAACTTAGAGAAAAGTTTCAAGAATAATACAGAAAACTCTCTATGCCCTTTTCCCAGATTCACCAGTTTTAGCATTTCACCATATTTCTTTTCTCATTCTTTCTGTATCAGTGGTTTTCAAACTTCAGTGTGTATCTGAGCAACCAGGAAGTCTCAGGTTAAAACACAGACTCCTGGGCCCTACCCCAGACAGTTGATTTAATAGGTTTAAAGACGGGCCCAAGAATTTTTATTTTTAGAAACAAGTTCCCAAGTGATGCTCATGCCCCTCCAGGGGTCCCACTTTGAGAACCACTGTTTTCTCCATATGTGTAAACATACTATATATATGTATTTTTTCTAAACCGTTTGGGAGTAAGTCACACATATTATGTCCCAAACTGAGAGGGTAGAGCCCCTGGCCCCTCACCCTCACTGCAACCAGAGGAGCCCCCATCTATCTGTTTACTATAGTAAGGTTCCCTGTAAGATTTCATTTACAAAACAAGTGGTCTGCTACTTTTTTAAAAGTTTGAAAACCACCATCTTAAATAAATATAATCTTTCCCGATTTTTAAGTGTAAGTCAAAGAACTTTATGCTTAGAACATTGGAAAAGCAGTTTAGTCTCTGAATCCCAGTACCGACAGATGAGATTTCATGGAAATTTAAGAGACCTTAGAGGTTTTGTTCTTCCGTTCCTCCCTAAATTCATCTACCATGACTACGACTGTATTTGCAACACTGTAGAGAAAGGTATTGAAGCAGCCTTTTTCTCTGAGTGCTTCCAGCTTCACCCGGCAGCCTCCCTGCCTTCCAACAAAAGACATAGGGGCAAAGAGTTGCGTGGCCCCGTGCCAGAATGAGCAGGCCATATGCACTGTGTGAGCAAAGGGAGTCACTTTATTAGAGTGATTCCCTTCCCATACTCCCCTGTGAAAAATGATGGAATGGAAGCCTTTTATGAAAGCTGACTTGGTGGGAGAAGATGCAGGACTGTTCTCTACTCTGCCCCTACCACTACCAGTCCTTCATTTCTTCCCTTCCAGTCAACATCTTCATAGCGTTGGATGGATTCTGGGAGTTCCTTCTAAATCCTGAACATTACTAAGGAAATTTACCAAATGACATAGCTGCTTTCACCTCTTTGAAGACTACTAAGTTAGCCTTCAAGCTGCTACCAATTTTAACTGATTTTTGCTGGAACTGGAAGAGAGTAATGGGGGTAGAAAATGACATAGGCTCTGTAGGTAGATCTCTTTCATAGGTATGAGACCTACCCCAGGCAAAGTGTTGAAAGGCACATTTTCTTCCTGACTTTCATAGGCTTCTGAGAACCCAGTGTCCTAGAACTGATCGGTTTTTATCTCTTGGCAAACCACCGAAGTCTCCCAAGCCCTGAGAATATGCCAAAATTCATATTGTCTGCTAATCTCATTTTTATTTATAGCTTTGACATTGTCCATCTTTTTCCAGTTGTGAGATTATATATGGTCCCTAATCTGTGAAGTTCAGTATTTTTCCTGGGAGTGTGCAGGAGAAGCAACAGAAAAACCTTGTCTGTCCATGTTGTTGGACAATTGCCTGGTAGTAATTACTTCGGCAGAGGCAAGATCGGTATTACTTGTAGCAATAACAATCCTTTACATTTTATACAGTATTTAAGGACTACTTTAACTGCCCTGAGGTCAGTATTATTGTAAATGATGGGTGAGAAAAGAGTAGGTGGAGGATGAGAAGCTGCGAACTGGGAAGGAGAAAACTTTATCTTTTCTTGTTTTTTATTTTTATTATTTTTCCTCCACCCACCTCCTTTTTTTTTTCTCTCTCTCTCTTTTCTTTTTTAAGACAGATTCCTAACCCAGCCAGGTGTGGTGGCCCTGTAATCCCAGCAGTTTGAGAGGCCAAGGCAGGCAGATCACTTGAGGTCAGGAGTTCAAGACCACCCTGGCCAACATGGCGAAATTCCATCTCTACTAAAAATACAAAAATTAGTCAGGCGTGGTGGTGCATGCCTGTAATCCCAGCTACTTGAGAGTTTGAGGCAGGAGTATCACTTGAACTGGCGAGGTGGAGGTTGCAGTGAGCTGAGATCGTGCCAGTGCACTCCAGCCTAGGTGACACAGTGAGACTGTCTTGTGTCTCCAAAAAAAAAAAAAAAAAAAAAAAAGAAAGCTTTCTAACCCTTTAGTTTTTCTTAGAAGTTAGCATTTAAATGAACAGGAAAGGAGCACCAAATGCATTTTAAAGGGTCACCATGAACTTTGTCATGTAAGTGCAACTATTAAAATGACAATTTTAGGCAGTGGTCCTTGGTTTAATATTTATCAAGCAAAACAGCATTTCATATCCTAAAGAACTGCAGATGGAATTTCTGCTCTAAGGAGCTTCACATTAATAGCATGCAGTCACAGTGAGTCAGTGGTAGACTTGAAAAACAACATGTGTGAAAAAGGCAAGAAGGGTGTGAAAGAACATGATGTGTTTAGAGAGAGAGCAGTAGATTGATGTGACTGAAGTCTGTGGCTTAATGGCAGGGAAAATAGCATTTATTATTGGGTGCCAAGGACTACTCTCAGTACTTTAAATTTGATAACTAGTTTAATTCTCACAACAACCTTTTGATTTGGGTGCTATATCATTGCCCCATTTTATAGATGAGAAAACTGAGGCCCAGAGTGGTTCCCTGTCTAAGGTCACTCATCTGGTGCATGATGGACTAGTTTGAATACCAGCTTTCTAAAAGTATTTGAACCTTTCTTTCTTGTGTATGGTTTTATTTGTTTTTCATTATTTTATTTCCTGAAACACAAGCTTGAACCTTTCTGAGCCCCCAGTTTTCTTATTTGTAAAAAAGAAATAACTATCTCACAAAGAAATTTTCAATGAGATAATACATATAATAGCTTCCAACATCTTTTTTTTTTTTTTTGAGACAAAGTCTCGCTCTGTTGCCCACCCTAGAGTGCAGTGGTGAGATCACAGCTCACTGCAGCCTCGACCTCCGGGGGAGCCAAGCAACCCTCCCACCTCAGACTCCCAAGTAGCTGGGACCACAGGTGCATGCCACCACAGCTGGCTAATTTTATTTATTTTGTGTAGAGACAGGGTCTTGCTATGTGCCTTGGCTGGTCTGGAACTCCTGAGCTCAAACAATCCTCCCGCCTCGGCCCCCCGCCCATGAGTGCTGGGATTATAGGTGTGGGCCACTGCGCCTGGCTGCCTCCAGTATGTTACCTCATTAATAGTCAGTGTTCCAAAAATGATTGCTGTTATTATTATTTTTATGGATTATTGTTGGTCACATGGGTTTTCCTCAGGTTGAGACACTGTTGTTTGCTTGATCATCCAGTGATTGATAGACACTTAGGGTAGCTCCATTTATCACTGTTTTATTGGCAACACTGCTGTGAATCACTTTGTACAGATTACTTTCGTTGGGGAAGGGGCAAAGGAGTCACTGACTTCCTTGGATGTGTTCTCCAAAGTGGAATTATGTTGTCAGCTGTAAAAATTATAAAACTTGTTACACAGACAAATAATGCCTGTCAAAATTTGCAGGGTGCTGTGGCTCACACCTGTAATCCCACCTTCCAGGCTGCAGTGAACTATGATCACACCACTGCACTCTAGCCTGGGCAACAGAGCCAGACCCTGTTTCTTAAATTAAAAAAAAATTAGCTGGGTACTTAGATGGGTTGAAATATGACAGCCCCATTTCATGTGGCTGGTTAAGGTCCTCAAGGGATGAAAAACACCTTCAGGCACTCTCCTATGAGAGAGAGAATGGGCTTCTTTCATTGCCAGATTGTCTGAACACAGCCTCAGCTACTTCTAGGAATAAGATGAAGCAGTGAGGAAGTTGCCAGTTGAGTGATTCTTGGGGAAAAAAATTTAACAATTAGTGCCAGCTCTCTAAAGTGTGGATTCTGGATTCTGGTAGAAGCCAGTAAAGAAACGTTTTCTCTGGAGTGGAAGCTAGTAAGATTTGTTCTGTGGTGATGAAGCCATCTGAAACCTTACAAGCAGTGTGGTTGGATCGGCGTATGGGAGCTGACTGCCTCAGGACTTTAGAAGCCTGCTTCTTTGTGCTTCAGCCGGAATTCAGGGTACTCAGTAGTCACTTGCTAATTTCTGAGAACACAGCACTCCTAAAGGGATAGAAAGCATGAATAATACCCAACCTTTTTAGACTAGTGCTGTGTGTCAGGTATTGTAACATTCATTCAGTCCCTGAAATTTACAAACTAGGTATTAATTGCTCCCTTTTTTCATTTGAGGATACTGATGCCCAGAGAAGTTAAGTGGCTTGCCCTGAGTCTCATAGCTCATAATTGCCCAGCTAGCATTTGAACCCAGGCAGTCTTCTTCCTGGAATGCTTGCTCTTAACCCTTTACTGTTCTGAAAGGTCTGTGGTGGTGGGCGTCACTCCTGGTTCACACTTGGGTCAGTCCTTCCCCAGGACCCACTGGGTCACACCTCCCTCCTCACCCCACCCCACCCCAGTGGGCCTCAGTTCTGGCTTATCATAGAGGCCTTCCCTGACCCCCACTGCAACTCCACCACTCCCTGTGTCTTTCCCTGTTTCTGTTTTCCCCATAGCAGTTCCACAGTCGGCTACACTGTATCTTATTGTTGGTTGGTTGGTTGATCTTTGGTCTTTGTTCCACTACTGAGGATGTGGAGGGAAGGAATTTTTGTCTTGTTTTGCTCCTTCTGTTTGCATGCTTCCAAATAGTACGTGACATGTATTAGGTGCTCAGTAAATATTTGATGAGTGGATTATTTTGCTTCCTTCCTGAACCAATATAGTGAACCTGAGTCCTCCCTATTGCTCCCTACTTTTGTGTTTTCTAATGTATAGAAAAGGAAGGCCGGGCATGGTGGCTCATGCCTGTAATCCTGGCGCCTTGGCAGGTGGAGGCAGACAGATCACTTGGTCAGGAGTTTGAGAACAACCTGGCCAACATGATGAAACCCCATCTCTACTAAAAATACAGAATTAGCCTGGTGAGGTGGAGGTTGCAGTGAGCCGAGATGGTGCCACTGCACTCCAGCCTGGCGACAGAGCGAGACTATCTCAAAAAAAAAAAAAAAAAAAAAAATTAGCCGGGCATGGTGGCACGCATCTGTAGTCCTAGCTACTAGGGAAGCTGAGGCAGGAGAATTGGTTGAACCCAGGAAGCAGAGGTTGCAGTGAGCCGAGATCATGCCACTGCACTCTAGCCTGGGTGACAGAGTGAGACTCTCTCAAAAAAAAAAGTGAAAAGGCAGCTAACAAAATGGAAGAAAATATTTACAAATCATGTAACTGATAAGGGACTAGTATCCAGAATATATAAAGAATTTTTAAAATACAATGGAAAGGCTGGGCACAGTGGCTCACGCCTGTAATCCCAACACTTTGGGAGGCCAAGGCTGGTGGATCACTTGAGGTCAGGAGTTCAAGACCAGGCTGGCCAACATGGTGAAACCCTGCCTCTACTGAAAATACAAAAAATTAGTTGTGTGTAGTGGTGTGCAGCTGTAATCCCAATTACTTGGGAAGCTGAGGCAGGAGAATAGCTTGACCCCAGGAGACAGAGGTTGGAGTGACCCGAGATCATGCCACTGCACTCCAGCCTGGGCAACAGAGCAGGACTCTGTCTCAAAAAAAAAAAAACAAAACAACCACAACAACAGAACAATGAAAAGACAACCCAGTTTAAAAAGAAGAGAAGGATTTGAATAGCCAGTTCTTCAGAAAAGGTATTCAAATGGCCAGTAAGCACATGAAAAGTTGTTCAACATCACAGGTATTAGGGAAATGGAAATACCAGTCCAAATCACAGAGACGCCATTGTACACCTGCTACAATGGCTGTAATAAAAAAGAAAGGCAAGAACAAGTGTTGAGAATGTGGAGAAATTGGGACCCTCATACATTGCTGATAAGATTGTAAAGTGGTACAGCTGCTTTAGAAAAAAGCTCGGCAGTTCCTCCAAATGTGAAACATAGTTACCATGTGACCCACCAGTCCTACTCCTGTATTGAGAAATGAAAACGTATGTCCACGCAAAAACTCGTACATAGCAGCATTATTCGTAATGAATCGCCCAAAAGTGGAAACAACACAAATGTTCATCAACTGAGAAATGGATAAATAAAATTGGTGCATCTGTACAATGGACTATTACTTAACCATAAGCAGGAGTGAAGTACTGATAAATGCTACAGTGTGATGACCCTTGAAAACATTTTGCTAAGGTCATAAAAATAACCCCAGATAGTATTTGATTCAATGTGTATAAAATGTCCAGAATAGGCAAATCTGTGGCAAGAAAGTAGATTAGATCCAACCTGGATCTCCATTGTCTAGCACAGCTCCTGGTACTTTGTAGCCAGCCAAATATTCAGTGAACCAAAATGACAGCAATGTTTCAGTTCCGGCTGGGGATGGGGAGTGAAGGGCGATGGGGAGTGATCACTTAGGAGTATGGGGTTTCTTGGGGGGAGGCTGGAATATTCTAATATTAGATTGGACAGATGATTGTCCAACTCTGTAAATAGAATGAAAAATACTGAATTATTTACTTTAAATGGATGAATTACATGGTGTGTGAATTATATCTGAAAAACAGTCATGAAAATGAATATTATTTTGCCGTATCAATATCCAGTTTGGGCTGCAGTCCTTAAACACTACCACATAAAAATCTGCACTGAAATGATCTTTTTTTCATACCCTTTGCTGCCTGAGGTAGAACCTATATCTGGACAGGTTGAATATCCCTTATCTGAAATACTTGGGGCCAGAAGTATTTTGGATTTTGTAATTTTTGAGATTTTGGAATGTTTGCACATATACAATGAGATATCTTGGGGACGGCCCAAGTCTAAACACGAATTTCATTTATGTTTCATATACACCTCATACACATTGCCTGAAAGTGATTTTATATGATATTTTTAATAATATGTGCGACTCACTGCATGAGGTCAGGTGTGGAATTTTCCACTTGTGGTGTCATGCCAGTGCTCAAAGGGTTTCAGGTTAGGGGGCATTTTGCATTTCCGGTGTTCAGATTAGGGTTGCCCAGCCTGGATCTCCATTGCCTAGCACAGCTCCTGGTACTTTGTAGCCACTCAGATATTCGCTAAACTGAAATGGCAGCAGTCTTGCAGTTAGTTCAAAGGGAGAAAAGTTAGCTGGTAATTATCTCCAAAACCCACAGCTTCCTCTACCCTCCATCCTTCGACTATGCTATATACATATCATAAGTAGTATCTGTTTTACTACTTAAAAAGCATTCTCTAATACCTTAACTCTGGGTTTCCTAACCCTTGGGAACCCCCTGTTAGGAACCAGGACGCACCGTGGGAGGTGAGTGGTGGGCGAGCTTCATTTGTATTGACATCCAATCTCCATCACTTGCATTACTGCCTGAGCTCCCCCTCCTGTCCGATCAGCAGCTGCGTTGGATTCTTATAGGAGCGCAATCCCTGTTTGAACTGCGTATGTTTCTTTCTGCGTATAATTCTTTCATTATATATTACAATGTAATAATAACAAATAAAGTGCACAATAAATGTAATGTGCTTGACTCATCCTGAAACCACTGTCCCCTGGACCCACATCCATGGAAAAATTGTCTTCCACAAAACCTGTTCCTGGTGCCAAAAAGTTTGGGGACCGCTGCCCTAACTCATTAAATCTGAAAGCAACTTTGAAAGGTTACTATGATTGTTAAGCCATTTTACAGAGAAGGAAACTGACTCAGAAAGTTTAAGTAACTTAACCTCAGTCACCCTGGGACATTGCCAAACTTGAAAGCCAGGGCCTTGCTGCTGTACTGTGCAGCCCTTCACATCTGCACACTTGTAATGAGGTCCCTGACTGCTGGCTGCATGCCTGAATCACAGGGAAGGCCACCTACAGGTGGCTTACAGGCCTTGGAGTTTGTATCATTTCAAGGTCAAGGAGAAATTATCCTTTTGGATGCCTGTTGTACTGTACTGGCAGTTCTAGAGGCATAAAATAAAATCAGCAGTCAGTTTTAATCCATTGCTGTTGTTTTGTTGCAAACAAATCTCCGAAGGTAAGAAAAATTGATTGTTATGATCAGATGCTGGTTCATGTTGTGCCCATGATTTTATTCATTTTGTTCTGAAGAAATGAGTCATAAGCCCATTTGCTTCCTATCCCCCGTGGCTGAGCTAGTTCAGCTGCACAGCAGTGAGAGAAATTCAGTTCTGCACACATTTATTGATGTGTGTGTTCCCTGTGCCAGGCAGTGCACAAGGAGCTAAGGATGCAGACATAAAAAGCCCCAGTCCTTGTCCTCCGAGAGCCTAGAGTATTTTCGAGGTCCTTTAATCATGGCATGCAATTATTCTTTTAGGGGGAGGATTTGGATTGTAAAACATAATTCTTGATATTTTAAAATGGTAAATCCTGCTCTCGGAAAGTGACCCTAAAATTGAGGAACTTTTTGTTTGTGGAATGTACAGAAAGAAGGAATGACACAAATATTTAGAACTCAACAGTTTTAGAAACCGATCTTTCGGCCAGGCGCGGTGGCTCAAGCCTGTAATCCCAGCACTTTGGGAGGCCGAGACGGGCGGATCACAAGGTCAGGAGATCGAGACCATCCTGGCCAACACAGTGAAACCCCGTCTCTACTAAAAATACAAAAAACTAGCCGGGCAAGGTGGCGGGCGCCTGTAGTCCCAGCTACTCGGGAGGCTGAGGCAGGAGAATGGCGTGAACCTGGGAGGCGGAGCTCGTAGTGAGCTAGGATCCGGCCACTGCACTCCAGCCTGGGCGACAGAGCGAGACTCCGTCTAAAAAAAAAAAAAAAAAAAAAAAAAAAAAAAAGAAATTGATCTTTCACTTCAGGGCCAGCCTTGTTAGAGTCAGCATTTGATGACATTTCATCTCTTCAAAGATAATGGAATCCATTTTTATATGCATAGGATTTACACAAGTTGAAAGTTAACTCAGCCACTGCTCTATTCACATTTGTCAAGTCATCATCTGTGCATCCCATGAATTTGTTTTAAAATGCTAGAAAGTAATATGCCAACATTATAGAAGTGAGGGAAATGGAGGGAAATTATAGAGTAAAATCATCACCTAAAATGTCACTGCCCTAATACCAAGAGGCAGTTGGACCTGGGACATGTTACCTTTTCACCTCCATCTCCTCATCTGTAAAACTGGGAATAATAGTACCTATTTTATGGATCTTTGCCATGACCAAATGAGATAGCAAATTAAAGCACACATACAAAAACCCACAATAAATGTATTTTATTAGAGCAAAAATAAGCATTTTTATATAGTCCCTTGTCTTGTTTTTCTCATTTTTTATGAAGTTTTTTTTTGTTTTGGTATGCTTTAAAAAAAAAATTATATAGAGACAGGGCCTCGCTGTGTTCCAGCCCAGGCTGGTCTCAAACTCCTGAGCTCAAACATTCCCCCGTCGTCCTTGGCCTCCCAAAGTGCTAGGACTACAGATGTGAACCACCACGCTGGGCCTGTTATACTTTTGTATCTTTGTTTCTTACTGCATATTATTAAATGATGACTTTCCATCTTGTTGGGTGTGATTACTGTCTGTGATAGTAACAGTATGCCGTCATGGTGCATCCTTTCCCTTGTTGTTGGACATTTGGGATGCTTTCAATATTATAAATAGTGCTTCAGTGAGCAATTTCATATGTGTAGTATATTTTTACTTCCTGGGAAACCTTAAGCAGGTTTCTTAATCTCTGTCTTTGTTGCCTTGTATGTGAATGGGGATAGAATCCTATCTACCTGACAGGAGAGCTGTGTGTATGAAATGAAACAATACCACAACACACTTGGCACAGTGACTGGTATTTACCAGATGCTCAGTAAACGTTAACTCTGTGTGTTTCTGGCTTATTTCTTTAGGCTTGCTCCAGAGATGGGGTTTCTTGCTTCAGTGCTTTCCAGAAGAATTTTAGCAGTTTATGCTGTCAATAGCAATATGTGAAAGGACTGATTTCTCAACCTCCTTATTAGCAGTTATCCCAGGTTTTAACTATCTAACGACTCTCTTTCCCTTCAAAATAATAGTGAAAAAATCAAGTTCATCCATATTTGAGCAGATTGTTAGGACTGGGACTCGCTTCTGCTCACTCACCTGAACAGTCAGACCCCCTGTATACCAAGGTTAGGTTCTAGAGGCTCTTTGGAAGTCTGTTTGTTTTTGTTTTTGTTTTTGTTTTGAGACGGAGTCTTGCTCTGTTGCCCAGGCTGTAGTGCAGTGGTGCGATCTTGGCTCACTGCAAGCTCCGCCTCCCGGGTTCCTGCCATTCTCCTGCCTCAGCCTCCCGAGTAGCTGGGACTACAGGTGCCTGCCACCACGCCCAGCTAATTTTTTTGTGTTTTTTAGTAGAGATGGGGTTTCACCATGTTAGCCAGGATGGTTTTGATCTCCTGACCTCGTGATCCACCTGCCTCGGCCTCCCAAAGTGCTGGAATTACAGGTGTGAGCCACTGCGCCCAGCCTGGAGGTCTGTTTTTCTAAGCTTGCAGTCCCCAGTTGCATTCCACCAAATTATAGTGTAAGTTGGTCCTTTGAATCTTAAAACCTAGCATATTTTATTCCTCACTCAATGAAGTACATATTGTTGGTCTTCTTTGTATTTTTACTTTTTCTAAAACAAGCCAACAATTTGCACTAGGAAAATCCATTGTGGCAAGTAGTGACCTCTATGATCCCTTCCCCTCTCCAGAAAAAAGAAATTGGCAAGGGTAACCATATGTCCTGGTTTGCTCAGTTTATACTTGTCCTGGTGTAGTTATTTATAGCAATCCCTTCACCCTCAGAAGTGACCTAGTTTGGATGATAAATTATATCGTCATCCTAGCCCCAGGGGATTCCTCAGCAGCTGGAGTATCTGCCTACACTTGCCACCTCTCCACTCCCCCTGACAACTTGCTCTCTCTCCAACAAAGGATTCAGCCACATTGCTTTCACCACGCTTGACTCAGAAGGTTCGCGTGTGTCCAGCCTCTTCTGATTTCACATTAGCCCAGTAGGCATGCACTCAAGCGTGTCCACTTTCCTGTTTCTTTCTCCTCCATCTTGCTGATGGTTGTCAGTGGCATTGGCAGGCCACTTTTCTTTTGATTCAGAAATGCTTTTGTCTTTCAGAATTATTTGTTTTACAGCCCAGTTCATCCCATAGGCAAATGTAACATTCTTCATTTCTCATCATTTGCAATTTAAGAAGTTCTATCTGTTTTCAATTTCATCTTAAATGCAAACCTCCTCTTATAGAACTTCTAAGCCTTATTTTGCCCTTGTAAAATATAATCAGATTAATTACATTCATAAAGTGCCTCAAAAGCCCTCATAAACATACAGGTCAACGATGAGGAAGCAATGGCAAGGACAAGTCTGCAGTGATGGTGCACAGCTCCTGTCTCCCTCGTTGGCCACAGGCAGAGTTTGGCCCATAAGACAGGACTTTGTAGGTGCAGAAGTGTCTGCATTGGAAAAACTAAAACTAAAATTACCTTCTGTACCTAGGTAATTATAATTTAACTGGCATCAAGGGCTTTGTGATTTGAGAGACCCTGTTTTCCTCCAAACAAGTGCTCACATTTCTTGGGTAAAGTGTCCACATTTTGAGGAAGAAAAACAAGTGTTTTGATGAGGGATCCTGCCAGAGTGAACCCATGCAGTATCAGTGTGGGGAGTGTCATTCATAGGTCAGAGTGTGGATTCTTATTGGAAGATGTGTTTATCCTTTGTTTTAACTAGGTGACTTTCGGATGGTGGTTGGAGAGGATAAAACAAAAGTGCTGAATATTGTGAAGCCCAATATAGCCCACTTTCGAGAGCTCTATGGCAGCATACTACAGGAGGATCCTCAAGTGGTGTATAAAAGCCAGCAAGGCCGGCTGGAGGTAAACTGTATGTGGAAAATAGCTTGCATTGTTTCTAAGACAAGGGCTATTTGCAGGAAGAAAGTCAGGGGTAGAACAGCATGACTGGTGTGAGAACATTTATAGTTCAAAAAGTAAGTACTGTATGTAAACATAGGCTTCTGTGTATCTGGAATAATGCCAAGAGGTAACAGACTAGTAATAAGAGGCTGCCTTTGGAGAAGGGAACTAGGGGCAGAAGTGGGAGAGGGACTTATTTTCACCATGTGTATCTTTTTTGCCATTGGAAAATCTTACCATGTCTATTAATTACCAGTCAAAACAAGTGAAAATAAACTTTTAGATCATTCTCATTCCATCCCCAGACCCATTTAGCTCCCCAGAGGTAACTGTACTGACAGTTTGGGGTTTGTTTTTTTGTTGTTGTTGTTTTTCTTTTTTTGGGACAGGGTCTGACTCTGTTGCCCAGGCTGGAGTGCAGTGGCACGATCTTGGCTTACTGCAGCCTCAACACCCCCCAGCCTGGGATCAAGCCATCCTCCCACCTCAGCCTCCTGAGTAGCTGGGACTACAGGTGCATGCCACCACGCCTGACCAATTTTTGTATTTTTTTGTAGAGACAGGGTTTTGCCACGTTGCACAGGCTGGTCTCAAACTCCTGAGCTCAAGCAGTTTGCCTGCCCCAGCCTTCAAAAGTGCTGGGATTATAGAGATGAGCTGCTGCACCCAGCCTGCTGTCTGTTCTTCCAGATCTTTTCACATGTACTTTTGTATATGTTTGTATGCATGTATGAAGAGGTTTGGTTTTGTTACACATGAATGGGCTCATACATATTCAAAATTCTCTTCTTTCCCCATTTGTTATGTTTATTACATCTGGGAATTTTTCTTTTCGATGTATCAAATAAAACTTTCTGATCAAGGTATTGTTTAAATTAAGATTAAGTGTTTGTTTGAAAATAAAAACCAGGGTGGGCCACAGGTTTTTGTAGTTTTTTTTTCCGTTAATGTAAAGAACACTGTATTTTTCTTCGTTTATGCTCTTCTCCCTCCACGTAATAGGGGCAACTAACATTGTAATGAGTAATAGATTAACGGAATTTCTAGAGCTAAAAAGGAAATTTAAAAAAATAGGAATTAGTTTTAAAATAAGAAAAGAATAGAGAGTGACATATGAAATGAGAGAAACATATGAAATAGAGAATACCCACCACTCAGTTTAACAGATTTTGCCACATTTGGTTCAGGTTGAGGTTTTTTGTTTTATGCATGCACATGGTTTAAAAGCCAAATGATGCCTCAAATTTATAACAAAAAGAGCAGTTCCTTCCCACATTCTCAGCCCTGCTACCAGGGGCAGCTGCTTTTGTCTCTATAGCTGATTTTTCTGATATGCACCACCTTGTTCTAAATAATATGCTTTGACTATTATTTCTTGATTTTTTTTCAATCTTACACTTTATTTTTGCCATCCTGTAAGATGGGGATTTTTTTACTGTCTTACACTACCCCATAAATTCATATACCAGTGCACACACTCACACACATGCACTTAGCACACACATTCTCTTCCCCTCCTACCTCATGCCCTCATGCTTCACATAAAGTTATTTCATGTTTTTGGTTAGGTTAATATTCAATATTTATTTTATTGTGACAGCCTTTTCTTTATTGATGAGCTGTGGCATTATGAAGTTCCCTTTCCTGTACATCTTTGTTTCTCCTGGAGTTAATAGTTGTCTTATTTTTTCATTTGCTTAGGTCAATCATCCTCAAACTGACAGATCCGTAAAACTCTTCCCATTATAGACAAATTTATTGGATATTTTCTGTTTGTTGTTTCTCATAGAAATGTTTTTCCTGGAGCCCCCTGCCCTGTTCCTTTCTCGACTGGTTGTTTTCTAGCTCACTGCACAGCTGCACTCCTCTACCTTCCTTTCATTATCACCCCGAGAATTCCCTTTGCCTCCCCATGCTAGTTTTTGGTTTTGTGGGTCTTGCATTTTCCTCTTCCACGGTTTACACTCTGATGTTAGTGAAGTTTGTCTTTTATTATCTTCTTAAAGGGTGTGAGGGAGGTACATTTTTGAGACCATATACCTCTGAAAATTCTACCCTCCCTTTGATGGATAGTATCAGCTAGATATCAAATTCTAGGGTGGAAATAATTTTCCCTGTTTATTTATATCTGCTTTCCATTCATTATTCAGTCACTTGGTCCCTCCCTCCCTCCCTCCCTCCCTCCCTCCCTCCCTCCCTCCCTTCCTCCCTTCCTCCCTTCCTCCCTTCCTCCCTTCCTCCCTTCCTCCCTTCCTCCCTTCCTTCCTTCCTTCCTTCCTTCTTTCCTTCCTTTTTTTTTTTTTGACAGGGCCTTGCTCGGTTGCCCAGGCTAGAGTGGAATGGCACAATCCTGGCTCACTGCAACATCAAACTCCTAAGCTCAAAGTGACTCTCCCACCTCAACCTCCTGAGTAACTGGGACTACAGGCATGCGCCACCACGCCTGAGTGGTTTTTCTATTTTTAGTAGAAACAGGGTTTCACCATATTGCCCAGGCTGGTCTCGAATCCTAGGCTCAAGCCATCCTCCCACCTTGGTCTTCCAAAGTATTGGGTTAATTGGTGTGAACCACTGCGCCCAGCCTCAGTGGGTCTTTTCTATCTGGAATTTTATAAGCTTCAATTCTAAAGAATTTTTTTAAATTATTTCTGTAATTATTCTTCATACCCATTTTATTAGTTTGTTCTTCCTGGGATTCCTGTTAGGTGGTTGCTAGACCTCCTGGTTTAACCTTTTTTCCTCTCTCTCTCTCTCCCATCTCTTTGTTTATTAAATTTAGCTTTATGGGAGAATCTTTCTGATTGGTTCTGTAACAGTTCTACTGAATTTTTAATTTTCCCAAAATATTCTTTCTTATAGCATCCTATTCTTGTATTATGGATGCATTATTTTCTCCTAATCTCTTTAATGATCTTTATTATAGCATTTGAAGATTTTTGTCTTGTTCTCTCACATTGTTTCTTTCTCTTAGTTCCTCTTGTCTGTTTATACTCTAGTCTGTTATGTTAGAAGCCTTCTTCAAATGTCTGAATTTCCTTCCTGGGCTGTTTTTTTAAATTAATTAATGAATTAATTAATTTGACAGGGGGTTTCACTCTGTCACCTAGGCTACAGTGTAGTGGCATGATCATAGCTCACTGTAGCCTTGAACTCTTGCACTCAAGTGATCCTCCCACCTCAGCCCCTTGAGGAGCTGAGACTATAGGCCAGTGCCACTATGCCCAGCTGACTTTTTTATATATGTGTATGTACATATATTTGTACCCATATGATCTGAGACATTAACTTTTTTTTTTTTGTAGATACAGGGTCTCACTTTGTTGCCCTGGCTGGTCTCGAACTCCTAGGCTCAAGCAATCCTCCCGCCTTAGCCTCCCAAAGTACTGGGATTACAGGCAAGAGCCACCGTGCCTGGCTCTGGCCTGTTTTTAAAGAATGAGGCACTAAAATGCAGACTGGAAGTTCTTTGTGATATATCAGGCTTGTCAACTGGTGGGCTTGACTATAGGATTATGAGGCAAAGACCTAGCTATTTTGTTTTGTTTTGTTTTGTTTTTTTGAGATGGAGTCTCTCTCTGTCACCCAGGCTGGAGTGCAGTGACGCGATCTCAGCTCACTGCAACCTCCGTCTCCCAAGTTCAAGCGATTCTTGAATCGGGAGCCTCCCGAATAGCTGGAACTACAGGCATGCGCCATCACATCCAGCTAATTTTTGTATTTTTAGGAGTGACGGGGTTTCACCATGTTGGCCAAGCCAGTCTTGAACTCCTAAGCCATCTGCCTGCTTCGGCCTCCTAAAGTGCTGGGATTAGTGGTGTGAGCCACTGCACCTGGCCAAGGACCTAGCTGTTTTATTGGAGGATCTCAAATATCAGTGTCTGTAGAATTTCTCCAGAGATCTTCTGTTCTCTGGCTAGAGGACAGGGAAGTATAATGTGTCTGTCTACCAACTTTCTAGAAACTGAGCAAGGGAAAAGGACTAGGAATTTTCTCCAACTATGAAGATAAAGGTATCCAGAATCCTCCCTATGGCCTATAAAAGTCTGCATGATCTAGTTTCACATCGGTTTCTTTTCCCAGGAAACTTACAAGAATAAGATTGGGGGACTGAGTTACAGCTCCCAGTGCTGTATCTGGACTTGAGACTGCAACTGAGACTCATCTTCTCCCACCTCTGCTACCCATCCATTCCCTTCACCTTCATCTGTCACTTCTGCTTATCTTGACAGGGTGGCCCAGACCGTCATCTCGGAGGAGTCTGGAGGACCCTGGCCACCACATTTGTCCTCTTACCATAAAAATTGGGCAAGGGGTCCTCTAAGAGATGTGTATCAGCACCCCAGCTCCTGATGACCAGGGCCGATTACTTCTGCCAGTGTAGTGACTCATTGCCTTGTCTGCTGGACTTATGGCATGGGATTCTAAATGGATTGGGTAGCAGTCGTAACTTTAAAAAGTTAATGGGATGCTTACTGTGTCCTCTGGTAGAACCATCCTTTCTCTGGGAATTGAGACCTCTAGACCCACAGACCTAGAGCTGTGGTGATAGGAAACAAAGTGTTCCCAAGTGGGTCCCTGGGAATGATGAGGTCATTTCTCCTTCTACCCTTGGTTGCCAGGCCCATGTCTTCTGCTAGTTGGGAATATAGTACTGTGTAATGGTGGTTGATTCTGGATGTGTAGCACAGCCCATCCTCGCAGGACAGTGTCTTCAAGCTGTGCCTCTGCTCTGAGTTGACACATAAAATCTGCCTTACCCCTGCATCTTTTAGGTCTGCAGGTGGTGTTCATCTCTGCCATTCCTCCTGGGATACGGTTTTATTTTTTCTTTACTCTTTTGGCCAGGGGGAGAGAATGGCAGCTTCACGCCTCTAATCCCAGCATTTTGGGAGGCCGAGGTGGGTGCATCACTTGAGGCCAGGCATTCAAGACTAGCCTGGCCAACATGTCGAAACCCCATCTCTACTAAAAATACAAAAATTAGCCAGGCATGGTGGTATGTGCCTGTAATCCCAATTACTCGGAAGGCCGAGGCATGAGAATCACTTGAGCCTGGGAGATGGAGATTGCAGCGAGCTGAGATCGTGCCACTGCACTCCAGCCTGGGCAACACAGCGGGACTCTGTCTCAAAAAAAAAAAAAAAAAAAAAACCAAAAAAACATATTAGCTTTATTGATGAATACTTCTATACCATAAAAGCTAGTGTTTGCAGTATATTCACAGAGCTGCACAGCCATCACCACAATGTAATTTAAGAATATTTCTGTCACTCCATACCCATTAGCAGTCCCCAGCTCTCCCCTCCCCCAGGAAACCACTGATCCACTTTCTGTCTCTGTAGATTTGTCTGTTCTGGACAGTTCATATGAATGGAATCATACAATATCAGGTTTTTTCCATATCTGTCTGCTTTTTTCTTAAGTTGACATTTAATAATTGTATCCATGTCTGCTGTTAAAATGCAATTTGACTTTCACAATTTAGCTGAGTGCTTTCACTTTCATATTTTCATGAGAATTAGTGTAAGGAAAATGAGAATTTACCAAATTTTTAAACCATGTCACCTGATATTTTCATATTTTCATGAGAATTAGTGTAAGGAAAATGAGAATTTCATATTTTCATGAGAATTAGTGTAAGGAAAATGAGAATTTACCAAATTTTTAAACCATGTCACCTGATATTTTATCTTTACATACATGCTTTCAAGTGAAAATTCCACTGCATTATTTTCCTGAAGAGAAAGCAGTGGCAAATACTACTTTCTAATTTTTTTATATGTCACTCAAGCCATTAGAAGCTTGATAGGTAAAGCATAAGTGAAATACAAGTTTATTCTAACTAATCCCAGTATGTGGCCTCAAAATATAAGCCCATAAATGTCATTTCTAAGATTATTTTATATAAATACTCAAATTTGTTGTCATTTTTGTAGCCAAAGCTAAGTAGAGGATGGGTCCTGTGAATTTAGAACCATCCTAGTGATAAATGTCAAATATTTAGGTAAAAACCTAAATATTTACCCCTCTACCTTTACGGAGCCATTAAATAATAACATTTTCTCCTGCTTTGAATAGATTTTTATAGGCAAAACTAGAAAATTCAGGTATTTGGTATATACTTTTTTTTCGAGACTGTCTTGCTCTTATCACCCAGGCTGTAGTGCAGTGGCACAGTCACCGCTCATCATATCCTCAACTTCCCAGGCTCAAATGATCCTCCCACCTCAGCCTCCCAAGTAGACAGAACTGTAGGCTTGCACCACCATGTCTGGCTTTTTTTTTTTTTTTTTTTTTTTTTTTCTTCATAGAGCTGGATATCTCACACTTTTGGTAGGGCTGATCTTGAATTTTTGGGCTCAAGCAATTCTCCCACCTCAGCCTCCCAAACTGTTGGGATTACAGGTGTGAACCTGCGTACCTGGCCCATTTGGTATGTACTTAATAAATATTTATTCAATTTTAAAAATGGTAGAGTGAGTAGATTCTAATTATTAAGAAAGTTGGTCATATCTGTAAACTCTAAGCCTAAAATGTAATACATTCATCTGATTTTTTCTTACTGTTCTCTTAATTGAAGTTAAAACCTAAATATTTGTGAAAAGGATACAAGACAGATTCTTCCTTGGGAAATAACATGATGAGCTATTGAGGGCAGTGTTACTGGTTCTGCACTTGGCAGGAAATCAACGTTTACAAGATTTTAAAAAATTCATTCCATGAGGCACAGTGTATGAAACTGGGAGTTAGGAAATCTAGGTCTGGCCTCAGCTCTGTGGGCTAACTTTTGATTCAAGGGTTTCTGAGTAAAGTCCGACACATAGTTTTACATGTTTTATTTATATGTTTATCTTCAGCATCTTAACATCTTATGTTTTAGAATACTTTGGGAACCAAAGCCACTGGCATAGTAGCTGTAGGACAACTAAGTTGTATTGATTGAGTTACTCATTTCCTTATTGTTTTTTGAGTAACTACTGTGTGCTGGGGATAAAAGTGAGTAAGATTAGTTTCTGTCATCAGTGTGTACCTACAGTTTGTGAAACACAGCATAGTAAAAGGCCCTACAGGCAGGATACACAATTCAGATCCCACTCACTCTCATTGATGGTGTGATCAGGGCACGTCAGTCTCCCTGCATTTGAAATGGGAGGGGTCATCTCAGTGCCTGGATTTGACGCGGCCTCCATGAGTGTCAACTGCAGCACCACTTCCTTTGACTGCTGGATTTAAGACAAATATAAATTTTAAAACCAAAAGTCAAAAATTGATCCTTGAGAGTGGCTTCTATTCTTAGGTAGAAATGGAATATTATAGGACAAGAATTATCCTTTTTGAAGGGACTTAGACTCCTGAACTGAACCCATTCAGTTTCAGAAAAGAGAGTCTCCTTAGCTTGCTGCCTCGCCAGGGGTGTGGGTGCATATATGTCTGTGTGAGTTATTTTTTTTTTTTTTTTTGAGACGGAGTCTTGCTCTGTCGCCCAGGCTGGAGTGCAGTGGCCAGATCTCAGCTCACTGCAAGCTCCGCCTCCTGAGTTTACGCCATTCTCCTGCCTCAGCCTCCCGAGTAGCTGGGACTACAGGGTCTGTCTGATTTTTAAAGAGAAGCCCTGTGTCTGTGAGTATTTGTAGAATTTAAAGCACTTCCATAGATGTTGTCTTTTTTTCCCCCCTTCAGATAGATAAAAGCCCAGAAGGACAGTTCACTCAGCTGATGACATTGCCCAAAAGCTTACAGCAACAGATACATCATATTATGGACTCTCCTGGAAAAAACAGAGATGTGGAAGAAACTTTATTCCAAGTGGCTCATGATCCCGACTGTGGAGATGTGGTGCGACTAGGTACGTTTATGAATTTGAGGCTGAGGAAATGCCAGCCATGGGGAAAAGCGGACTTTGTGGTTGGGACGTATTATTTCTTCCTTTTTGTTTGGTGAAATAGAGAGACTGCCGCTCAGAAGAAGAAAGCACTAAAAGTTTGAGGGTTTTTCTAAATCTGAATTTTTACTTGTTTGAAGTAACATGGTGAAAATACTTCTATTTTTAAATTCCTGGATCCTAAATCACTGTCAAAGGGAGAAACAATGTTTCTTTTGGTTTCTAGAGCGCAACTTCTAGAATTTATTTAAAACATATGTCTGTGTTCTTTGTGGTGGTCTGAGAAAAGAGATTGGTGGCATTTTTTTATGCTTTTATAACATCGAGAACATAGCTTTCCTCAATCAGCTCCATTTGATGTGTCTCATACAGTGTTCAGTGCATTCCCTCAGACATGGCCCACGTTCCACAGCATTTTCCCCAGCACTGCCCTAATGTTTATCCAAAACTCTGAACCCAGGCCAGGTGCAGTGGCTCATGCCTGTAATCCCAACACTTTAGGAAGTCCAGGAGGGGGAATCACTTGAGGCCAGAAGTTTGAGACCAGCTTGGGCAACAGAGCAAGACCCTGTCTCTGCAAAAATGTAAAAAGTAGCTGGGCATGGTGGCATGTGCCTATAGTCTCTGCTAACTTGGGAGTCTGAGGTGGGAGGATCGCTTGAGCGGTTGGAGGCTGCAGTGAGCTGGGATCATACCACTACACTCCAGACTGGGCGATAGAGCAGTCGTTGTCTCTTAAAAAAAAAAAAATAATAATAATAATAAAATAAGGCCTGAACCTGATCTTCAGAGACTAACTTCCCTTTAAGGTGCTAAAGGTAATTTATGAGATCAGTCAATCAAGAAATATTTATAAAATTGAGAATGAGTCCCTCTGTCAATTGAGTGCATTCTCCTGTTTTCATTCAGTAAATATGTACTGAGCTCCTCCAGGTGCCAGATAGAATTTACAGAAATGCTTTGCTGAGACCGTGCAGTGGAACATGAGCTGCAGCAAGTGCTCCACTCCCGCTCTCCGCCTGGGCCTGACTAGGTTTGCACTGGGTCACCAGCTCCCCATCCTGAAGGTAGCTCTGTATGAGGCACACTGTTGTTTGTTTGAACGTGATCCTGGCAACAGTGTGATCTGGGCTGTCTCTTTGAGGGGAGTGAAACTTGTTCCTCACTGTGGAATCCGTATGTGTATTTTCAGAATGAAAGTTTTTCTCGTAGATGTAATCATTTGGTTTTTATCTTTTCATGTTACGCAATTGAGAACCAGAAATCTCAGGCAGATTTAAGTCATATAATCTTAAATCTGACCCTTTGAGGGTCAGCTAACCCACCCCCTTGTTTTAAGGGGAGGAGGCGCAGAGCTGTTCGGTCATGGGCTTGGACCCACACAGCCGGGTGGCACCACGTCTGGCTGCTCTGGTCTCCTGGCCCTCAATTCCAGTGCCCTTTTCACTGTCACTGTGACAGCAGGACAGAGATAGATTTGGTGATTTGATTGGCTGACTAGAAAGAATATTTAGTTTCAAGTTTTAAAACTGTTAAGATGACTAACATCTGTTTTGGGTTTTTGGTCTCCTTTTTGTTTTTATCTCACAGGGCTTTCAGCAATCGTGAGACCTTCTAGTATAAGACAGAGCACCAAAGGCATTTTTACTGCTGGTAAGAGCTTTAGAAATCCATGTATAACATACCTGCTGACTAAAGCTTTGTCTCTTTTAAGTGCTTGTGAAATGCTGAGCTTTGATGGCCATAAACTGGGATATTGCAGTAAGGTACAGACAGGCATGACAGCAGCAGAATCTGGTGGTCTAATGTCAGACCATTGGCAGTGCTGTTGGAAGCTTTACTACCCTTCTGAATTTTCCAAGAAACTTCCTGTGTGCAGGGTTTTTTCCTCATGTTGTTTTATTTATCAAAGTTACAGACGCATAGGATTGCAAAAACAGCAGCACCTGTGCTCCCTCTCCTCTTCCCCTTCTCTGAGACAACTGCTTCCATCTGTCTTAGTGGGTTATTTTTGTTTACACTGCCTTTTCTCTAAATGGTAAGTTTTCCTTGCTCCTTCTCTACATTTCAACTTTAGTATCATCTATTGACTTCTCTCTATGGGAGGTTAGAATTCAACTCTGGCACCCCCCTCATCAAATGTACTCACCCTCCCATCCCTCTGTCCTCCTAATATAGTTGTCTCGTGGCTTTGACTACTTTTCAGTTTGATGGTATGGTGAGCCACGTAGTACACCTTTCCTTCCCTGCACAATGTTCTTCTCTCATGGAGAGTGTCTTCACTGTCCCCTGTAGGGGGTCCCTCGTTTCTTGTATCTCATGTCTTTCACTTGCTTGGTGCACACTCTCATTTTGGTGAAGCACATTTTCCAGTAATTCCCTGAGAAAGGGAACATGGAAGGCACATTTGGAGACCATGTATGTCTGAAAGTTTTTTGTCTGCCTTCACCCGTAATTAATACTTAGGCTGGGTATAGATTAGAAATCACTTTCCTTTAAAATTTTGAGATCATTGCTGCATTTATCTTTTACTTCTAGGATGGTTGTCTATGTCTAAAGCCAATCTGATTCTTAATACTTTGTGTATGTTATTTCTGGAAGCATGTTAGGTCTTTATTTTTCCCCAGTGCTCTGATTCTCTCAGTGATGTGCTTTGATGTGAGTCTGTTATCTGTTTCACCAGGAACTCATTGCCCTTTCTGTTGGGAAACTCAGAATATAAGCGTATGAGAAAATGTTTTAAATTTTTTCTTTAATCTCGTCCCATCTGTTTTCTCTGTTCTCTTTCTGGAACTCCTTATATTCAAATATTGGAGCTCTTAGATTAGTCCTTTGGTCTTTGTCTTCTATTTTTTATCTATTTGTTCTTTTGCTCTGCTTTGAGAGATTTTCTCGAATTTCTCAACTTTAGCTTCCAGCCCTTCTGTTGAGTGTTTATAATTTCCAGGAACTCTCTCTTTTCTTGTTCTCTGAATGCTCCTGTTTTTTGCATCCTATTCCTGTTTTATGGCCTAAATATTTGACATCTCTTTGGAGGACAAAGTGGCTGTATCAATTCATCGTCCCACAAGCAGAGTAGGAGAATACTCTTTTCTTCCCATGTTTTCCAACATTTGGCATCATCAAGTGGTTGATTGACTTTTGTGGTTCAGGCTTTCTCCATGCAAGCATCCATTGAGCATCTCTCATGTGCCAGCCGCTCGGGATACAAAATTGAACACAATGCTGAATTAGTCTGTTCTCACACTGCTAATAAAGACATACCTGAGATTGGGTAATTTATAAAGGAAAGAGATTTAATTGATTCACAGTTCCACATGGCTGGGGAGGCCTCAGAATCATGGTGGAAAGTGAATGAGGAGCAAAGTCATGTCTTACATGGCGGCAGGCAAGAGAGCATGTGCAGGGGAGCTCCCTTTTATAGAACCATCAGATCTCACGACACTTAATCACTATCATGAGAACAGCACAGGAAAGACCTGCCTGCATGATTCAATTACCTCCCACCAGGTCCCTCCCACGATGTGGGGATTATTACAATTCAGGGTGAGATTTGGATGGGAACACAGCCAAACCATATCAAATGCTATGCTGCCTTCCAGAGGCTTATAATCTAGAAGGGAAAAGAGACATGCTAACAGAAATTTGTGAGAGAGGGAGAAATAGCACAGAGGTAGCCCAAAAAGGGGAGTGATCTTTCAACCTAATTCTGATCCCTGAGTTTGAGATTGCTGGGGAGCTGCTGTGGTCACACCTCTCGGTGTCTCATAGCCCAACTGCACTGCTCTGAGCATTTGGCCCTTAAGGACCGTGTTGCCCTCCTGAATCACTGGAAAGATTCAACACGGCCAGGTGTGGTAGCTCACACTTATAATCCCAGCACTTTG